>NC_134720.1:17513181-17816212 GCF_049634645.1 Pelodiscus sinensis | reverse complement strand
TAAAAGCAACCCCCAAAATGTCATTTTTTAGGAGAATGTGCAAATTTGAAAATTAGATATTTTACACCAAAGAAGTCTGTTTTGGCAAAAAAAAAAAGTCATTTTCCATCTAACTACTTGGATGGAAAATTTTCAGTCCACTCTACTTAGAGTTGTTAACTACTGGCATAAGCTAAGCTATCCCTAAGGCCGATGAAGTGCATTCCTGAGGACCAACTTGTAGCCAGACAGGAACCCCCCTTGTAACATCCATTTTTGCTTGCCTGGAGCATACAGGGCACACAGAGCAGAAGGCCCAGGCTGTGTGACTGTGAATGGCTGTAAACAGAGATATGCCAATTGCTGACCAAGAGGCTCCAAGGAGTGTCCTTGACTTAACCCATATTGATACGAACACACAGCCGTCCGCAGGGGGAGGAATCTCTCGCCCAGTAAAAAAATGTCTAGTACTTACAATTTAGTTATCTCTCTTGCAAGTGTAAATTAACTTGAAACTTGCTTGTAAGAACTGGCGCCACAAAACGGACCAGTACAATTCGGCATCTTAGATAAGAAAGAGGATACGGGCCCGCAGGGGTATAAAGATGGGTCCAGCAGTACATTTACTCTGAATATCAATCTACCATCTATCTGCTGGCCGGGTTAGGTGTTTGATCTCCCGAGGTTCCAGAGGGGATGCCCACCTCATATTCGTCTTTCCTAGGAATTGAGAGACCGGCCCTGGCCTGACACGCTGGAGTCAAGAGGCACAGAAAGGGGTTAAAATTGTACCTGGATGTGGTCCTTTGTCTTAAGTGTACACATAGACTTAGAGCTCTTTAAAGATTAAGCTGTCACTTGGTACCATTATTTCTATTTTCTATCTTTATTTTCTTTGTAACCATTTTTAAAATCTGTATTTGTTAACAGTTAAGAAAGAGAGCAATAGCCATTGTAACCATATGCTTTTATAAGTCTTGTAATAAACCTGTAACTGTTTAAGCTTTAACCTGACTCCTTCAGTTGCTGTAACAGAACCAAGCACAATTTAAAAGAACTTCAGCCGGTCATAAAGGGACAGGCATAGGAAGAGCTTGGGCGTTTGGATCTGTGTCACTCCCAGATGACAGATCCGTTGGGGCACCTTTCAGCCTTTCCCAGGCTGCCCGCTGCAAAGGAACCCTGCTAAAATCTAAGGTGTAATAAGCTCTTCCTATATAAAGGGGCATCTGTTGGCCTGCTAGCCACCCTCTGTGACAGGACCCCAGTCCTAGCAGTAAAGACACGGACGTTAAACCTTTTCTCGGAAACACACACAAACACACTGCCCTGACCGTCGGCTGACACAACTCTACACACAGCAGCTGTAACAAATCTACCTTCATTGAGCCAAATCCTTCCTTTTTCTGGATGAAGACTGGGGGAAGAGGATGTACCCAGAGGACTTTGGGTCTGTGAGAAGAAAGCTGGTCATTCCTAACCCCATCAGCTCCATTTTCTGCTCCTCCTTCTTGTATGGCATATTGCACAGGAGATACCCAGATGCTCCTGTGGAACTCAACAGTTTACAGAGAATACTGCATTCCTATGTGAGATCTCTAGATTCAATAGCACAGAGGAAACACGTACCAGTTCCATGCATGCAGGGCTCTCTGTGGTAATTGAGGCGGGAACAATACTTGTGCTCATAATATCTAACACACTGTCATGGTTCAACAAACAGCCATTGTTGGAACGACACCGAGTTCTTAATTTTTATTGTTTTGAAGGGAGGGGATTAGAGATGGCGGACAATATAAGTTGTATGGAATCAGCTGTTTAGGACCTTAAACAACTGTCTTTACTTTAAAAAAAAAAAGCAGACAGGCTAACTGAGACCCGCTGATGGTGTGTCAAGAATAACAAAGCTGTTAGGTACATTTGCTGCATGCTTCAGCTGTCTTAACTCCTAACACTCATGTAGGCATATCCTCTTATACAGCTTCAACACAAGCTCATAATCAAGATTTATGGCCACCCAAGCGGTTTTTGTGTCTGATCTTTCGAGGCTGAGATAATATGAGATCAAGATGTCAGGCAGCTAGGTTCACACAGCAAGGCTCTCATTAAAAATCTGGATGAATTAATTGCCAGCAGTAGCAATGAGAACTATGCACACTGTGAGGATTATATGTTTAATAAAACCCATGCCGTGGGCCACAGAGCCTTGACAAAGAATTTATTTCCACACATGCCTCGCATTGCACAATTGAATGCACCATGGAGGATCTGGGCCTTTTACTGAAGACCAGTCACTGCAAACACAGGATTGTGAAATATATGGAATAACACTCGGCTCCCACAATAGGTGCCTATGGCAGGCAGACAGACAGGGGTTCAACAGTAGCCACCCAGGAGAGAATCAAATGCTGCCCAACTGATTAATAAACCAGTGGCAGACTTGGAAGCTCTTCAAATGTTGCATTGACAATAAAAGATTCCATAGGTTCTCAGATGTTCCTTGTCTCTAAAATGATGAATTCCATTAGACCCAATAGAATATATTTAACCTGTGGAACTTTTTAAGGGGGAATATATTGTAATTAAATAGAATGGATTGTTCATTTGACAATTAATTGGAGTCAAATTAGAGATGTTAGTAACATAGTTTAAAAATAAACCATCTTATGTAGCTGTTTCAGAACACCATATGTAAAAATATAGTACAAACATGAATATATATATATATATATATATAGGCTTATGCATGGGTATAATTATGGGTTAAATATTGCAGTTGTAAGAGTTTGTGTAGGTGTGAAAAGCATGAATACAACCAAGACATTGTAGGAACTATATTGATTCACTAAGCAAAGAAGCATCTTAGCAGCACCTTTGATATTTTCATGACCTTACCTTCAAACATCTACTTCATTAAACTCCGTCATCCTTTCAGGAGCAATTTAGTGTGCATTTGAACAATTTAAGTACAATCTTTGGAGCTACTCTCTGTGCAAAATACCATGGGTGAATCAATAGAAGATCTTCAGTAGAGCCAGGAGCTCACCACTTGTTCTCATATTATCTCAAACAATTGACCAAGTAGATTTCCAGACTGAAAAACTCAATGTAAATCAAAGGAATTGGTGGCCTTTGACTTACTGCAGACGTGTGACCTTGCGTAAGAGAATAGTTAGCTTCTGATACCTGCTGAAGTCTCATAAGCATAAGTCAGATGAGCTTGTAAGTATCTGATGATTCACCACTGGCAGGGAGCTGTGACAATGCCATTCTTCACTGGATGATCCCTCTCATTTGCCTGCCAGAAATAAAACAATATGTGCTGCATATAAGAGCACTTTGAAGTCAGGGTGACTATCATACTAGCCACAATGAAAGAGAGGACTTGTAAAAAGTACACTATGATATTACAGGGAAAACAATCTTGTTCCTTTTTATGTCTCTAGTTCAAATACACCAAGCCTGCCTCTCTCTCCTGGGATAAGGCTGACTTAGACCACAACAAACAAATTGTCACACTCAAGTGGGCCAAAAATGTGCCAAAGAAGGAACAAAATATAACTCTAAAAGAAGTAGGTAGAACATAAAGTGAAATAAATCAAGCCTTTATCAGCTTCTCCTTCATCTTTGACCTTTCATAATATTCAGAAACAGTCAATTAACGTTTGTGTGGGGGAAAACGAATCTCTTTTGTTACTAAATAGTGCAGCTGGGTTTATGAAAATTATAGGTAGAGCTGCTGGAAAATTGCTAGGGTGATAAAATTGTATGTATCCTAAGCACCATTTTCATTCTGCTCTGTGGCTTTAGAAACTCATCTCATTCTGTAGTGTTTGTCTAGTCTGAAAAATGTTACTACATGATGCTCAGTGGTTAAGACTGTGGCTGAAGTACTCTGTCCTGCCACCATCACTTTAGAAAACTGGCTCACATGGCAGCATTTAAAGATGGATTGCTTTTCTAGGGCTGGCCTGTGAAATGGGAATTTGTATGTCAGCAGCTTGAAATCATGGAAGCCCTTTAACTATTAAGAACTAGAGGAAGAAATGCATGGAGGAGACACTATGTCCTAACACAGGAACAGTAGGGAAACATGGATCTCTTTTCCCAGGCTGTGATCCCATGACTCATAAGAAAAAGTTTTGGGACATGGCCCACCTACTTGTTAAGGAAGGACTCAAGGGCTGTGTCTAGACTGCCAAGTTTTTCTGCAAAAGCAGTTGCTTTTGCGGAAAAACTTGCCAGCTGTCTACACCGGCTGCTTGAATTTCCACAAGAACACTGACTTCCTACTGTCTGAAATCAGTGCTTCTTGCGGAAATACTACGCTGCTCCCATTCGGGCAAAAGTCCTTTTGCGCAAAGCTTTTGCGCAAAAGGGCCAGTGCAGACCGCTCAAATTTGTTTTGCGCAAAAAAGCCCCGATCACGAAAATGGCGATCGGGGCTTTTTTGCGGAAAAGCACATGTAGATTGGCACGGACGCTTTTCCACAAAAAGTGCTTTTGCGGAAAAGCGTCCGTGCCAATCTAGATGCTCTTTTCTGCAAATGCTTTTCCGTTAAAAGCATTTGCGGAAAATCATGCCAGTCTAGACGTAGCCAAGGAGTTATGCACCATTACATGGGCAGAATAATTGTCCACAAATGCAGCATATAGCAGAAAATGAAGATAAAGAAAGTAGAAGGGGAAAAGGTAACAAAAGGACAGGGTAGGAAATGGAAAGCTGTGCGAAGGAGAGGAGACAAGTACGATTCTTTCAAGAAGACTCACCAAAATCAAGATCTCAAGAACCTTGGGACTTGAGCATTTGTCATGTTTCACTGCGTACTGCTCTGTGTGTGTATTAAGGCCTTGATCTGCAGTTTGGCCTTTGACGCAAGATTATGCCTGGTCTAAAAAAATAAAAAGTTTAAAAGCCTCGTAATGTGTTACACTTTGTCTTTCCCTCCTCTATACAGTATCTATCTCACTGACTGTTTAGTATCGGTTTGTTTGCCATAAGTTGTTGCAGCAGATACTGACTAGTTAGTGAGGCATTGTTGAGGCAAATGAAACAGCTATGTCAAGAATAAAAGTTTATTAAAAGAATCATGTGACCAAACCTTTTCCTTGACTCTCACAGACATAAAGTAGGAGTTGCCTACTTTTGAAATGAAGGGTTAAAAGGGCATAACAGCACAAGCAGTCAACACAAAAAGCCCAACAGACTGTGAGTGACTACCATTCAGGGAGCTATAATATCACCTGTAGTATATTTAAAAAGGCCCCCAGGAGTACATATTTAAAGATAGATTTTGCACTGTGCATTCTATAGAACTATGGAGCTTGATTATTTTCTGAAGCCAGTTTTCTTTCTACTGATTTAAATGGAGTCTCCTCTGATTTACCCTAGGGTTAGGGACAATCAGACCTAATGCATGTAAAAAAGAAAGAGAAACCTGAATGATTTACCAGCTTACTATAATTGTGGGACCAGAAACTACATTGAAATAGGGGATCTTTTCATGGTCCCCTGCTGCAAAGCTGCTCTAAGGCAAGTAGATTTCGACATGGGAGGATACCTCCTTCAAAAGGGAAACCACAGGCGCTGTAGTGACAGGAAAGGGGCAACAACCTGTCTTGCCATAAGACCATGATCCCTTGCTGATGGAATAATCCCTGAGGCTCAGAGGCCATCACAGCACAATTTAGAGCAAATTAGCTCTGGACCCAGGATCAGAACAGTGCAAAAGTAGCATAAAAGCATCTTGTCTCCACACCTGCTGAGCTGTGTGAGGGACAGAAAACACTGACTAAAGTATCTGGCCACTAATGTTGACAGAGCTTTAAAAATCTGTAATCTCTGACTACACAAACACAACTTGATTGGTAGACTGTGCTAAGGAGCATATTGATAACGTGGTGAATGGAATATACAGTAACAATCTATTATAAAGTCAACACCGAGCAACTATTACCAACCATTTACCACAGGTATCTCCCTTTCTATGTACAGGAGTGTAAGCCAATCTGCTCAATCCTGTGGCTCAACCAGCACCCACCCCATTTCCAGTCTATGCAAGTCTGATCCCAGGGGTGGGCCAGGCAAATAAACAAACACTCCGTGGTGCCTTTTAAGCCCAGGCCCTTAGTACAGGGTGAGTCAGGCAAACAAACTCAGTCTTTGGGCTAGGCCAAAGCCCTGGGGCGGGACCAACACACAAACACAGGTTGTAGCAGTTTAAACCCTGGTCCTAGTGTGGGGCAGGCAAACAATCCCAGGCAGGAGTCTCACGGTGAGCCCAGGCCCTAGTGCAGGGCATGGCAGACAAACAAATACAGTTTGTAGTTTCAAGGGGGAGATGTGGGATGCGAGCCCTCCTGACTCCACTGCATCCCTGGCCAGGGCCCTGGCAGTGGCAGGCCTGACTGCCACTGGGATCAGCAGGGATCCGGCCTGCAACATGCTGACTCACTAGAGCACAATTAAGTCAGCCTGACTCTCCTTGTCTGCCTCTGAGCCATGTCTGGATTCCCCCTTGAGGTAGACTTGGTTCCACAGCAGGTCTTCGAGGTCGTCAGGGTCTGAACCCTCGAATAAGGTCAGCAAGGTTTCCTTGTTGGTTTTGGCAGTCTGGACCAGTCTTTAGTGGCCTCCCAGCTTGGGAGCATAGGGTAGGCCTCTGCTTCCTCTAGTGGCTGGGGCTTCATTGAGCTCTTGGTCTGGGCTATGATACAGGTAATTTCACCCTCTGACTTCTGGTCAGGTAAAGGAACAGGGCTAGGCTTGGCCACCAGGGCTCAGAGATAATGTTAGACACTTCTGTGATACATTTCCCATGGTCCCTAATTAAAATGCATTCATCAAGCCAAAACAATTTGCTTTCAACAAAGCAGAAAGATTAAGGAAACCCTCAATTTAATGAATCACAAATTGTTAAAAAGTCATATAGCTGAAATTTGAATATGCTTCCCATAACCAGATTTCCTATAGAAATAAATTTCATTCTAATTAGCCAAATATTCTGGTTGTCATCCAAGATGCTTTTGCATAATAAGAATTTACATATGTATTTTGGACTATATATTGTGCGATCTGAGAGGAGAACAGAGTGTAACAACAGTAATAAAGTTAATAAAGGGTCATATCATTTAAAGATTTTACGGTAATGAAAATGAAAGAGGTGACACATTTAAAGCTGAGACTGGAACTTTAATTGTCATTTCCTGACGTTTGAGCGCATAATGATCATACAGATGAACATTCTTCCAATGCAGCAGGATATTTTACAAATTCTTATTTGTAAAAATAAGCTTGAAGAGTAATCACAGTTTTTGATAAATAATACTTGCACGGACTAATACTAATACTGGCTTTTCCTGAATTTGTATGACTGAAATAACGTTAATGTGGATGCTCTGGTGCCACTAATACAAACTGATTGGCCTTAAGAGGCCTCCAGCAACTCCCCAGAATGCTTCCTGGAGTTCTGAGTCTGAGGTTGCACATCCATATTAATGGATCCTGCTCGGACTACATTCGAGTCTTCCCTGTAGTGAGGACACGGAACTTCAAATTTGTAAAATCAGGTGTCCAGAAGTTGAATTTAGTAATTTTGAAATAATCTCCTAGGCTGTGTCTAGACTGGCCAGTTTTTCCGGAAAATCAGCCGCTTTTCCAGAAAAACTTGCCAGCTGTCTACACTGGCCACTTGAATTTCTGCAAAAGCACTGACTTCCTACTGTAAGAAATCAGTGCTTTTTGCGGAAATACTCTGCTGCTTCCGTTTGGGCAAAAGTCCCTTTTGCGCAAAAGTTTTGTGCAAAAGGGCCAGTGTAGACAGCTGAGATTTGTTTCCCGCAAAAAAGCCCCAATCGCGAAAATGGTGATTGGGGCTTTTTTGTGGAAAAGCGCGTCTAGATTGGCCACGGATGCTTTTCCGCAAAAAGTGCTTTTGCAGAAAAGCATTCGTGCCAATCTAGACGCTCTTTTCCGAAAATGCTTTTAACTGAAAACTTTTCCGTTAAAAGCATTTCCGGAAAATCATGCCAGTCTAGACATAGCCCTAGTGTAGACATGGCCTAATATAATATTTATGTTAACAAATTCCTCAAATGCCAGAATAGGTGTATACTCCAGTACCAATCAGTTCTAAGAAGAGAGTGCAAATTATCTGAAAAGAACTCAAGCCACACATGAGTAGGCCATACAAGTTCTTTTTTGACTAAAGTGCACTAGACTTCTGTAGGACATTAGAGGACTTCATATATTTTCTTCTGAACTTATATCATCAGTTCATATCTGACCAAATAGCTAGGCTTTATACAAATGTGCTTGTTCAAACTGTAAGGTCAATAGAAACCATCCAGCCATATATTATTTAAAAAGACAAATGGAAACAGCAGCCCTAGTCTTCAGGTCAGGCTGAGCTATGTTTCACACAAGACTCATCAAGGACTGCAGGGGGGAAAAAAGTGGCTTTAAACCACCTTTACTTCCCCAAATGCTTGAGTCAGTCAGGGGTTGATTCAGACTTTGGGTACGTCTAGACTACATGCCTCTGGCGACAGAGGCATGTAGATGAGGCTACCAGGCATAGGAAAATGAAGCGGCGATTTAAATGTACATGGCTGCGACGCTGAGCCAATCAGCTGTTTGTCGGCTCAGCGCGGTAGTCTGGACGCGCGGGGGTCGACATCAAAGGCATGTGTCGACCTCCCAGGTATGCCTCATCCCAGGTATGCCTCATAACAGAAGAACAACCATACTAGGTTAGACCAGTGGTCCACCTAGCCCATTGTTCTTTCTTCCAAAAGTGGCCAGTGCCAGATATTTTAGAGGGAATTAACAGAACAGGATAATTTTTTAAGTCATCCATCCACTGTTGTCCAGTCCCAGTTTCTTGCAGTCAGAGATTTGGGGTTACCCACAGCAATAGCCATTGATGCACCTATTCTCCTGACCTATTTATATCATGTTACTAAAGTCATTCTATACCTCAACATTGATTTTTGTTGCTTATACTTGCATAACAGATCTAATATCCTCATCCCTTGCTTGCTAATCTGGAATCTACTATGAACACACAGATTTTTATTCCTGTAATCCCAGGGTTGTCAATTATCCCACTTAACCAGACCCTAGATGCCATATAGTTGGAACACAATTCTGAGTTAAATTGTCCTGGCTGTATTTGCACCTAAAAAGTATATCTGAGAGCCATATTATACACATATAGCTCTCTGTGTCTATTTCAGTGCATACCCATTGATTGCCCAATATCTGAATGGTTGAACAGCTCACTCAGCATGAGCCATTGGTTTATTGACCACATCCTCTTGGATATTGGGTTTCTAGAGAGTGCACACTTTACATTTCAGTAACAACACAGTCAGAGTTTCCCAATGTAAGTAAATAGGAATGTGGCTCATTGCTTCCATAATGTCCCTGGTTCTTGCCTCAAAGCTTTCATGTTTTGTTTAAAGTTGCACCAACCTGCCCATATGCGTGTTTTTGGAAGGGTAGTTAGGGCCAATGGGGACATGCTGAAACCGTCCATTTCAGACCAAGTTGGGGAAAAGTCCTGGAGAAAAGTTGGGGTTAACTGGTGCTGACTAGCTTGTTGCTGAGGTAAACTGTACCTTGCTTAAGTATTTCAAAAAACTGCCAGCAATTTGTATACTTCTGGATGTGTGGATACCAACCACTGAGAATACAATAAAAATCACCAAGAATATGTGTCCAAGCAGTGATCACATAATCAATGTATAATGGATTGTTCTCCTGAACTGAGCAAAGCATTTTGGGGTACATTTTAGACATGCACATCAACAACATAATTCTTCATTTCCTGTCCAACAAAAGGTATGTTTAATAATGTTAGCGAAGTTGCCAAAACTTGTTGGAAACCAATTAAAATTGACAAGTAGATTGATAATAAATCAGTGAACTTGAATCACATTACCCTGCTGGTGTGCTTGGAACTGCATGTTCTGTAGAGCTCATATTTCCAACATAGTTCTTATTTATCTGAGAGTGAATCCCTCCTTGCCACCTCAGTCCATTCCTCCCACTGAAGTTTGCTGGAGTTATCAGAGGGTACAACAAAATGGAGATATTTCCATTTAGTTCAAATATTTTTCCATAAAAGGGGAAAAAAATTAAGATTTTTTTTTCAGAGGGTCAGAGTATGCACCTTGCACTCAAAGTTGTATTTACTTATATAAGTAGTCCCATTGTCTTTTATGGGAATGCTCACATAAGTAGTTGCTATCTAATGTGAATAAGGGCTGCAGAATCAGTCCTCCAGTGAAAATTCTTCTTTACACCTAAGCAAATAAAGCAAACAATTGCTCTCTAATAATTTATTGAAAAAATCCATGAAATTCATATATATACAGGTTGCAAATTATTAGAATAAATGCATGTCAGCAAATAATGAAATAAGGTTGAAAATGCATTGAAATGTTATAAAAAGGGTGGAATAAATTATACTTATTCAACCAGTCTCATCACTGCAACTGCTATTTGCATTGGAGTGCATTTAAGTAATTTGGGCTTTCATTCTACTTCCATCAAATCTAATTTTACCACAAACAGGTTTGACTGTATTTGATTTCCCCTCTCTTTCAGCAGAATGTTCTTTTCTAATAGATATAACTAATTGGAGAGGTAGACATTTCCACTTTGAGTAGTTACCAGTATTGGGTCCCACTATTACCCTCATATTATCTGGCTATTGCACAGTTTGTCTTTTTTATGATTCTCCATTTAATAATAATTTTAATCTTTCAATCTGTAACCATTTTCAGTGCTGATATAAAACATATTTGGCATAAAAATATTGTTCTGATTTACAGCCCTGGGCTAGTTCTACATAATTCAATCACTTTAGGGAGAAAAGGAATCCATATATTACATTTAACTTCAATACAATTTTAAGCACAGGGAACTTACTTAACATTTTTTCCTCTATCTGATTATACACATATTCCAGTGTAGCCAGACTGCTTTAGGTTAAACTCATAGAAATCTTGGCATTTTGTTCCATTGCATAAGAACCCAGCCAAATGTATTTGTATTGATTAAAGTTTTCAGAGGAAACACATTTATTTTGATTGATTCTTGAACTTGCTCACAGTAATGGAATACAGTATTGCTTATTTCTGTATTGCATCATGAAAATCCATTAATGGACACTGAAAGAGCTATTGTGCTTTGGCTAACGAGGTTTCCACACCTCATTCTTAAATAGCTAGCGTTCTAACAAAGAAGGAGAAAATATCCCATGGCCAAGATGAGCCACACCTTGATTTGAAACTGATTGTAACTTGATTTACAATATGTGAATTTAGCATCTTAAGAACTCAGTTCTGTTCATTCAGTGAATGTGGTTTTACTGTAAGTTCATAATCAGGTCTGGATTTTACATTAGGATACATTAAGTAAGCTCAAATAAACTTAAATCACATCAGGGGTGAGGAGAGGAATTCCCTGTGTTTACAACAGCTCCAAGTCAATCTTTGCATCTTATAACCAGACCTAATATTTGAACTCGGCCCCCAGAGCATATTCTAGGTATTTCTTCAATATATTTTAGATTCTATCCTCCATTTTCGAGTGGCGTTATGTATTATGAGGAAAGGCAGGCTGAGAATTAATTAGTCCAAGATTAAAAGAAAAAAAATATTGCCACGTGTTGAAATAACTGGGCAAAAAAGAGTAAGTTTCTCATTGTGGTCATGGTCATTCCTCACTGCAGAGAAATGGGCACAGGGCCACTCTCACTGAGGACTGAAAGAGAGATGAATGTGAGGGAGATATAGCTAAAGAGGAAAAAGTACAATGAACAGGAGCAGAGACTGGGTGAGAGAAAATAAATCTGTCAACAAATATTCAAAACTACTCCCACTGCTGAAAGGCAGAAAAAGGTCAGGACAAAAGCTGTTCCCAGCTGATCAGCTCCACAGAAAGCCACAAGAAGTGACCAGTTAAAGCTTGAATATTTCCAGACATATTGTTCCTTAATAGAGCTGTTTGGAATTTCTAGCCCACAGGAAATTCCAGCATTTCAATATTTATTTCACTCCGAATGTGAAAAAAAGTCAAATTCTCAACTCTTTCTTGAAACAAAAATTCCAAATTATTTTATTTCAGAAACATCCTGATGAACTCATCAAAGCATTTTATTTAAGTAATATCAACACAATGTACAAATTAATTAAAAGTTAAGAAATGTGAAATAAAACAATTCAAAACAATGAAGTAGGAATGTAATGGAGTAAAACAGTTTAAACAAAATACTTTATTTGAATTTAGAATAGTTTCAAAGTGTTTCTTCAAAATAGACATGTTCCCATAAAACCTTTCAATTGGATGAAATGGCATTTTCTTACATAAATATGTTCCTTGGATCAGTTCTATTCCTTGAATGGTTTATTTCACTATAGAGGCTAGAATATCTGTAAGATTTGCACTTGTGTAGCCACTCAGAAGACATTCCAGTGCTGGCCACCTGCTTAGCAGAGCACCCACAGCTTGGTTTGTGCTTTTCTTGGTGGTGCACATTTACACATTCCTCAGTGCATATAACAAACTTTATTCCACACATGGATGGAAAAAATCTGCACATGGATGGAAAAGATTAGTTTGACAGTGTGGATTCATTCATTGCTCAGTGTGGATTCCTTCATTGGGTAGAGGGAGGTGGGCAGAAAGGAAGCATTTTCCCTTTCATTAAACCAGCACTGAAGTTAGTGAGAGTTTGGTCTGGGTAAAGGTAAGGCTTTCAGGACCAGGTCAAATGAGAGTTTTGCCTGAGCATGAACTTCAGGATTTGTTTATATGTTTCTCATTTCAGTTTGCATTCAAAGGGCATTTCTAGATAAGGTACTAACCCAGGGAGTGTTAGAGTAATGTAATTTTCACTGTCCATATATTTCTATATATATGTGCTGACTTTCTGTTGATGTGAGTGGAAGACGCATGTACAGATCAAAGAACGAATATAATGTAGCCCATTTATCCTAATGGAGCTCATAGGACTTTACAAACAAAAGCCCTGACACTACAGCACAGGCAGACCCCTGAAACCACATGTGCTGAAAGGGCTTTGAGTGGGTATAAAGTTCTAGTTTCATAGCTCTTTGCAGGACGTGCTTTCTTAGTTTGTATTTGAGCAAACTGCTGAAGAAGTTAATAGGAGTAAAAGCAGTCAGGATTTCTTCCCATATACATTGGGAACATGTGGTATTGGCTATCAATTAGCCTTTATAATATACTTATCAACTTGGTATCTAACTCTTAGATTGATTAGAGAGATGACTAAATACTCACTGAAAAACAAGGATTTGGGAAGCAGAAAGGTTTCTTCCCCACCCCCCAACAATGCACAGAGAAAGATCTAATCTTACAAAAGTTATGTGGGATCTTCAGTCTTCACGTGGAGAGTCAGAACTTTATTATTTGAGGATAATATGGAAGATTCATACAGTAAATCAGGGATGGGCAAGATAGGGTCTTAGGGCAGATCCAGCCAGCCAAACAATTTGATCCAGCCCACAGTCTCCCTGCCGCTCTCCAATCAAGTTCTGGGGATGAGGGAGAATGTGAAGTCTCCTCCCCCTCCAGGAGCATACGGCACCAGAGGAAACCATCAGCTGTTGAAAGGTTCCCTCTAGGGTGCCATGTGCTCCCAGCAGGGTGGGCCTTGGGGGTGAGAGACTTTGCGCACTCCTTCTGTCCCAGGTCCTGATTGGCCATGGGTCGGGGTAGCGCCTGAAGTCTCTTCCTGCCACCAGGGCGTGCAGCACCTAGACAGAACTTCCAGATGATAAAAACGGCAGGGCATGCACAGGGGGCAAAGGACTTTGCACAATCGCTCACCCCTAAGTCAATCAGGGCCTGGGTGTGGGGGAGCATGCAGAGCCTGCTCTTCCACGCAAGGGCCACACATAGAGGCCATAGCCCCCTTTGGCCTGAGGCCCTGCCCCTTCCACCTAAGGCCCTGCCCCTTCCAGCCAAGGCCCCGCCCCTTTGGGGGCAGCTCATGACCACTTCCAAAATTTGTGAAGTGGACCCCCCCTCGCAAAAATTATTGCCCACCCTTGCAGTAAATGATAAGGTACTTAGCTAATGTGCTTCAATGTAAAGCAGCAGTGGCCAACCTGCATCTTGGTGAGGCTCTTCTCCCTCAAAAGTGTGGCTCACAAAACTGTTCCTGCGCCCCCCTCAAATGGCCCCTGCCCCTCTCCCACCCTAGCTCCCTTGTGCTCACCGGGTAGGCAATTCAAAATGGTGCCCAAGATGGCAGCCGTCGACGGGAGCCTAATATGGCCAAAAAGCCTAAGCTTCCTTGCTCCTTAAAGGGGCAGCCTCCATTTTTGTTGTTTTTTGTTTTTTTGCTTGATAATTCTGGTGCAGCTCTTCACATTTTTTCCACCGCTGTCTCGGCTCTCTTTATTAAATGGGTTGGCTACCCCTGATGTAAAGGATGACGGGTTGAGGGATAGCCTTGCAAGGAATTACTCGTCTGGCCCCAGATAATGTGATATTACAAAACAGGAGGTTTAGATCATTTTCATATGCTCTCCAGTTGAATACCCATGCTATTTTATATGAAATTCTTATCAAGTCAGCATCAATATTGATTCTAATGCTTAATATGTATTGGTCGCAATCAACACATGAACAATTAGTGGTTACCCCCCAAAGAAGTTCTTTGGAGTTTAGACCAGGAATTGACTGTGAACACCCTGTTACTTTTAGTGGCACATAATGGTTTTATGCATCATTCAGTCTTGTCCACCAATGTGCTGTGTTTTGATTGACCAGTGACTAAGCTGGGAAAACTAGCCAAGCTGTATTATAGGGAAGATTGCTTTTAAGCTAGCCAGTCTACATTTAGAATATTGAAATATAAAAGCAGTACATTACAGTACTACTGATGCTGGGCTTTGGAGACTAACATGAATTCAGTCATTTTAATGAGCAAAGCTAAAACGAAAATAGATTAGTTGTAAGGCTTGAGCTTGAACTTTCCCAACATTTGGGAGTGTTTTTATCAGCAACTTAAGCTTTGACCCACCTCTAATTAGAACCAAAGTCCTGCATATAATTTATCCAGTCTCATGGCAAAACACATAATGCTGGGGAAAGATATAAACACCTTCTCATTATAATTTTCAGATGCCAACTTAGCAATTCAGTTCAGATTTCATAACTAGGGCTGCAATACATTTATAGCCATTGCCAGGACCGTTATATCCCCGAGGAAGAGTGTCTCTGCCATCTCATGTTTTTTTGATAAATGACTGCAGGGGAACTGTCTGGAGAAGTTCATTGCAGTTGGTAGCCTAAGCATAGCCCTTAGAAAAAAACTGTTACATATACAAACAGTCATATGGGTCAGTGCACTGGAAAGAGAACAACTGCTATAAAAAGTATGTCCATAGCTAAAGCTTTACAGTGAAATGAAGAGATACAAAGCTATACTCACAGTTTTGAATTACTTGGGAAAATAAGGGGGTTGAGTGTCTGCATCAGTTATTCACTGGGGAAGGATCTATGGAGGTGAGGCCTCGAACACAACCAAACCCTCCTGGCTTTAGAACATCTTGACCTACTGAAACCTAAATCCCCCCAAGACTAATTCTGTGCTTCAGAATGAAGCTCCAAATGCCATATGGCTGCTTTGCTAAAGTAAATAAGGCTTGGCTTCTTGTTGCTGTGGTTTTATGGTATGTCTGAGGTCAAAGACAAAACAAAATTACAAAAACAAAACATGAAATGCCATAACATTTTGTAAAATGAGGACAAATTTTACTTCAAAATGTGTTGGTTAACCACAGGGAGATCTAAGCACTTAGAAATATAAGCACAGCATTTGGTCACCCTAAGTATACAACCCAGTATCACTATGCAGGCGACCAGTGTGGTACCCTTTCCCCAAAATATTGCTACAAAAATACTTCTGAGAGGACACATTTAGTTCAAGGCTAAGTTTTCCTATTTCTACCAGACAATATGGATTTTATATTTGGTGAAGCTCTTCGGGGCAGGAACTCATTTTTTGTTCTTTCTTGTATGTATGTAGCTAATATTGTAGGGCTGGGACCTGTAGGTTTTACTGCAATACAAGAATGAAATACATAATGAAATGCAATACATAATGAAAATCTCTCCCAGTAAATATAATTTATGTATATATGTTCTTCACAGAATTTACTATCTTCATAAAGAAATGTCACTATTTTTATTGTGAAAATAGTTTTTGGTAGCAAGACAAAAATCTAATAACCCACAAATTTAAAAAAGACGGGATTTATAGGCAAATAAATATTTACCAAATAAATGTATATTCTTACTCACGATGAATCCTTTACTCCAGTAGAACTATTCTTGTGACTAAGATAATAGTACAGCATAATCTTATCTTTGTGACTAAGATAACAGTACAGCATATACCTCTAAGTATTATGTTTTGACAGCAAGTATGAAGGAAGTAGCACTGTTTTACATTTCATACAATAGAGATGAACTAAGGGAAACAAAATGTAAATGCCCTATTGAGAATTTTGGGGTGTAGTCAAAAGCTTAACTAGGGTCCCATTCAAAATTAAGTAGACATCCTCTTTTTTTATAGAATGGGTCAACCCCTACAATTGTGCATTTAAAAATGCTTTAAGTTTGAGTCGTTCAATATCTGTATTCAAATTGTGTCGCTAATCTCAAAACAAACTTGGCTTTGGCTAAGCATGAGGCCTCCACCCAGCAAAATACTTTAAACACCTGAGTAATACCACTGAAATCAATAACATATCGAGCATCAATAAAAGTAATGATTAAAATTAATCATGCTTTTAAGGAGTAGATTTTCCATCAAGCATATACCCAATGTGCTGAGCTTTTGAAAATCAAGTCACTTATTATGGTGCTCAAATGGGCACTAACCTCTTTTGAAAATCTGGCTCCTAGTGCTTTGTAGTACCGGGGCTGTTAAAAGAATGTCATCATAAAAGCAAGTAATACCCAAAACCAGCACAAAATACTTTTAATAAAATAGTATTTTATAGAGTTCCATGGCAACAATTATTAGCATAGTCTCTTGAGTATTGCTTTGCATATGGTACAGTGTCCTGAAATGATGCTAGTACTGATTGCTGATATCATATCTATAAATGCTCTCCATGTCAACTTTAGTGCTTTATATCGTGAAAATGGGGGTTCAGTTCTAGTCAGTCTTTTGGAACAAAGATTGTTTAGATAAACTAGTATTTATTATAGTTTTCACCTTAAAAGCAAGCACATTGTTTTTGTTTATCAGTTCAAGTATTTTCCATTTAATTCTATCCAGTAACTGCAAGTTTCAAATGGACTAATTAAGAGTACAGCAAATACAAATTCCAGACACATCTGGGCTGGAGAAACTGGATTTAATTTTTGTTTGAAGAGCTCCGGGTATTTTTCAGCACATCATAGGCTAGAGAAAATAAACTGAAGTATAGCAATTGAGGCATTAACCATTGAAAAAACCCCAACAACATAGTAATTCATTTATTATTGATAAAATGGGTGCATTATATAGAGACTTTTTAGAGTCTAGAATGTTGACAGTTTTCTGATGGAACAAATTCCATGTTGGAAGATAGGATTTCCTGTTGGAAAATGCTGTTTTAATTAAAGCAAAATGCTTCATGTTAGAATACACACTGTCTAGTTTTTTATGGGATATTGAAATGATTAATTTAGTTCTATTATAAGATTTTCAAAATTTTTGACAATTTTATAAATTACATATATTAAAGTTAAAATAAAACATTGACCTTATTCAACCTTCTGACTCTTATAGTATTTTTGGAATATTTCATGTTATGAAAGAAAATTTAAATTTCGTCTTTGTCTCATTTCAAGATTAAATCAAAGTTTCAATGTCTCAGAATTTCCTGTGGGACAGATATTCCATTTTTGACTAGTTCTAATTAAAGAGAGCAGGTAGCAAATACTTTGAAAAAGCTGCAGCTTGCATGTCATCCATTCAGGTTAGGCTTTTTTTGAAGTGCTGGGGGATGAGAGAGAAAAATCAGTAGGTGCCGCTTCTCATGTGCCACCTCTTACTGAAGTCAAAATGAGATGCCACTTACAAAATCTTGTCATGATTGTCATACTGGGCCTGATCCAGTGTCCATGGAAATTAAATGGGAATCTTTACATTGATGACTATTGGGCTTTTGATAGCAGTGAAATGATTAATCATGGCAACGCTTAAATCATACCTGGGAACCTGAATTAATACCCTATGAAGAGGAAAAGGAGCAATTCCTATCTCTCAGAGGTGGTATTTCTGGATCTGTGCAAATTCAGGCAGACACCACTCAATAGGTTACAACTCAGTACATGACTTGAAGGTTTTCTTCATATCCATAAATGCCTAGAGACTTGACTAGATCCTCAGATGAAGTCAGTGAAGCTTATATTGATCTACACCAGATGAGACTCTGGCTCTTAGTGTCTGAGTTGCATACGACTGCAGCCTTAAAGTAGGAAGCACTTGCTTGTTCAGCCATAATCCTTTCTAACGCACAGTACATCTCAGGCTATGTCTAGTCTGCAGGCTTCTTTCAGAAGAAGCCTTTCTGGAAGAGATCTTCCAAAAAAACTTATTCCAAAAGAGAGTGTCTACACAGCAAAAGCTCAGTGAAAAAGTGAGATTACTATGAGCGGAATGGCCACCAGGCCACCTGTGCTTTTTCTTCTTTCCTCTTCTTGTGAAAGAACTCCCTTTCCCCCGTCCATACACGCCTTCTTCCGAAAGAGCTGTTTCGGAAAAAGGCTTCTTCCTTGTAGAAAGAAGTTTACCAATGTTGGAAACCCCCCTCAGTTCTTTCGATTTTTTTTCGAAAGAACACAATTGAAGTGTGGACATAAGTGAAGTTTTTTCAGAAAAGCAGCCATTTTTCTGAAAAAACTCTGCAGTGTGGACGTACCCTCAGACATATAGCTAGTCAGTAATTTATTCCACTACTCACAGAATAGGTTGCAATCTGCATGAGTAAGGAGCGACAGAGTTAGGTCCTTAAATATAGAACAAGACAAGTGTCTCATAGCTGTTTTACTGTCAATAACAGTGGTTCATAAACTTCATTGCACTGTGACCCATCTGACAATAAAAATTAGAACACAACCTAGGAATGGGGGACTGAAGCTTGAACCTGCCTGAGCCCCAGTACCCTGAACTGAGGTGGGGAGAGCGGGGAGAAGAAAGCTGAAGCCCAAGGTCTTTAGCACCAGGTGGGAGGGATCTGAAACCTGAGTGCACCTCCCAAGGTTGAAACAAAAGCCTGAGCCCCACTGCTCAGGGATGAACCCCTCAACCTTCAGCTTTGGTCCCAGGCCATAGACCTTGGCAACCAATTAAAACAGTGTTACTACCTTCTTTGGGGTCCCAAAACAATTTGAGAATCCTGCCTTACCAATAGGGAATGGGCAGATAATAGTATTTACTCTCTTAATAATACTCTGCTTTGTACATTGGACAAACATCTCAGACACTTTGCCAAAGGATCAATGCCCACAAAACAGATATTAGACGGGATCACAAAGAAAAAACAGTTTCTTGCCATTTCAACCAGAAAGGACATTGTCTCAACGACTTAATTACCTGCATCCTGCTTCAGAAGCCTTTTAAATCTGCACTTGAAAGGGAATCCTCTGAACTGTCATTCATGCTAAAATTCGACACTTTACGCGGGGGGCTCAACAAAGACTCTAGCTATCTTACCCATTACAAAGATAGCTTCCCCAGTTATCACCTCTAATACCATTAGCTCACAGACATTTACCTTTCCCCCTCCTCCCCCCGCATCCCCCTTCTGTTCTGAAATTTGATTTGTCCTTTTCATATGTGTTCATTTTTTTTTAATTGTATCCTTTGGTATATATGGTTGTGACTATTTTCTTCCACTATTTGATCTGAGGAAGTGGGTCTGGCCCACGAAAACTCATCATCTAATACAGTGGTCCCCAACGCGGTGCCCGCGGGTGCCATGGCACCTGCCGGGGCATTTGTGCACACCCGCCGACAACCTGGGCCGGCCCCGCCCCCGGCGCACTGGAGGCACCGGCCCCAGACGCGCAACATGTACCAGCACCTGGGCGCGGCGCTCGGGCGGCCCCAGGCCCGGCCCTGGGGCACATGCCAACGCTGGCGCCGGGTGCAAGGGCATCCCTGCCCCTGGCATGCCCCAGGACGCGTGGCCCCACCCCCCGGGTGCCCGGCGTGTGAGTGGCCCCATCCCCCGGACCCGGCGTGTGAGTGGCCCCGCCCCCGGGCGCCCGGGAGCCTCCAAAGGTTGGAGACCACTGATCTAATAAATCATCTTGTTAGTCTTTAAAGTGCTACATAGTCCTGTATTTTGATTAATAATACCTGTTATTCTAATCCTGTCTGGTATGTACAGAAAATATCATTTAATTTAATTTTTATTGTTCTAGGTGGATTAATGGTGTCATTGTCTCAATCTTTTCTTGTGACATATTCTGCCAATGGTCTTTGTCTATAGATGGGGTTAAAATGTATGCTAGAGAGAGCAAATAAGTTTAAGAGTGGTGCTTCAATCACACAACTTTCTTGTTTAGCCCTTCCAAAAAAAGAAAATTTGGAAAGAGAAATGGCTAAATGTTGATGAACGAGGTGGTATGGAATAGATGGAAAGAGCTGAAGTTAGCTAAAATAAAAGAGGACTTTACTAGAGCGCTCTTAAAAATGAACGGTATATTTTGTAGTTGCATTGCTCACCATCGGTATGTTCCAGCAACCTTCAGTCATGCTGAAGAGTCTTTAGCCTCAGTGGAACCATCCATGTGAGTAATAAGACTGTACCTGCATCAGTGCCAAATAGCTGTCACTGATCTTCAAACTTTTCCTTGTGGATTTAGTGGGTATGTCAAGGAAAACAGGAGACACAATTCCCTTTTTAATGACTGGTAACAGGAGAGAACATAGTACTGCCTCCTCTTTATTTCAGGCTCCATAACATCCAATTTTTAAAAGTGAACTCTTCCCACTTTTCCCTTCCTTAAAGGATACACTCTAAACTTTAAAAAAAAGTTTCCTAAGATGACTTTTCAAAACAACTTTAATTCCTTGGTCTCAGTTTCATTACACTATAGTACTCAGGATTCTGTAGCTCTCTTTGCTTGAAGAATGCCCGAGATCTCAACTTGAGATGGAGAAATGTTTAGAGCATCGTAATAGGAAATCTACAGATGAATAAAATTCCCATTGAAATTATTGGTAAAGGGTTGATTTATCAAATGTGTGATTACAGCTATCAAGCACTCTGAGTCCTAAAAGTCTCCAGTCTCACCGGTATACTGTAAGAGCTGAGAAGGATAAAATATTTAAGGTTAAATTAAATCTCTACACATCAGATATTCACATGGTCCAATCAGCATAAACACACAGCCCCTGTGTACTTCTACCACATCACTGTACAGTTGAGTTCAAGGTCCTTTTAGCTTTAAAAGCTTTGTTCTTACTCCATATTATAAAATTGATCTTTTAATCTCCATATGCCAAACTTAATTCTCTTTTCTCAAAGAGAGTATCTCTCTGTAAAGCCTGTTTTGACTCAGAGGGACTGCTTACATTCTCTGTTGTGATTCTTATTGCAGTTAATATAATTTTCCCAGCTCATTCATAAACTGTATTGAAACAGACTTATTATGCTGGCATTATTCTAGTTTTTCCCTTTATTCTGTTTTGTACCTTAATGATAATTCTGATTCTTTTCAGAACAATTAATTGTTGTTATTCTAACATCTTGTGCTTTACATATCCTAAGATCTAGTTCTTCAGCAGTTCCATCATATTTGAGGAACAAGGATCTTCCAATACATGAAAACTTAATTAATATACTGAGATTTTGGCAAATCCAGAAAACCTTTTTTTGGATTGCAGCATAAGGAGCGTGGGACACTAAGGGGCTACGTCTACACTGGCCCCTTCTCCGGAAGAGGCATGCTAATTTCGAACTTTGGAATAGGGAAATCCACGGGGGATTTAAATATCCCCTGTGGGATTTAAATAAACATGGCCGCCGCTTTTTTTCCGGCTTGGGGAAAAGCCGGAAAAGAGCGTCTAGACTGGCGCGATCCTCTGGAATAAAGCCCTTTTCTGGAGGATCTCTTATTCCTACTTTCAGGGAATAGGGGCTATTTTGAAATAGGGGGCCCTCCAGCCCTTCCCAGGGTGCCCTGCTGGCCGCTCTGTCCACACACAGGAAAACTCTACACCCCCCACCCCCAGAGCCCTTAAAGCTGCAGACTCTGCAGACAGGATTTGTGGCTTGCAGCAGGCCGGATAGCCCCAAGCCACTCTGCAGCTACCCCTGACTGCATTTAGGCCCTGAAATGAGCCAAACTGATGCTGCCACCCAGCCCTCCACTGGTTCCAGGGAGCAGTCAGACAGCTTCCAGGAGCCTGCCAGTGGCTGCAAAAGACGTGCGCCTTCCTGGTCTGGTGCAGAGGTCCTGGACCTTATTGAGGTTTGGGGGGATGAGATGAACCTCCACAATCTCTGCCTCAGATGCAGGAACGTGGTTGTCTATGGCTGGATAGCAGGCAGCCTGGCATCTAAAGGCCACATCCACACCCAAGAACAGGTGTGGATGAAGGTGAAAAAGCTCTGCCATGCTTATGCCAGAGCCAAGGAGGGTGATTCCCTCCCCCCCCTAGTTATAGACTCCGGGCTGCAGATGCCTGTCATCATCCTCGTGGGGCGGGGAGAGACGATGGCGATGAGGAGAGGAACTAGGAGAGGAACTAGGACCCGGACGAGGACAGCCTAAGCATGCAGCTGACCCAGGAGACCTGGAAGCCTCCCTGTGGACATGTCTCAGGCGTTGTCTGAGGCCAGGGAAGGTACATCATGTGAGTGCCATCACTTTCCCCTCATACAGGGGGTGGATTGGATGGCCGGGCAGTGGTAGGGGGAAGCTGGGTGCTCCATGCTTGACCCTTGCTGGCCGCGGATCACACAGCAACCTGTGCATATGGGGGCATGTGCCGTGCTGCTCCTGAGCACATTGTTCCAGGAGGCTGCAACAGAGAACCCTTGGGCTATTGGGCACCTGGTGTCTGGAGAGGCCTGCCATGCTCCTGTCCCCAGGGTGGGACACACTCCCTCCACAAGCCACCTTAAGAAGGAGGCAGGATACACACACACACACACACACACACACACACACACACAGCAGTCCTGCACATGGCACATGGGCATGCCTACAGTCTTGTGTCAACCCCCACTCCTGGGGCCATCTGGGGCTTCTGGCCAGAGAGCACATGGCCTGGCTCCAATCACATTGCCTCCGACAGAGCCGAGAAATGTCGCTCTCGGCTTGCAGACCCGGGCTGGGCTTCAGGCACTTTGTCCCCTGGGATGACTGACCATCTCTTTTTGTTCTCCACAGCCAGACCAGCTGTGAGTGGAGGGCGGTTTATACCACCCAGGACAGACTCCCAAACCTGAGGCTTCCGTAAGTGCACCCGTCCCATGGACAAATACCAGAAGCAGCACCTGGCGGCACTCCTGGGCCTGCACCAAACCATCCCTGGCTAGTGCAGGAGGACCCTGCAGCTATAGTGGGAGAGATTAGGGTTAGGGTTAGGTTTCTGTCTTCATGCTTTCCAAGAGAATCCTATTGAATGCTTTTCCTGGAATAGACAGTAATGTGATACCCCTCCAGTTCTTGCATTCCTTCAGGTTGCCTTTCTTTGGAGGCTTGACAAGGTAGCCATGTTTCCAGTCCTGTGGGATCTCCTCAGTGTCCCAAATTTTCCCAAATAGATTATACATCATGTTGACTGATGTCTCACTATCTGCCTTGATTGCTTCTTTGGGGATGTTGTCCTGACCAGGTGCTTTTCTGCTTGTCAGATTTCTTCTTTTGTAGGTCTGCTGCTGTTAATTTGCAAAGGTACATTTGCAGGTGGTATCTCCGGAAGTTCCATGTGGGCAGGGCGGTTCAGTAGCTCTTCAAAGTGTTCCTTCCATCTACTGAGCTGCTCACTTGGGTTCATTAGTTCATGCCCCTTCTTATCCTGTACTGGCTGATCCACTGTACACCGTGACCCAGCTAGCCTCTGTGTGATGTCATACTGCTCTTTTAAGTTTCTCTGTTCTGTAGCTTGTTTCACTTGTTGTGAGAGGTTTTCCACAAAGTTCTTCTTGTCCCATTTTACAGCCTTTTAAACTTATCTGTTGGCTTCCAAATACTGTGTCTCAGATTCTGCCCTGGCTGCTCTTGTTTTGCTGTTGTGGATTGCTGCTTTTCTATCCTTCCATTCCTTCACTTTTCTCAGAGTTTCTGCTGTGATCCATCTTTGTGATGCCTTGTCCTCTTTCCCAATGTTTTATTGCAAGTCTCTTTCCAGGCTGTTTTGGTGTGCTCCCAAATTTGTTCCACAGTAGCATCTTCCGGGATAAGGTTTGTCAGAAGTGCATATCTGTCGGACAGCTCCACTTGGAAACAGGCTCTTGTCTCTAAATCCTTCAGCTGCTCCATGTTGAATCTCAATCCCGGCTTTGTCACTTCTGTGCTGTACCAGCATAGGTTGGCAGGTTTCCAAGGATGAATGGAAATTCTGGAACCTGGTCTCTCATAGTCATGAGCTTGCTTTTGTCCTAGGAAGGCATCTAAGCTGATGATATGATGGTGTAGCACAGGGCTACTTGTTTGCAGCCCGCGGGGCTCAACAAGCAGCCCATAGGTGGGATCTAAAACAAAAAAGTAGTCAATATAGTGGTCTTCTGTTGATATGCGTTTTAGTAGTTAAATTCCTGGACTGTCATTGCTCATTAAAAGTGCTGCCATATGGGTGGAAATTGAGTAAATATTGCATTTTATTAATATCAGCAGAAATGACTTAAATGGGGCTTGTGTGTTGTGTAGTCTTGCCTTAATCTTTGTATTCTTGCCTGTCAGTGTGAAAGAAACTATTTGCATATATTTGCATATATATTTGCATGCATGTGCTGTGAGGTATCATTGTGGCCCCTGGGACTTCCAAAGTTGAGTAGCTCTAGTGTAGCAAATTATACCAGTGATGAGAAAAGTGGAATAAGTAATTTTTAAATAACATTAGGACTCTCTCGAAGCCTTGTTTGCCACTGATGGGAAGGAAGATGATCACTATACAAGTTAGTTAAACCTTCCAGGGAGACTGGGAATGTGCACACAGACGTACCAGCCACTACTCTACATACTCCTCCAGCATCAGCTCTGGAGTTCCAGATGCTGTGCGAGTAAAACAGAGCAATGGACAACCCTTCACTTTCTCCAGCCATCTCACCATTGAGACATCTAGATTGGACAGCTCTATGACTCCCCAAGATATGAGTATGGCCTTTGTTACCATGGTATCTGAGCCCGTTGTCTCACTTGTGTGAAGCCAGCAAGCATTATAATCCCCAGTTCACACATGGGGAACTGAGGCACAGAAGAGACTAAGTAACAGAGCCGGGTGTTGAACCTCAGCCTTCTGAATTGTGGGACTATACTTCTCCCTGAATCTTGCACTCTGGGGGTGTCTACACTGCAAGTTTTAGTGGCAGAAAATATGCTAATGAAGGACTCATTAGCATGAGTTGCAATGTCATTAGCATATATTCTGCAGATGCTTTTTGCACAAAGGGCTTTTACGCAAAAAGAAGCAGTGTAGCTGCTTCCTTTTTTATCCTTATGCCTCTCCGGACACCTGGGTTCCCTCCCCATGAAAAATGTTCTACATATTTTCTAACTGAGATTCTTTCATTCCCATGTACTTGGAGACTGAACACCTGGATCCCTCCAGCAGGTGCTATGAATCACTCTAAACTGTTTTCATCTCTACCATCTACTCAAACTGAATTGGAAAAAAAATTATACCACTCTACGGCACCTTATGTGAACTCCAGAAAGAGGCTGAATATACACCAGGCACTCTCAGCGCTAGGGAAATGAAGTGTGTTCTCATGAGTTCAGATAGCAGGGCTCTGGGATTCATTTGGAATGACAGCATTCTCCAGGGCCATCTTGAGAGTCACACTCACTCCGCCTTCATGATCCAAGAGATTTTGGATTTATTTAGCAGGCACCTTTATGAGAAAGAGTTGGGAGAGGAAGAGAGCTGAATGAAAGTACAGGATTTTAGAATGAGGATAATAGTTTCTTTCAGTGGCACTGGTTATATTTTATGAACACTTAATTTCCCCTATTGTCCCTTACTCTACATGCCATATGAATATTCTGCTAGCTGAATTAGCATGTCTTTACATTGTGCTCTGGGGTCTAGTTTGTGTGTGCTCTAGCTGAATGTGAGGTGGGTTAGCAAGATATTTTGCAGATTTATGATCCTGTCATATCGCATGTCATTCATTACTAGTTTGAAGTCCCACCAGAGGGCAGCATAAGAGCAGATCTGAACAACTAGAATGTATAACTGAAAAAATATTACACATAAAGAGAGAGAGAGAGAGAGAGAGAGAGAGAGGAGAAACTATTCTATCTCATAACAAACACTGACAGAGACTTTTGTCAAGCTGTGGTTCTGAGGACCTATTGAAATGGGTGCTTGCAACCCAGAAATTGTATATCTTATAATTGTTCTCAGGGTGTTTAATGTACTTCACTAGCAATGCTTGTAAATATCAGGCTCACTCCAACCATTGGTTGGGTATAGATATTGCAATTAATTCGTACCTGGGAACTTTGAACAACTTTTCCATGACATATTTTTTGAAGATTAATGCTTGCCTTACAAGCGAAGTTTCGTGCTAAAGTAGTGTGTGCTACTGCTGATAATACATTGTTGTTGAAAGCATTTTTCTACTCTACCAAAGTATTCAGAAGTGATTCATAATAATCCCATGAAAGAAAAATGTGGGTCCTTGTGATCATTTATTTAGGAGGAAAACCACGAATCCTGTCCCTGAGAATTTCAATAGGCACAGAGAACTGCAGATGCTGTGCAGTATGGGAGCAGATTTGAGGCAGCCTGTGCAAGGGCAGTCATGCTAGAACAATGTGTATAATGAGGTGCACCAAACTGTAAAGCCTGTACATAATGGAAACCACTGTAAGCCACGGGGTATTGCAACACCCTTTAACCTCCCCCACCACCTCCTGCACCCTGAGCTTCTGCAACTGTGTGCAAAGGAGGAAAACAACAAGCACAACAGCAAGCTGATGGACATTGCAGTACACATGAAATCAAGATGCTTGTTTCTGGATTTACCTCTTGTGGAGAGTATTTATCTCTTCATCAGAAAGCTCTTGTGGAGAGTATTCAGTATTCTAGTCATCAGGAAGCTGTGGATAAGCATATGGCCATTCTTGTGTTTGAATCCAGTTTTCCAATGCTTTGAATGCTGAAGAAAAAAAATCTTTGTTATATGTAATTATGTTTTAAGTATTAACTTTGTGCTATCGTCTAAGAGTTTTTGAAGTTTTACATGTTTTAATTAAGTTATTTTTTATGGCATTAATTTTCTAGAGAATGCCAGATATGTTCATTTTAATTACACTTTCAAATATACCTAATATTAACCTCAGGCTAGTACGGAATATGGCTGAAGAATGAATGTCAATTTAGTCTTAGTAAGACCCAGAATCAGCTACTAACTCTCTCAGGGTACTTCTACACTAGCCCCTTAGATCAATCTAGGGAGACTAATGAGGGCTACCGAAATTGCAAATCAAGCCCAGGATTTAAATATCCCACACTTGATTTGCATGTTCCTGGCCGGTTGCCATTTTAGAAATTGACTAGCTCAAAGTAACTGCCCACGTCTACATGTGGCAGTGAAACGGGATTCTGATTTAAAGCCCCTAAAGCCCCTAGATCGATCTAGGGGCTAGTGTAGTCATACCCTCAGTCTGATTGTTTCCTCTTTACCTAGAATCCACATTACTTGATGCTTGTTCAAAAGTTTTAACAAACTAGCATATCATGAATTTAGTCTACAACCTACCAGCACAGTAATATTTAAGCATTCTCTGAAAAGGCAGTGTAACAGCTATCAATAAACATGTGGTCTTTCTATAAAGTATTTTCAACAGAAAAGAGAACATTTGTGTTGTATGTCAGTCATTCAAATCATTATTTAACTAAGAAGAAATGAAAGTAAGCAGTTCTGATGCAATGCTAATCTATCTGCTCTGAACTGGTTTAATCAGCATGCACAGGCCTTTAACCTCACCCTGGTTATGTCTACTCAGCAAAGTTATTTCGAAATAACTTTACCAGCATCTACACAGCCAAACCGCTATTTCGAAATTAAATCGAAATAGCGGAGGGCTTATTTCAAAATTGGCAAACCTCATTCCACGAGGAGTAGCACCAATTTCAAAACTGCTATTTTGAAATAAGTGTTGTGTAGATGCTTATTTCGAAACTAGCCAATTAACCCATCATAAGACGGAATTTTCAGGTCTCTCCTCCACATCGATCTTCTCTTCTGAGCCTCTGGTCTCTCGCTCTGTCTCTCTCTTCTCCTCCTACTGCCTCCCCCCCTCTCTCTCAGCTCTCCTCCGCCTTCTGCCTCTCTCTCCGTCTTTCTTTCTCTTTCTCTTCTCCCCCTCCTGCTTCTCACTCTCCCTTTCGCTTCTCCTCCTCATCCTGCCACACACTCTCTCTCTGCTCTGTCTCTCTCTTTCTCTTCTCCCCCTCGTGCTTCTCACTCTCTCTCCACACTCCTCTGTCCCCATTGGAGATGCATGAGCGGTGTGGGCAGCACCCTGGAATCTGCATGCGCCCAGGTGAGTCCGGCTCCCCACTGGCCGATTCCCTCTCCCCACCAGCCAGTTCCTCCTCCTGATTTCCCATGGCCAGCCTTGCTGCCCCTGACTCCCACCCCCGACCAGCTTTGCTTCCCGCCGGCCGCCCCGTGGCCTCTGACCTCCACCCCCGACTAGCTTTGCTTCTCACCGGCTGCCCCTCCCCCATTCTCCCCTGGCCAGCTATGTTGCCTCTGACCCTGACCCCCCATTGTCCTTCCCCCCCCAGACAGCCCCACTCCTCTCCCAGCCAGTCCCTCCCCCATCCCGTCCCCGATCAAGGGTGTCCGGTTTTTTTACACCCTACCCCAGTGATGTACATGGCCAGGGGGTGGGGCCATGTACATCACTGCCCCGCCCCCATTCCCCTCCCACCGTGGCAATTGGCTGAGTTCTGCGCTGCTCAGCTGGGCCTACACGAGGGACCAAGCGGTGCAAGCAACCATTTGGGCTCCCCCGCGGCGGTTCGGCTGAGCGCGCAGCACTCAGCAGAGCATCATGTCGGGAGGCGAAGGGTGCGGGTCGGTGACATACACGGCCAGGGGGCGGGGCCGTGTACGTCACTGCCCCGCCCCCCTTCCCCTCCGGCTGTGACACTTGGCTGAGTTCTGTGCCGCTTGGCCTGGCCGCTGCGGGGGAGTAAGCAACCGTTTGGGCTCCCCCGTGGCAGCCCCGCTGAGCAGTGCAGAGCTCAGCTGAGCACCACGCCTGGAGGTGAAGGGGGCAGAGCGGTGATGAACACGGTCAGGGCCTGTCCCCTGGCCGTGTACGTCACTGCCCCACTCCCTTCCCCTCCTGCTGTGGTGCTCGGCTGAGTTCTGCACTGCTCAGCCGGGCCATAGTAGGGGAGCAAGCGGTGGCAAGCGGCCGTTTGGGGTCTGCGCTCCCCATGCAGCACAGCACAGGCAAGAGCTCCCCCCAGAGCAAGATTGTAATGCTACAGTGTTACAGACTGACAGACATTGGGCTACTATATATATGAGAGGGGGCCTTCAGCCCTTCCCAGGGTGCCCTGGTAGCCACTCTGGGAACAACCAAGAAAACTCCTCTCCCTCCCCCCCTCCCTGGAGCCCTTAAAGGGGTAAATTCTGGCCACAGTGCCTGTGCCAGCTCCAAGCCTGCAAGCCCAGTGCCAGCAGTTGCTGCACCTGACCCAGTGGCCCTAGTATGAGCCAGACAGCCAGTGCCAGCCAGCCCTCCACTGCTACTCAGGACCAGTCTGCCAGCTTCCATGAGCCTGCCAGGGGCCGGAAAAGACGGGCGCCTGCTTGGTCCAGTGTGGTGATCAGGGACCTAATTCAGGTTTGGGGGAATACCTCCAATGTCCATGATCTCCACACTAAACAGAGGAACGCAACTGTCTACAGGTGGATGGCTGCCAGCCTGGCCACCAAAGGCCACATGCAAACCCAGGAGCAGGTTCACATGAAAATAAAAAAGCTGTGGCAGGTGTATGCCAGGGCCACATGGGGCAGCTCCCAACCATGGGCAGACCCAGACCCTTGCTACTATTTTGATGCTATGGACCACATCTTGGGGGGTAGGCTGGACCGTGCCCCCCAGATGGTCATCGATCCTGGGGGAGAGCTTGCTGCCTCCTGCTGCTCCAGCCCCTGCTGCCTCCCCAGCTACTGCTTGTCCTCCCACTCCTTCTCCTCCTCCCACTTCTTCCTCTCCACCCCCCCAGGGACACTGAGGCCCCCGCACTTACGGTGCTGGGAGACAGCTGGGCCAGCGAGACCCCCAACCCTGAGCCCTGAGCTTCTCTTCCCCCTTTGTCTCCTCTCCTCTCCTCTCCCACTTTCTTTCCCCAGTTTCACCTCAGTTTCATCCCCTCCCCCCCCAGTTTTGTTCAATAAAGAGGCTTTGTTGTAATGAACACATGAGTCTTTTATTGTACAGCAGGAAGGGGGGTTAGAGAGGGGTAAGTGGAAGCACGTGAGGGAGGAATGAGGCACAAGTCCCCAGTGGGTCACACCAAGGAGACTGTTGCTGCCTGCAGAACGTGCTGCCAGGCTCACAGCAACACATCCAGGAGAAGCACCAGAGTGTCCAGGGGCAGCTCCGGCTCCATGCTGCAGAGTGCTGTGGTGTCCTGAGTGAGGGCAACCAGAGCACAGAGAGAAAAAAATGCTTTGCTGGTAGACAAGCAAGCAGGGAAACCTTAGAACAGGCTGTCCGGGGGGTTCCCTTTAAGCACAAGTCTCAGGTAGCCTCAGACAGCAGCCACACATGGTAACTCCTGACCTGATGCCCTGCCAGAACCCGTTCCGGCTGGCCTTAAATGCAATTCAGCATCCTATCAGTGTGGACGTGCTATTTCAAAATAGAAAAACACTATTTCGAAATGCATTTTGTGTCCAGATGCGTTATTTCGAAATAAGCTATTTTGAAATAACTATTTCAAAATAAGATATTTTGGAATAATGCTGTAGTGTAGATATACCCCCGATTGGGCTGAGGATGTTCCCACCCCTTAAAACAGCTCAGGAACCCACTGTCTGATTCTAGTTCCCCCTACTCCTGTTAAAAGATGACTGTGCTCTATTGTGGCCCTAACATAAAATAGGAAGTCTAGAGATCAAAGCAAAGTATCAATCCATTATTGTGTGGACTTGCCTCTTTTGTTGTGTTCAGCCATCGGAGGGACATCTGTAAAAAGGGGAAAGGGATTACCCAGCAAAGCATAACTACGCAGCAAATAAAACCTAAGGGATTCTATGGCCTATTTGACTGCTAGTACCTCTTTTCAATCACAGGATAAGCATTCTCCCTAAGGAACAGCTTCCTACTAAGATACAGAATTGTGTATGCTTCACTGTGCACCTCCAAAGACAGTACAATACCCAGGGCTACACCTGAGGTATTTGTCTCTCAAACGAACTCTTTCAAGAGGCTGGAATGAAAACACCTGGCTCTTGGCACAGCTGTTGTCTCAGGATGCTAATGGCCTTCACACAGTTGTTTCTGGGGCCTTCTTTGGGTCTATCACAGGGGTCTCCAAACTTTTCAGCCCGAGGGCCGCATTAACTATCAAACAGCAGTTCGGGGGCCGCTTTCACGACGGGGAATTTCAGTTGCCTATTGCGCCCTCTGTCGCAGCGCGGCCGGTACTCTGACCATGCACTCCCTCCAGTGCTGAAGGGGAGGGAAAGGGGGGCCCGGTCCCACCCTCACTCACGGGCCCCAGCCCAGGGCCCTAAGGACACGGAACCAGCTGGCTCCGGTCCGGCTGATGGGGCTCCTGACGTAACTCGTCAGCCCGCCAACTCTAACGAGTTCTGCCCTGGGCTGCTTCCTTTCCCTCCTCATGTGACCCTCTACCTCCCCCCACCGTGGGGCGGTCACCTTTGATTCGTCCGTCAGGCTGACGGTCGTATATCCAGACGCCCACCCCTCCCGCTGGGGCTGGTCCTGCCGTCTGGGTGGCCGTCGGGTCTGGACTCCTGAGAAGGGGGGGGGCTTTTCCCCCTGCTCTCCCCTTCCTCTGCACGCTGTCCTCCCCTCCTGCTTGCCACCGCTCACTCCTTCCCCCCCCCCCGGGCGGAAGGGGTCACCTTTTTAAAGTTCCCGCCGGGGTTCACGTTCCCCCGCACGTCGCCGGACGGGCGTTACCACCACCACCCATCCTGCCCCCTGATTGGCCGGCTGCCCTGTCAGTCTGGGCGGGGGAACACCGCCTGTGCTAACCCCCGCCCCCTGCACCGTTTGCCGCCGCGTGGCCGCTTGTCAGCGGAGCAGCCCGCTTCTCCTGCCCCGGCGCGGCGTGAGTACACGCCGCACACCCCTGACAGGGCCCCCCCCCGCGGCAAGAAGGGCCCGTTTGGCGGCGCCCCAGGGACGGGCGGGGGTCGCCTCGTCACACCGGCACGCGGAAGAAGGCGGGGCCAGACAAAAAGGTCTCCACGGGCCGGATGAGAGGGCCTTGCGGGCCGCATCCGGCCCGCGGGCCGTAGTTTGGAGACCCCTGGTCTATCAGATGGGCTGTGCTGCTGATGGAGCCATGCATGAGTCACCTTTAGTAAGTAGTCAGCTAGTCCAAAGGAGAGTCTTACTGGTTTCTTTGCTTAAGGGATGGGCTATGCTGATGATGGATATGTGTATAGTGAAAACAATATGTCTCTCATCAATCAAGCTAAGGTACACACTGTCCCCAGGGGGAGAGCATACCAGATAATTTCTGAATTGACAAGGGCTGGACACTGTGAGAAGCATTTTGAGGAGCTAGTGTTTGGCATGTGCCTATCACTAACCTGCACAGGGTGAGTGAGTCCTGTGGAGGCTTGGAAGGCAGTGCTTGTTCTCCCAGGGGCTGTTGGTCTTAGGGAACAGAGTTACAGCCATCATAGACACTCCTTCATGCTAAGGACTGTAGTGAGGGAGTGTCACAGAGGTCTACATTTGTGCACCTAGTGTGTTATAAACTAGGTAAGTAATGTCTTGATTGGCCAGCTGGTGTTTGGCTGGGATGGTGTGAAGCCTGGGACTACAAGGCTGCTTATTTTTGTTAAATACATAGTGACAGCTGGGAATACCACATACCTACACTGTCCAAATATGCAGCAGCATGCTTCTGATGAGTCCTGAGTACCTTGTCCCTTAAACTTTAAAATGTTGTAGTTGCTCTGGGTAAGCCAAAGAGTATTCTCCAATAGTGGGAAAGCACAAAGGATGAAGATAAAAATATTGGTAATGGGTAGAGTAGTCTAGAATCACAAGAACATGTTGACATTCTCCTTCTTCAGAAGACCTACAATAGCCATGCTGATTTGCTCAAAGCGGGTTTCAGTTTGGGCATGGATTCAAGAGGGTCTCTAGGTTGCCATTTGGGGTGCTTACCTGGCACTCAGGAAAAGAGGCACAGAACTCTCTGGCCTCCTGGTGGATGCCAGGTTAGGAGAAATGAGCCAAAACATGGGATAAAGTCTTCTTCTTCTTAAGTACAAGGGATATCACAACTAGCTGCAGGAGTAACTGGTGGTATAATTGGAGTACCAGTAATTGATCCTGACCTCCCTACTCTGTCACAATATAGGCACTTTCTTTGTAGCATGAAATGGGGCCACTGAGTCAGGCATTGGGGTTTTACCACCTTGCAATTCATGGCAGGAATTTTATCATAGACCCTTCTTAGTGTAGGATCCCCCCACCTTTGTCTGTGGACATAATCTGTGTAATAAATCAGAGGTTCTAAATCTGGCAGTGATACCTCCTGACCTACCACTCCTGTCTATGACTGGCATGATGTCCCATGCATGTCACACTCCCTTCAGTGAGGTCTTTTGATTCTCCTAACCCAGCTACTCTTGTTCATCTATAACCTCACTCAGGCCAGACTCCTCTGGCACACTCTACTGTCAGGATCTGAGTACAGACAGTAGCTCGCTCCACCACCGCAGTGTTTTTCTTGTTATCATTCTGGGACCTCTCTATCATAGTCCCCCTTTCAGACACCTCTCATCTATGGCTCCCAGGTAGGTCTGGTGTCATCACCATGACATCGACCTTGCCAGTCTAGATATTTCACATCTACCACTATCCCCCTATCCACAAGGCTTGTTACCCTATCCAAAAAAAAAAAAAAAAAAAGGATCACGTGGGTTTGACAAAATTTGTTTTTAACAAATCTATGTTGACTATTACTTATCACCTTACTATCTTCCAGATGTTTTCAAACGGATTCCTTCATTATTTACTCCATTATCTTTCCTGGTTCAGAAGTTAAGCTGACTAGCCTGCAGTACCCTGGCTTGCCCTTACTTCTCCTTTTTCCAGTCTTCTGGAATCTCTCCCATCTTCCATGTCTTTTCAAAGCTAATAGCTAATGGCTCAGATATCTCCTCAGGTACTTCCACAAGTATTCTAAAATTCATTTCATCAGGCCCTGGTGACTTGAAGCCATCTAACTTGTTGAAATAAATTTTAACTTGTTCTTTCCCTATTTTACATTCTGAACTAACCCTGTGTTCTTTTCATTCACCATGTGAGGCGTCCAAACACTGCCAACCTTCTGGTGAAAACAAACAAAGAAGTCATTAAGCATCTCTGCCATTTCCACATTATCTGTTATTGTTTCTTCCTCTTTGTTGAATGTACAGCTTGAAAAAGATTGAACAAAGTAGCTGAATAACAAGTATCCACAATGTACTTAAAAGGTCCAGGAAGTGGAATACTGAGGTAAGGAAAAATTGGAGGCTAAGACCTCTGACATTTCACGTTTCATTGCTCTGTGAAGTATGGGACCCAGAATGCTACTGAACCCTCATTAAGCCTTGATTTATATCTGACAATTTGAGTCAGCCACACAGGCCCATCCAGTGATAAATCAAACCTTTATAAAATATTATCTGTCTAGAGTAAATCCAAAAGGGTGTTCTTCATAGGCAGCATAGCAGTAAACGCACCATTAATATTCTTCCCTCTTGTAATATCAAGTGCTCTTAACTTATATTTGGTGGACAGAGGACACCTTGTTAAAAGTAAAAATTCAAAGTCAGCAGTCTCTCTGATTTATTTTGAGTGTATCATGGAAACACTATGGAACTTTTCAACGATGCACCTTGACAAAAGAGAATATATACATTAGTTCTAATAAAATAGTCCATAACACCATAAAATATTCCACTCTCTTTAAAGAACAATAACATTTTAGTATAGAAAAGAAAGTTAGTATAAAATGTATGCATGGTTCTTCTTTCTTTCTCTCCTAGATAGCTGGATAGTTGGATACTGAACACAATTTACATAGCCAATTAGTAGACTTTTTGAAAAGGCACTATAATAGAACTCACTAATAAGAAATGACATCGCAGCAAAAGCTTGGAACTAGGTTTTCATATTCCTGATTGTGAGATCATGCTCAAAATAGGATTGAGGATTGAGATGTCAGCAATATAATGCTTCAGAGGAAATAACTTGATGCCATCACATGACCCCAGAGGGTGTTAGTCACTGGAGCCATTCTCGATTTTTAGACAACCACAGAATGAATTCAGGTGTGTTACTTGACCTCTGTGAGTTTCCCAGGAGAAGTAAATTGCCATGAAAATAGGCAGACAGACAGACAGATAGATAGATAGGGCTGTAACCAGAATGTTCACAGAGCAGCGACCTGGGCTATTCCAGGGCCAGAGGCTAGATATTTTGGCCTTCGGAACTTGCCACCAGGTATATCTTCATTTCCAGGCCTTTCCACGGTAAAAGGAGAGGTGATTGGCAGAATGGCCTGGGATGGAGGGAAGGATTGTTTGACCAGCTGGGGTAGGATGTAGTTTCTGGGGTTGGACAGCTGTTAGGGGAAGTTAAGCACCATGACATTTTATATGGTTATAATAAGTTGCAGAAGTAACTACTTGTGGCAGTTGGATTTAGTTTTTGTATTGGGTCTAGCGGGTCAGTGGGTGCTTTAAAAACATACATTAACTTTATAAATATATCCAAAATATTCCTGTCCTCTGTCCTACTGAAGCCCTTTCCCTCTCAGTTAACAGTCTGCTGTTACTACTCGAGTATGTTTAGGCAAGTGCCCTTAGATATGCATGCTGTTGTGAAACCCCTTGACCTTAATGCCAATCTAGAAAAGCAGGTGCATTTTCACTATAATTTTCCTCTAATAATTCAACATTTATCAGAGGGAGGCAAAGTCTTGTGCAGACACGACATTACAGCCCATTCATTAATCAGATGGGACAAGGATCTGAATGGAGGTATGATAATGACACCCTTTCACAAATACATCATCGTTGTTATTGTAAGTGAATGCTTCCATTTGTTCCAGGTCACTGGATCTATGTCTGGATGGACACAGTGGTAAATGAGTGCTGCTTTCCTTGCTGGTGCTCAGTGCTGTACCACTGAACACGCTGATAGTGTTCAGTCAGTCACATAGATTCAGTCGAGAATAATTAATCCAATAAACCTCTTATCCTGTGTGTACAGAGTGTCACTGCATCATTAAGCTTCTGATGAGTTGGAAAAGAGAAGCAGGGAGAAAACATTAACCTCCCAATGTAAATAATTGAACCTCATACTGGCAGGATGTGCCATATTTTGTTTCATAGAAATTGGGTGACAAATACCAGCAAATTGTGAGGGTGAAAACTGGTTAGGTCATGGAGACCTGGACTCTTTAAATATATACGAGAGGGGTAAAAGAGAAATGTTTGACACAAGGACACTAAAACTGTGGATAAGTTAGAAAAACTAATGCATTTGGGAAGACCTAAATTCTGCTGAGCTTAATTGAAACCCGAGAAGAAATCTGGAGCAGAAAAAAGCAGGGCTGATTTACCATTGCACTGTATATACCCTGTATGATCATTTACATACTTTCAAAGTAGATGTAAAAATGCTACCAAATCATAACAGCAGTATTTGACACCCACTTTTCAGAGAAGGTAATGTCTGTTTAAGGCAGTAGAAAATTTGGACCAGAGAAAACCAGCTAAGAACAGGTAGTGAAAACTGCAAACACAATTTGGTTTGTAGGATAGTGAATGATAAAAATTATACTAATGAAACACCAGGCAGTCTACTTGTCAGTTATTTATGTTAATGGTTGGTCAGGGATCCTAAAGTCAGGTCACTGATACCTAGCAATTTTTCAAAGTAGATTAACTTTTTGATGGCACACATACTTCACAGCTATACCTTCATGAAGGCTTTGCTGCTGTCTACTGATTCCTAGCTCAGTTGTGTCATGCTCCAGAAGTTCTATCATGGTCAACTGTGTGGTCCACCAAATTCAATGCCTAGCTATCCAATCTTGCATTAATTGAACATTCGACTTTCTGTCTACCAGCTCCCACATGCACGTTTATAAAAGCTGCTGCAACAAGTCATAGTAAAGTTTGTGTTTAACACACACTTTTTTAGAACTTTTTTCTGAATAAATGGAAATGTAATCTTCAACAGCTGAGGTGACATTTCCAAAGCCTTGGCTACAAGGCCAAGACCACGGTATTATAAAATAGGAGCAAATGGGGTGCTCATCCAAACCTCCATGCCAAGAGCAGTCAGGCAACCCTACCTTTGTGTCCCCTTGATGGCCAAACAAGGGAAACAAGAGCTGTTATTTGGAGACTTGGTAATTAAAAGAAGTTTACAGATAAACTGTGAGTGAGGAGTGAATCAAGAATCCAAGTGTGAGAGAGACAATATCGTTAGAAATCTAAAACAGCTAACAGTTCCAACCTAACACAACATGTTGCTAGGTGAAGAGACACACTCCTTAGAATTTTAAAGTTGGTTTAAAAGTAAAGTAACTATGAGCATTTACTGCACTATTGCTTAAAATATTTACTTCAGTGACTTCCTTTTATTTAGTCCCTAAAACTTACTTGACTCAGTAGGCGAAACCTAATAAAAATCACTTATTTTCATGCCTTTACCAATAATCCTGCCACAAAAAGAGCACTTCACATATTCCATTAACGTCTTTAAAATAAAGAAAAGGCCCTGAATCATAGGGCTGGAAGAGACCTCAGGAGATCATTGAGTCCAACTCCCTGCCCAAGGCAGGACCAATCCCAACTAAATCAACCCAGCCAGGGCTTTGTCAAGCCAAGACTTAAAAAACCTCTAGGGATAGAGAATACACCACCTCTCTAGGTAACCCTTTCCAGTACTTCACCATCTTCCTGGTGAAATAGTTTTTCCTAATATCCAACCTAGACCTCCCTCACGGTAACTTGAAACAGGATTCAGCCTCTTTGCCAAGATTCCTGTGTCATGTCTCTTTTACAAGGTGTGGCCCTTGTTCTTCCTCTCCCTTTTCCAGACACAGGGGCAATTTTCTGCCATAAAACAGCTGGCTTATCTGTGAGGTTCTCCCAGGAAAAGTCTAGTCCACACAGAATTAACCCTGTGGATAAATGCTTAATTTCTCTCTTCCTTTTGAATGTATTGATCCAGGGGTTATAATTGTATTTGGGGAAGGAAGAATTAAAATTCAATGAACAAACCAAATACAACTTAACTAAAATAAAAGGCTGAGGCAGCTCCAACACAAAGGTAAAATAGGGAGGAGTCTCATTACTTAATCCTTTCATTGTTATCAATTATTTGTATTATAGAACCTACAAGATCCATCTGAGACCAGGACCTCCTGGCTCTAGGCACTTACAGACACATAGTCTGAAGAATGAAAAAAGGGTGAAATCTGCAAGCTAAGGGCATATCAATTCTTTTGTGAGGAGAAGTAATTTCTGCAGCTCAGTGAGAGACCCAAGCTATCTCTGAATGAGTTCACACACTAAAAAGACATTCTAGCCTTGGTAGTGTGAGTAGTGGGAATGGCTAGCTGTCCTGTGGAATAGCCATCTGAGACTTTAGGTGCACATGCTTTCCTAGTGTGTTGCCACAGCTATAGCTATGTAACCTATGCAATGTAATGTGCCTCTTTGTACCCTGCCAGCCATTCTTTCTGGCAGGTAGAAAGGAACAATCTAAGTTTGTTGGTAAAGAAACATTAAGCAGGCTTTTGTGTTATTAATGATAAAGCAGAAACAGACCAAAAGGGTCCTTGTGACTCACTATTTTCACCCTTTTTTCTGAGGATTGTTTTGTTCTTTAAGAGCGTAAGAATTTTTTTTTGTATTACGGAAGAATTTGTAATAGTAATAGTTACTTTAATATTAGGATATTTTATACTAAATCTGTTTTTACAAAAGCAACTATGTAATTTTTGTTTGTGTGAGTGAAGAATGTGAGAGTTTGTTTTAAAAGAGAGTAGTCTGGAAGTTAGCATTGCATGCAGATGATCAGAGGAGTGGCCAAAGACTTAGAGGCGCAAGGAAACTATCAGATATGTCCACAGTATTCAGTGATGGAGGAGGAGCAAATTGGCAACCCTGAAGTTAGAAGCAAGCACTCCCAGCATGTGAAAATAACAAATCCCATCAAAACCAGGGTGGGGAAACCCCCAGAAAAGTCATCCTCAGACCAATATAAACAACAATAAAAACAATCTCCAGATAAAGATATGTTGGAGAGTGACTAATAACATAAGGCAGCAAAATCCAAAGATTTACGTAAGAAGCAATTCCTATAAAAGATTGTTCTTTGGGTTCCATTCTGTCAAGATCCTAGAGCATCAGTCTGGACCAACAGAAGTTCAGCTCTTCCCTCGTATGGCCACTAGGTTGATACAAGCAACAGACTGGTATTACCACATCAATAGGACAGGGGTGTGTATGTGTATGCATATACTTTTTACTTTGCATTTTCAATAAACATGGCATATAACCTTTTCCCCTAAAAGGATCCTGTGTGCTTCTGATAAGCATAACATGGCTACACTCTGTATTTTCTAGGTAACACATTATATAATCATAATTTTTTTTTGTAACTCATTTATTGGTATAACCTAGACCAATCAAATGTCATTGCAGGATTTTGGTCATTCTATCAATAGATCAACCAAGCTAACCCAAACTCTAACCAGAGCCTGAATCCCAATGTTGTTAATTCTAAATCATAAGAACATAAGAACGGCCATACTGGGTCAGACCAAAGGTCCATCTAGCCCAGTATCCTGTCTGCCGACAGTGGCCAGCACCAGGTGCCCCAGAGAGGGTGGACCGAAGATAATGATCAAGCGATTTGTCTCCTGCCATCCTTCTCCATTTCTATCCCCTGGCTAATAGCCTTTTATGGACCTAACCTCCATGAAATTATCTAACTTCTCTTTATACTCTGTTATAGTCCTAGCCTCCACAGCCTCCTCTGGCAAGGAGTTCCACAGGTTGACTACACGCTGTGTGAAGAACTTCCAGGGCCAGAAGTGTGGGAAACATTTTCTTACCTTAATTTTGTTGTGAATAGGCTGTCTCCTGCTGCCTCCTATAAAGATTTACTGTTAAATCAGTGTAGAGTTGAGTTCAGTGTTCATGATCTTCTCCACATGCATTCATATAGTAGTCACACAATGGAAGGAGGGAACAGCAAGGAATATAAAAAGCAAGGAGATGCAGAGCTCTGACTCTTAACTAGAAATAGGGAAATGGTTTAGAAAAAAATAGGATCTTCATCCAAACAAAACTTCATAGCATTTGTGTTAAAAATATCAGACATTTTGAAAATATGTTAACATTATTATGCACTTTCTCTTCAAGTTAGGACTAGAAAGAGCAATATCTGTATCCCAGGAGTAAGAATGAATTAATAGAAGTTTCAGGAGACAGACGATCCTGATGCAATTTGCAGCCCAGTTTTGAGAATTCCGAGAAGGATCCTGATTAGGGTAATTGGATGGGGAATCAAGAAATTTGAGCACTGCTTCCAGCAATGCCATTGAGTTACTGTGGCCTACGGGCAACTCAATTAAACTTCAGTGCCTGAATTTTCCCACCTATAAATGGAGATAATTATAGTTAACTTACCTTGTAAAGTATTTCAAAACTTGTGCAAGAAACATACTTTATAAATGCTAAGTATAGCTTTGCTAAATATTATAGAAAGACAAAACATTTGGCAGTCCACCACTATTCTTGATTTCTGTGCAGCTTTTCATGTGGAAAGATAGCCTAAGAGAAGATGGGAAGTGGTGATAGGAAAAAGGGAACATTAAATGGGAGAGAAAGGGATGGGACAGAGAGAAAGTGATGGAGGAATAACAATTGCAATAAATTAGATATACAGATCAAATTTGATCCCAAAGCCCATCAGAGAAAAAGAACGGAATCAGATAGAAAAGTAGAGTGAGAAAGGGACAGAGATAAATGAAAAAAAAATCCACATTTGAAGAGAAGAATAAAAACCAACTGTCACAGAAAGACAATTTAAAGGTGACAGGTATGTAATTTTGTTTTAAAGGGAAAGCTAGCCCATAAAGAGATGTTTTTAGATTTAAAAAGTAATTGCCAAATGTTTTCAGTGGTGCCTTTGAGCAGTGTTTCTTTTCAATTCTCTTTTGTTTTTGTAATTTTTTATTTAGCTTTATGGGGTTTCCTTGCTGACACTCTATCAGCTGTCATCGTAATACTAAGTAATGTTGGCCCATCACTGCTCTAGTGGCTATTCGATTTTTTGCCTTGCTGGGGGCAAGTTACTTATTTCTAAGCAATACAGGCCACTATATACTTTAATAGCCATGTAGGCATTTTGGTGATAGGCTAAAGTTTCCACATTGATTTGCAGCACAGAGATGGGCAATTCAGTACCCAAGGTTATAGAGATCATTTTTAAAATGCAAAACCAATGTTGTCACATAGGCGGCACCAAAGAGAACATCTTATAGCATTTGAATGATAGAAAATTCAGCATTGAACTCCAGCCACTGCATCTAACAGTCTATTTCCTAGTTAATTTACTTTAAACCTAAATAAGTTGAAAAACACTCTCATGTGTAATAGACCACTTCTGGCAACTAGGAAAGGGGACACATATAAGAATATTCTACGGAGTTAAAAAAAAAAAAGAAAGATAAAATTATTCAGATGAAAATGCATAAGGTACTCTGTTGCATTTGGGGTTAAACAGTCCCCTCACCAGCCCTGTAGTTGACACAGGTGCCAAGGACTGAATAAACGAGGTGCAATTATGATGTAAAGGTTGGGGCAGTGTAGAACTCCCTCTCCTTTTATGACAAAGACCTATACACCCGAATAATAGATAGATATTATGAACTATCCAAAGGATAGGAACAGACAATAATTTCCTCTCTGTAGGATGATTCTAATAACATGGAGATTAAGCTCTGTAGGAACCTATTACTTTACTCTGTGGTCAGTTCCGAAGGGCTTTTCAGCAAGATTCCATGCAAGTACAGCGCACACTCAGCTGTTCACTGTGGAGTTTAGTTTCACAGAGGATCACTGAACATCACTGCACAGTGGGCGCAAGGGTTACTTTGAGGTGAAAGAAAGTAGATATACTCTTCTACATGTGCCCAGATCACCCCCAAGAGCTGCGGTAAAGGGAGCTAATCAAACTTCAGTACAGCAAGTATGGCCATTTAGTAGCTCTGTTGCCAGGTTGCAGAGAAATGGCTGGTCCAGCAGTCCAACATATGGCTCTCAGAGAAAAACCTGCTTCTTTAGATCTTCTGTATCTGGAGTATACTCAAGTTCCTGGAGAAATCAATGAAAACACTTTAGTTTGATTAGTGCTGAAAGCAGTACTGATATGACAAACATGAATACACTCCCCCAGCATACTAAATGCTCATTATTCCATAAACTAGAATTTTTCTCGATTACAGTGATTTTTTTGTTCAAAATGAAGCACTGCTTTACCATGGACACCGCTACCTTCTTTTGTCAGTTTAAAATCTTGAGGAAAGATGGGCCAACAAAGAAGTAATAGGAAGACTATGGGCTCATCTCCACTAGGGGATGAATCAGTGTTACAGCAATTGATCTACCAGCATTTAATTTAACAAGTCAAGTAAAAACCCACTATATTGAGTGCTGCTCACTCTCCTGTCAATGCTCGTACTCCAGCAGAATGAGATGAGTAACAGGAGTTGACAGGAGAGGTTTCTGTTGATCCCTTGCAGTGTGGAACCTGTGGTAAGTAGATCTAAGCTACATCAACTTGAGTTACATTAACTTAACTCAAATTATATAGATTAGATCAATCTTTCTTTGTAGTGAGTCTTTGACAGGAAATATTTTAAAATAAAGCCTTACCATGGTAGTGGTTTCACTAGCTCTCTAGTTGTGGATGGGAGCAGAAAGGATATAGCATACCCCCTTGTGGAATGAGAATTCCCAAATGCTGCAGAACCCCTGAGATTCTCACTATTGCCAGATGGAAACATTTAAAAAATGGTGAATCAGGATCTCCAGGTATCATGAGTTTGGAATAAAAATCAAAAGAATTAAAAAAAAAAATAAAAGCTGAATTATCTTTATTAGTTATCTGGTTTGGGAGATTTTAGGTTTACATTTTCAAGCTCTGAAATGAGGCCTACAACTCTTTTTTTTAATGAAATGGGAGACACTGTAAATCACATGCCTCCAGGATCTGGAGCTTAACAAAATATTGCAAGAAGGCATGGAGTTCTGTACCAAATTTGGAGCATACCAGACTCACCATCTCCAACATCAATGTGGCATGACTAGCCTGCCCTCTACTGTCATTATGGAATTCCTCTGCAGAGAGTCTATTTCACATTCCCAAAGAACCTGATGCTGACAAGAGGCTAGGCTCACTTGGGACTACAGTGACTTTTAAGCAGATTCCTAACACTGCTAATAGGACACATACTTGATGATAACATATACTTGCCATGCCTCATTTGTGGATTCTGCAGACCGTGGTAGGGCCATCAAGGTGAGACTCCTCCTTCCATCCAGATGGGGGAGTTCAGGTGACAAAGAATCTTTCCAATTGTAGATTCATAGGGCAAGTTCTGGCCTTTGGCTCAGAAGAATATAGTTCTAGCAATCCCCCAAGTTGACAATGAAAGCAATGGCATTCCATCCAACCAGGCCTGATCTGAGAGTATTAAAGTAATCAATTCATTATTCCCTAATAAAACACATAATAAAAAAATTGCATCAGGAAAAATAAAAAGCCCATAATTTCACTTTTCCTCAAGAGAGTGTTTCATGCAAATCCCCAATTAACAGGCAGTTTTAAATTAGACAAGAACATACAGAAATAAGAGTCAGGATATTTTAAACTATTGCTTTTATTATAATTACATTGGAGCACAAATAAATAAGCACTGAATTATTGTAAAATATTGTCAATGCACTAAAGAAAGCAGAATCTCCAAACAACATCTTATTACTTCAGAAGTATCAAAGTACATTTAATTACATCGTACTTAAAAAAATCAAGTACAAAAATGAAAAGAAAATTAATGTGTATTTATACCGTGTACATAGAAATGGCTAATAATTTATGATTACAGTTATCCTCTAGCTACTCCTTACTCCTACACAATTTCAGGCACATACCTGACATTTCTAATGAAATATGGAAAAAGCAATATGACATTCAGTTTTAAGATATCGGTAAACATATTACATTGGAAATAACACAGAATGGTTTATTCTTATTTAAAAACCCTGTAATTCAATAACGTAATGCCGTAGTCCACTAAAAGAAAAAATACCATTTTATACCATTTGCTTTAATTGGTTAAAAAGAGCAATAAAATTAAGCATACATTTGCTAATATACGTAAACACATTTTTAGTGCAAGAATAACAAGACCTGTGACTTTACTGTGCTTTTTTGAAATCACAGTGCACTTTACACAAATTGCTACACTATAATGTTTAACTTTAGGAATTTAAAGCAAAGTAAGTGCATACCAAACAATTTCATATGTACAGTCTTCATAAGTGTGTGTATATATGTGACCTGTATGTATATACAAATTGCATATTTATATAACTGCAACGTTAATGAGTCCATGTTGCTAAACATGATTATTCACCCTGTGATATAGAAACTGCGGAGACAATAGGGGATGTAAAAAATGTTTAGACAGCATTTTGATGGTATGATCTCTACAGTGAAGATGCAACTTTTACTTTCAGGTTGTGCACGCTGCCAAATGATAATGTGGCCAAATGGTTAGAGCACAAGACAGAGGTCTTAGCTCTGGTTTTGATTGAGCTTTGGCAAGTCACTCAACATCTATGACTGACCTTCTGTAAAATAAAATGTATCCTTCCTCACATAAGTGTGCAGTTTAATTCACATTTCTAAAGTGCTTTGAAGACAAGTGCTAAGTTATATTTTAATTTTTATGTGACATCAAACAACAATAATAAGCATAAATTATTGTTTGAATGGGATACAATGGTGGTTTGCAAGCATTTGAGCTAATTAAGAGATGTTAGTTACGGAGATGAACTATATAAGCAAAGCAGTAAATGGTTTTTGTGGTAGTTTAAATGGCCAAGCAAATCTGTTTATAACCAGAATCCTTCAGTACCATGATAATTGTTCCTGTAACACATCAATATGAAAAGAATACAGTAATTGTAATTTGTGCCTCTTTTAAAGGTTTTCCATGAGGTTGCCTTTGGAGGCATCAGTGTCAGTGATGAACAACTGCTCTTGGAGAATGTTTCCAAAGTGAATATTGCAATTTTTAAAATGACTAATTGCTTGAGGAAGAGGCCAACATCTACAAGAAGCATTCAGTGAAGTCTGTGAAAGGGTCCAAATTAAAAAAAAAATCACACACTTATATGAAAGTCTTTTCTTGGCACATAATTACCTGTACCAAGGAAGATGATGCATTTCATTATTACAAACATTTTCAGAGTAATGAACCTGTTATCTCAACACATTCTGCATGACTAACAAGTCATTCTCTTTCCATCAGCTTCTGGAATATTGCAAAAATCTCTTGAGTTTTTATTCTGCACTTTTCTTTCTTTTTTTTTAAGAGTAAGCAGAATATACAATTGATGCCTGTTGGGTTAAATATTTATTTAAAAATTCCTTCACAATTTGTAGTTTTTATGTTTTCTATCACTTGCATTGTGAAGGTTTCTTTAAATTTTCAAATGAACTTTGCACCCATTCCAACCACCGTATATCTAACAACACACACACACATTTCATATACATATACATTACATGTAGACATATATATTTTTAAAATGTGTGTGTGTGTATGTGTGCCTATATGCGCCTATACATATACACATATATCATAATGTTAATATACATACACACACATAAACACACACACTTCTTTGTTTCTCTAATACAGGAATCCTCAATTTGGACATCAAAATATACATTAGTTAATTAGTTATAAAATATTTAAAAACTTTATTATTATTTCAGAGGCTGGAAAGAAACTACTACTGATAAAGCATTACTCAAACGTTAGCAATATAGACTACGAAAAAACCTACTAAAATTGGTTATTTTTGGTTTTTTAAGGTCAGCAACAATGCTCAGGGCATGGCCGCAATATAATTTCAAGGAAAAGCCAATATGACAATAAGTTCAAGAAACACATCTTTTCTTCTCAGAGAATATAATTTTAAAGGACTATGAAAGAAGAATTTTCATGCTGTCAAATTTCAGAAGCATAGATAGAACTTTTAATATACAAAATATATGTGATAGCATCATTTTATCACTCTGTGGCAATACGGACAGTGTTCACCCTAAAGCATTTCTTTTGGAAGATATTTTAATACACAGCTTTCACCCTCATATTAGCCATCTCTTTCTCCTGTTAAAACCAAGAGGTCATAATTCTTTGGTCATGACATAGCCTTCTGTTAGGGTGGGTGTGATGCCACAGAGGACTATGACCCAATTATGTGATCAGTCAGGAATAGGAAATGGATTACTTCAGAGAAAAGTGCTCTCTGGGTCTGATCCTAAGCCAAGTGAAGCCAATGGGCATCTTCCCACTGATGTCAATGGAGTTTGGGTCAGGCCTTTTAAAATAATGTTTTCCAATTTGCTATAGAGCCAACTAGGGACGTGTGGTATACTTAAAAAAATAATGTAAACAGATCTTGTTATCTTTACTTTCTGGACCAAAGACAAATGTGAACAGGAATTATGGGTGCATTGCCACTGTTTATCTTGCTAAACAATGGGTTAACTCATTATCATGCGATGTACAATTCTTAGTCACAGTGAACCATGGTCTCCTCTATTCAGCTGAATAAAAGAAGGAAGAGAGTCTATTTTAGACCTTTCTGCAGTAAATTTTGTTTACTTGGTTAGCCAAATGTAGCTTAGGAACTATCATTGGAGACTTAAATAATTGATTGACATAAAAAGAAGGGCAATTTCTAACAGTAAATATATCAAACATCTGATGCAGAACAACTCTTTTTTAATGCAATTTGGACATCCAAATTAAGCATTTTTATTTGCATTGTTTACAGTTTGTATTACTTCCTGCCAAAATATTTCCCAGAAGAACAAAAGCAACGGATGTCTCTAATGAACATGACTCTAGTAAACGTTTACAGCCCTAGCACCAGGTTGATTTGTACATTGTACTTGTTAAACAAAAGTACAACCACATGCTTTTGTACAGAGGCCAAATTTAGGCAGGGAAGATAATTAAAAATGACAACAACAAAAAGAGCATTAGGATACCACATATAAAATAGTTAATAAAACAATATAACAGTAATTATATTATATAGTAAAATTCTTCATAAACTTTTTAATTATATATTTTAAACAGTGTATTAGTTCAGGTGTTTTCAATAGATTGGCAAAATATTTACATTTTTAATATCTTCTGGATCCAAAAAAATCCTTAATAAATATGCATGCCTTAATCAGCTGGAATTTTAGATTTTTCTTCAGATTGACAGGTGAGCACCACATTGGTATGTTTTTCACTTGGTAGTTCGTCACCTGCAGATTAAGTTTTATGTGACAGGCATTGCCTTATTAAGAAAGGAGGCTACTTGTGCATCTTGCAACATTGTGGTGATTGCATCAGCAACAGTCCCATCATATCGCTGTGTCCCAGAAAACAGTTTGTTGTTTGGAATAAGGAGGGGGACTGTACTTCTTGGTCCCAGCATTCTTCTTCCAACTTGGCAAAATAGGCATGCTGTCCTGTTTGCAAAGTCCTTTCTCTGATTTCTGTCGAGCCTTTATTTCTTTACACAAACAACGCTTTTTCTCAATCATTTCCAGCATTGTATGGTCCCCATGCAACCACTGCATACATGTCACCTATCAAAAAGATAACGCACACAAATAACTGCTTAGCCAGAGATTATATTGAGAGTGTTGGCTCCTGGTGATTACCATGATGATTGTGGAACACTGCCAATGGTTTTAGGAGCACAACACCCTTATGTACTAAAAGGAATAAACACAAAAATGCACTTATATATATATATATATTTGACAGACATAAAAGGGAAATCAAAATAATCCTTGTTAATGTTGCAAACCTAATGCAAGCAAATATGGTAAATGCTTCCCCTCCTCCCCCCACAGGACAGCTATTTATCTCTGGATTTTAAATAATAAAGTAAATCTTTAAAAGGCAAAATGATGAATGTTGAATGTAATGCAATGTTGAAAGTAAAAATTCTACCCACTAAAACCCATGTTTTATAATGCCTGCCAAATTCGATTTGCCACATTAGAACAGTGGCGTAAAATCTTCCAAATGTAAAGCTAAATATGTTAGGGGTTTGTTGTATGATTTAATGAATCCTATTTCAAACAGATTGTTTAACTTATCCTGTTCTCTGAAATGCTTCATTAACACAAAAGCAGAAAGTTGTTTTAAAACTGAACATCTTCACACATTTGCTCCATTGCAAACTATTATCCTGATCCAGCAAAGGAGTTAAGCATTTGCTTAGTTTAAAGCAAGGCTACTCAACTTTGGAAACCCCAGGGGACACAATGATACTCATAGCACATGCCGAGGGCCGCAACTTAAGTGTGGTTGCATATACATGCAAATATATGCAAATAGCTTTTTCACACTGACTGACATGAATACAAAGATTAAGGCAAGACTACACAACACACAAGCCCCATTTAAGTCAGTTCTGCTGCTCGATTTTCACCCATTATAGTACTTTTAATGAGCAATCACAGTTTAGGAATGTAACTACTAAAATGCATATCAACAGAAGACCATTACACTGACTACTTTTTGGTTTTGGCTCCCACCCGTGGACCACAAACAAACTGGTTGCGGGCTGCATGCGGCCCACGGGCCGCACATTGAGTAGCCCTCGTTTAAAGCATATGGGTAGTTCTGCTGAAATCATGGGAAATAGCCTCCTTTGAGTTCAGCAGGAGATTCACGTAATTAAACTTAAATATTGCATGAAGTGCATCACTGGACTGGGCCCTAAACAGCTAACTTTCATGAGAGTATTGTTACTTGCAATACTGGTTTAAAACATTTTAGGCAAAAGCATGTCCCTTTAAACTCACACAACACATTCTTCACCCTGACTTTTGTCTCGGATAGGATTCTGTGCAGTACTGTTTTTGGAATGTAACCCTAAACCAGATTAGAGATGTGTTGTGCTATTGAATAATCTTGCTAACATAGAACAGTACAGGTAACATATACAGGGTGCTTTTGCTAAACTGACTGAATTTAAAAGTCTGAGCTACAGTCTGAAATTAAAGCAACGAGACTGATCCACTTTGCAATTTCTATTTGAGTGTATGGCTCTCACTTTATGTGTATTGCGTCATTCATGACAGACTCTGTATGGTAGATATCACAGTGAATCAACACAGTTCTTAGATTTGTTATGAGTGCTTTGATTCTGATCTTAGCTTGTTAAGTCAGTGGAGAGAGTCCCATTGACTACAATGCACTTTGGATCACAACCTGTGTGATTAAGAGGTTTCCTTGCCATTACACCAAAGGGCAATATTTTATTACTTACACAGCAGTGTCTTATTTTTGTTGGATCCCTCTATGTGGCAAGCCATGTGCATAATCTGCACACAATTCACCAAATAGAATATCCAAAACACATGACTGTATACCAGCATCTGGCAGAGTTTGACCAGACACTTGAGAGAGACTTACAGGCATGCGGAAGTACCCTTTTCCTACCCCTCCAGCAAGGGAACAGGGCAAGCTCCAATATGAAATGATTATTTTACACTGTACTCATTAGTTGTCATGCACTGGAAAGCCATCATCAACACATAGTCTTGCTATGAAGAATAAATTGCATTCTTGTTTTCATTCACACACTCTCTCCATTGTGCTGTATTTGAGTTTTCCTGGTTCTCTTTCTGTTAATGGCTAACGACTTTGAGAGGCTTCAAAGGAACTGAAACTGAATCTTTACATAGCAAATGTAATAGCAAAATGTTTTTAAGTACATCAGAAACAGGAAACCTGCTAAACAACCAGTGGAGCCCCTGGAAAATCGAGATTCTAAAGGGGCACTCAAAGAAAAAAAGGTCATTGCAGAGAAACTAAATGAAATCTTTGCTTCGGTCTTCACGGCTGAGGATGTTAGGGAGATTCCCAAACATGAGCCATTATTTTTAGGTGCCAAATCTGAGGAATTATACCAGACTGTGGTGTCACTAGAGGAGGTTTTGGAACAAATTGATAAACTTAACAGTAACAAGTCACCGGGACCAGATGGCATTCACTCAAGAGTTCTGAAAGAACTCAAATGGAAAATTACGAAACTATTAACTGTGGTTTACAATCTAACCTTTAAATCAGCTTCTGTACTTAATGACTGGAAGATAGCTAACATGCCAATATTTTTAAAAGGCTGTAGAGGTTATCCTGGCAATTACAGACAAGTAGGTCTAATGTCAGTACTGGGCAAATTAGTTAAAACTATACTAAAGAAGAAAATTATCAGACACATAGATGAACATAATTTGTTGGGAGAAAAGTTAACATGGTTTCTGTAAAGGGAAATCATGCCTTACTAGAGTTCTTTGAGGGGGTCAACAAACATACAGACAAGGGGGATCCAGTAGATATAGTGTACTTAGATTTCCAGAAAGCTTTTGACAAGGTCCCTCACTAAGATTCTTAAATAAAGTAAGTTGTCATGGGATAAGAGGGAAGGTCCTCTCATGGGCTGATAACTGGTTAAAAGACTGGAAACGAAGTGTAGGAATAAACAGTAAGTTTTCCGAATGGAGAGGGCTAACTAGTGGTGTCCTCTAAGGGTCCATACCGGGACCAATGCTATTCAACATATTTATAAATGATCTGGAGAAAGGGGCAAACAGTGAAGTGGCAAAATTTGCCAATGACACTAAACGGCTCAAGATAGTTAAGACCAAAGCCGACTGTGAAGAGCTTCAAAAAGATCTCACAAAACTAATTGATTTGGTAACAAAATGGCAAATGAAATTTAATGTTGGTAAATGTAAAGTAATGCACATTGGAAAAAATAATCCCAACTATATATACAATATGATGGGGATGAATTTAGCTATAACTACTCAAAAGCGAGATCTTGGGGTTGTTGTGGATAGTTCTCTGAAAACATCCACTCAGTATGCAGTGGCAGTAAAAAAGCAAATAGAATGTTAGGAATCATTAAAAAAGGGCTAGAGAAGAAGACAGAGAACATCATATTGCATCTATATAAAGCCATGATACACTCACATCTTGAATACTGCATACGGATGTGTTCGCCTTATCTCAAAAAAGATATCTTGGCATTGGAAAAGTTTCATTAAAGAACAACAAAAATGACGGGTTTGGAACAGCTCCCATATGAAGAGAGATTAAAAAGCTGGGACTTTTCAGCTTAGAAAAGGGGAAACTAAGGGGGGATACGATAGAGGTCTATAAAATCATGACTGGTGTGGAAAAAGTGAATAAGGAAAAGTTATTTACTTGTTCCCATAACATAAGAACTAGGGGGTCACCAAATCAAATTGGATATGTCTACACTACCACCCTAGTTCGAACTAGGGTGGTTAATGTAGGCAACTGGAATTGCAAATGAAGCCCGGGATTTGAATTTCCCGGGCTTCATTTGCATATTGCCGGGCGCCGCCATTTTTAAATGTCCGCTAGTTTGGACTCTGTGCCCGCGGCTACATGCGGCTCGAACTAGGTAGTTCGGATTAGGCTTCCTATTCCGAACTACCGGTATACCTCGTTCCACGAGGAGTAACGGTAGTTTGGAATAGGAAGCCTAATCCGAACTACCTAGTTCGAGCCGCGTGTATCCGCGGGCATGGAGTCCGAACTAGTGGACATTTAAAAATGGCGGCGCCCGGCAATATGCAAATGAAGCCCGGGAAATTCAAATCCCGGGCTTCATTTGCAACTCCGGTTGCCTACATTAACCACCCTAGTTCGAACTAGGGTGGTAGTGTAGACATACCCATTGATAGGTAGCAGGTTTAATACAAACAAAAGGAAATTTTTCTTCACACAGTGAATGATTAGTCTGTGGTACTCCCTGCCAGAAGAAGTTGTGAAGACCAGGACTTTATCAGGGTTCAAGAAAGAACTAGATAAATTCACGTAGGTTAGGTCCATCAATGGCTATTAGCCAGGATGGGTAGGAATAGCTAGCCACTGTCAGAGGCTGGGAATGGGTGACAGGAGAGGGATTACTTGATGATTTCCTGTTTCTGTTCATTCCCTCCGGGGCATCTGGTATTGGCCACTATTGGAAGACAGGATACTGGGCTAGATGGACCTTTGGTCTGACCAAGTATGGCCGCTCTTATGTTCTTTACATCCTAAAAAGTAAAACGCCAATTGAAAATCCCTAAAGATAGAAGTGGTATTTTAGAATTTGTCAGCATATTAGTAGCTACACAACAGCTCTGGAATTACTGTAGTACTGGAGATAAACTCAGGAATAGAGAATGCAACATTATTATTTAGCCACTCTGTGCCTCAGTTTTCTTTGTTTGAAAATAGGGAGGTAATGATACCTACCCTCCTTTGAAAAGTGCTTTGGGATGTATGAGTGAAAAAGCCTTCTATAAAAGTTAAGTAATATTGCTATTGATGTATTGGGTATTTGGCTACCTTGTTTCATCTTTCTTCACATTACTCCATCTTGCTCATAGAGTGACTTTTCACTGTATTATAATGCATATCATTAAACAAATACACCCAAAATATGTGATTCTTAAAAGAATGGCAATGTAATCTAGAGGTTACAAGGAAAGGGTTGGGAGGCAAGTGCTGTGGGTTCTATTTTAGCTGTGTTACCAGAGTTCTGCCTGATCTCGTGACACTTAAGTAACCCTAATGCCTCAGTTTCCCCAACTGTAAACATACATTGATATTTACCTCCCAAAGCTATTTAGACTCACTTCATTAATGTTTGCAAAATGCTACAAAAGGGAAATAATATTGTAACTTTTTCAGATGAGAAAAAACATACTCTCAATTTTAAACTCTAATTTTGTTTGTAATTAAATTATACAACTACTGAGTTACATTAAAAGAAGAAAAATGATTGTTCGTGGGAGAAGTTTGATGAATTGAGGATTTATCCTTTACTTACTCCTTCATCTTCTTTCTTTTCCTGACAGAAACTAACAATGTGGCAAAATTCTGTCTCACTGATATGGAATGCGGAGGAGACAATAATTCATTAATCTTCATACAGAACTGCAGTAAACTGTCAAAGTTTGGTTAATAATCCCTGCAAAGCTTTGGGTGACATCCAGGCTCCATTTAAGTCAATGGCAAAACTCCCATTGAGTTTCAGTGAAGCCAAGATTTCTCCTTTTGTCACTAGGAAGGTTCTGCATTTGTTATGAATATTGGGCCAGATCCAAAGGCCCTGAAAGTTAATGGAAAGGTTTTTATTGATTTTAGCAGATTTTGGACCAAGACCCATGATTAAATAAAATTTAAAAATCTCCGTTAATACAGAATAGTAATAGAAATGTAGCCGTGTTAGTCTGGTGTAGCTGAAGCAAAATACAGGACTATGTAGCACTTTAAAGACTAACAATTCTTCTTCCACTACTTGATCTGAGGAAGTGGGTCTGGCCCACGAAAGCTCATCACCTAATAAACCATCTTGTTAGTCTTTAAAGTGCTACATAGTCCTGTGTTTTGATTCCGTTAATACAGAAATCACATACAGGATAGACAAACACTCTGCTGATACAGAACTTACACGGTTCTTGAGGATCTCGTTTTGAACAAGAATTTTACTGTTGTTTTATTCAGTGACTATAACTTAGTCATGTGCTAAAGAGGTAATTACATCAAAGAGACTGAATTGGAAGAGGAACTAAGAGAGGGACAGATGTGGCTTCCCAAAACAACAGAACGGAAGCATTTTTTAAATTCCTCAGACACATCCAATAATTGGGCTTTATGTGGCCATGCAGTGTGAGGAGGATTGGCTCAACCTTCCAAGCAAGAGTGAGACTACAGGCTCAATATCCTTAACAAAATCGTAATGCAGAACCCAGGCCCTCTCAGAGAATGACAGAGGCCTGGGCCACTTTGAGTTTAGAGGCCCCAGTCCAGCCTCAGTCCCAAGCCCACGATGTATCAACTTCTCATCTAAAGGGTCATACTAAAACCAAAAGAATATATGAAAATGAACACGTGAGACATTTATTTATTAACAATTAAGTCATTTTACCAATAGCATGTATATCAACACCGACAAGATTTAGTGGGTCGTTGCTATTACTAGAGAAAATAGTTTGGATTTTGCTCAAGAAGGATTGCTGGTACTCTGTTATACTTCCCAGCCATATTGGATCCATTGTTATAGGGTTGGCCAATGTGGACTTTAAAATTTAATTTGAAACCTTCCAGAGTTTCTAATACACCAGCGGCTATTTCTTTTCAAATTATTTTCATGAAATCATCAAAGAAAATGAATCATTCTTCAATTGAAATCTTTCAACTTCCTGCAATTTTAACATATCGAACAATCAAGATAATCTGTTCTTTATTAGAACAGTCTGGAGTTTCATTAATAGTAGTTGAAAAGTACTTCACATGTCGTAGCTCTTCAAGAATTGTTGTTCGCACAAATGTCTCTCACAGCTCAATAAACTCATTTTGTATTCTGGTAGACAAATAATTGACTTGCATGCCTTTTCCACTTTCTTGTGATTTATGAACATACTTAACATGTGCTGATAAAAGTGGGTCATACTTGCTAAGAAGCTTAAGTATACCAAGGAAGTTTCTGTTTGTAGAGTCACCGATACGTTGACTGAAACCAAACAAAGCCAACCCCCATTCAGAAAAAACGCCATCCAAGATGCACTCAAGGAGTTTTTTCCAGTTATCAGTTCCTGTGAATATTTCACTCAGGAGTAAGTTTTCAATTAAACTGCCAGCTAGTGCTGCTGTCTACTAGCTGATTTCCATGTAACATAGTTATCTTTATATGATACTGAAGTTTCATGTGCAGGTATTCGGTCTTTCAACTTCCTCCAGCATCTAATGATGCTCCAACTGGATGGATCAGACAGTACCGATGCATTTGATGTATTACTGTTAAAAATGAAACAGGGTACACAGTACAGAGCCTACTTTTCATGCTCCAGTGGAACCAGCCTCTTATGTAGATCTCTCCATTTGGAAGAGTTTTTGTGGGCAGACTTGGGGGGAAAGCATGATTTTCAGCATCTTTCTGTATATTACTTGGAATCGGAAAACAACTAACTTTGAGAAATGATTTCATTTGAGCAACATTGTTCTTATCAAGAAGCTCAATATCAGGTTCTGATGCCACTGTTGTTACGCTGTGTTCTGTGCTAATCATAAGTTCTTGCTCTTGCTGCCCAGCATCTCTAAGGTCTTTGTTTTCTGCCTGTACAGTCTCTAATTCGAGAGTATATTCTGCATCTATTGCTACTGTTGGCATTTCTGTGTCTTGATTAATGACATTCTCATTTTGAGGCAATGGCATTGAAATGTCATTTGTGGGTACAAAGTTTTTATCATCAGAACTGGAAGTGTCAATGTCAGTATGGTCACCATATAATGGCTGAGGTGTCTATTCTATGACAAATGATGTTATTGGCTTTAAACTCTTAACTGCTGCTTCACTCTGTTGCTTTTGCCATCTCTTACTTGCACCACTTTCAAACTTCGCTTCATTTTTATAAAGGAGTTCTTTTAAAACACAGTACACATAATAAATTAAATTCACTAAAGGCTATTGTTATACAGACTTTTAATTGTATACTTCACAATTATTATATAATAATGGTTTGGGGGGTTTATTTACTATGGCCCTCGTGAACTTATTTCAAAATCTTGAAATTTTGTCTGGTAACATATTCCCATTATTAAATTCCTCTAATAACTGGTGTGTTATTTTGAATATGAACACAGAGCAATTGCCAGATTAGATATAACGTTTATTAAATAACTAGAATTAAAAGTTTATTATCACAAAAAAGCCTTTAAAAGTGAACCTAAAACTGGATGAAGAGGTTATTTACAGCTGAGCCTGATATGGTTATTGTATACAAAGACACGTAAGAAAAAACGGGAATATAAAAATCTCCTATGCAGAGATAAAAATCTAATTTAAAGGTTAAGCTCACCCTCAGACCAAGCAAAATCACTTTACAGTAACAGAATTAATTATGACTTTCAAAACCTTTAAACTATACAAAGACTGTAAATAGCATTTCATAACACAGAATTACTAATCACAGAAACTATTCCAGTCTCCAGTCACACAGATGAAAACTCACATGTGACCAAAAATTGGTGAAGGCTCGAGGTCCCACAATGATTTAAATCATTTTTTTTGCAGGTCTATATAGCTTCTTTTGTTGTTTCTATAATAACTGCAAGATGTATAATAAATGGAAATTACTTGGTAGAAAAAGGTCAACATTTGAGGCCCTTTTATCTCCTGAGAACCAAGCCAAAATGGCCCTTTTGCCTCTCCTCCCCTTTCTCTCCCCCCCCCCCCCCCGCTCCCAATAGGGCCTGACAGAACCTGCTTAGTGAGGCAGGGATAAATCCTGGCTTCACTGAAATCAATGGAAGTGTTGCCATTGACTCAAATGTAGTCTGTATGGTACTCAGTATTTACTACACCAGCTTATGGACAGGAATAGAAGCCTTAGCTCCTTCACATCTTCTACTGGTTCATGGCAATTCTTGGCTTCTGCACCTACTATCCTAGATCCTGCCAACCTAGAATTCAGGTTGGGTTCTATCTATGAAAGGTATCAGCGTTCTAGGGGAACACTGGGAAATGGTTTGAATTTTTCCTCAATGCTTTATCCAAAGGTCAGTGATGGGCAACTGTACCTCTGCCACCAAACCCCCTTCACCTGTGGAGCACCATTCTATTCTGGTATAGCTTCTGCCTTATCACTATTCACATGGAGCTGGTATGAGAAATGATGAGGTTTCCTGTGCCTATATTTCAAGTCAACAATATGATCATGACACAGCTTTGCTGTTCACATCTCTTGCTAACACCGCTGTTGCCCAGCCATTTCACTGTTTAACTACAGTAGCGCATAAAGGAGTAAGAGCTGGCTTAAATTAAACCCTACTGAGATAACAGAAGAAGAAATACTTCATCCAGCTTGGGGTAGAAGAAACACTTCACCAGCTTGCTTGCACAGTGCTGTGTCAGGCAATCAAAGATGTTTGTCCATAGAGCAACAACAAAGACTGAAATATGTTTTTTTTCCAACTTCTCACAGCCACAGCTAATGCTGGATATGCCATCTTCTGTGAGAAATGCAGACTTCCCCCCTTCAAGAGGTTAGGAAACTGCATTTCAAGCTTATTATTGATACCTAAGGGTGTGTCTAGACTACAGAGTTTTGTCGACAAAACTATACCTGCGTCTACACTACCACTGAGTTCTGTCGATGCTGGTAAAGCTCATTTTACGAGGCATAACACCTTTTGTCGACAGAGTTCTGTCGACAGAAGGTGTTATTGCATCTAGGGTTGTGTCTAGACTACAGGGTTTTGTCAACCAAGCAGCTTGCTTTGTCGACAGAACTGAATGTAGTCTAGACGCTCTTTGTCGACAGAAGCTTTGTCGACAGTATCTGTCAACAAAACTTCTGTTGGCAAAAGCCTGTAGACTAGACATACCCTAACTTTGACCATGCATGCTTCTGTTAACTCCTTGAATTATCACAATGCAAGCTTTTAGACATGAAAACATCAGCACATGTTCTCTACATGCCACTGCCTACCTTTAAATAAAATATCACATCGTGCAGCCTTATTCCTAATTTTAAAGTGCTAAATGGCCAGGGATACAAGATGCCTAACACCTGCCTCTCTATTTGGGCCTGTGATCACTCTTAGAAACGATTTTTCATAACAAAGCTATTTCCCAAGACAACTTCTAATGAGCAGGAGATAGGCCTTCCTAGAAGGTGAGCTTAAAAATGCAGAATTCACTCCCAGAGGAACTAAGAATTACATACACATCAAGGCTTTTCAAAACAAATGCAAAACTCATAGTTTGACCTTGCTGTCTTGCAAAACTACATATCATATTTTTTTTTAAATGTGGTCTACTGAAAGAAAATGGAGGGAAAGGAAGCAAAAGGCACCCACATGACTATTCCAGGTGACAAGAAAACAGACATAACCTCATCTGACAGACTCTTCCTTAACTGGTTATTCTTAACTCAAGAAAGTGCTCAGATCTCTGAGTGATCAACAAAGTATAAGAAGCTAAGCAAAATAGAATTCTAAAGGAAAATATGGGAAATGTTCTCCTAGAAGCTGCTTTAGCCAATATACACTTTGGCTGCATCTAGACTGTCAAGTTTTTCTGCAAAAGCAGATGCTTTTGCGGAAAAACTTGCCAGCTGTCTACACTGGCCGCTTGAATTTGCACAAGAACACTGACGAGCTAATGTAAGATTGTCAGTGTTCTTGCACAAATACTATGATGCTCTCACTGTTTTGCGCAAAAAAACTGTTTTGTGCAAAAAAGCTCCGAAAATGGCGATCGGGGTTTCTTGCGCAAAACCGCATCTAGATTGGCACGGACGCTTTTCCGCAAAAAGTGCTTTTGCGCAAAAGCGTCCGTGCCAATCTAGATGCTCTTTTCTGCAAATGTTTTTAACGGAAAAACTTTTCCGTTAAAAGCATTTGTGGAAAATCATGCCAGTCTAGACGTAGTCTTTAAGTACTTGGGGAAGAATTCAGCTACCGTTAATGGGCATAGCACTATTGAGTCCTAGGGAGCTGTTTACACCCATGTCAACTATGGAGCTGGGCCCTACATTTGAGACACATAAATAAAATAGATGGATAAGAAAGGCAGGTATGAGTATATATGGCATTAATTTCTACCCAAAAAAAGATCTTAAAGCAAGAATAATAAGTATATGAATGCAACAATTCTTTTCATTTGTTAAACTAAGCAAGCCAATTTTGCTTTAATAGGAGTAATTATACATGGAATAAGGTCAGAAGAAAATATTTTTGACATATTCTGGCTAGTAATATTAACCAGTTTCTGTTCAATACAGCCCACATATCCATTAGTTATTCCCCCACATTTTTTTTTCAGAAAATGATACAAGCTTTTCTATTTTAATATGAGGTGCTTCTCTACTGTCGTATGAATGTCTGGACACTCTACATACATCACGAGACAAATTGTGTTAGCACACTAAACAAATACATATTTAGTAGTTAGTAAATACATATATATATATATATATAATAACTGAAAAAATATGGAAACACCTTCAAATTGCATACATACCAAACCATATCCAACAAAAGCAAAAGTGAAAAGGACAGGGAGGAAGGAGGAGAGAGAGAAAGGAAGATGGGACTGAACATATAAAATGAAAAATTCTCAGCACATGATCTGTCAACGTGTTTATTAGGTGGAGTAATTTTATCTGCTCATGTAATCTCTTGGTGAATTTCACCCTTATAGGAAAGGCCTACGTGCTTCCTAAGTCCCACATGACTTCTGTTTTGATGGATTAAATGATGCGTAAGGTAGTCTTGTGCTGGTTCTCTGCACAGGGGTTAGTTCACACTATGTATCATGTTTTCAGAGCTCGTTGAAAAATGGGATATAATTTTCACAAAAAAATATGAAAAGCTAATTTAATTTTTGTTGAAAATCCTTGAAAAAATTATTGACATTTTACATCCAGTTCTGCAGTGGGTCACAAATCAGGCTAAAATAAATGTTGACATTATTTTCATTAACTATTAAAATTTTCATGGAAAAAATTGCAAACATTATCAGACATTATCAACCAACTATGTAGACTTTTATCCTGTGTGGACTTAGTCCATGATCCAAATAGTGCATCCCTTACTAATGCAGGGCATTGTGAAGAACAGATTAGATTACGTAATATTCCATTTTCTTATTTTCTCAGTAGTGGAGTCTTTGCTGGTGGGAGGTTTGCTTGTTTTCAATATGGTTGGATTTAGGTGGCAATTGAAGCTCTAGCCAATAAGTTGAGCCCTACTTCAGCGGGTGTTTCCATAATTTTTCCCCAGTTCTGCATAATCACACTTACTTTGCTGTAACTGTACAGGTTATTAGGCTGAGGAAGAGGTTGTTCTCTTCGGGTCCTTGAGGTTTTCTTCCCTCTCCTATTGGATGGGCAGTGGGGCTGACTCTTCATTTATGGAATTATGGGGAAAACCAAACAATGTTTATGTGATCACGGATGTCATGAACAGATATGCTCTATTTCTTCATGATTACTGTATATCACACTAAAAAATGATAGTCTGCCATTCAATGTAAGGACATAGAATGAATGAAATTAAAAACCAACCATAACATTTGCTTTGAAGTGATTACAAATGGCTCCGGCATCTGAAAACAAAGCAACATACCTATGTGATATGTTATATGAACAGTGCGACAAATGATTTCAATACAGCAAAGCAAGATGCTTGTTTCCATCAGGCTAATGACAGGTGAAAAAGACAGGCTTACTGAAAGCCACTTACCATCCTCTATGAGGAAGTGTGAAGAACTGCACTCTCCCCACTTGCCTGTTCAGACATGAGTCTCCACACTTTCTTTTCCACTGACAATCTAGGTGACACTTTCTCTTGTTTTTCGGCAATATGGTCAATTGCATATTTCCACTTGGAAGGGTGTGGAATGACATGATCTCAGATGTTGTCTGGGTCCCACTGGTGCATAGGGGATATGGCTATGCTATGCAGCAGTGGTTATTTCAAGTTCTGTGAGCTGTTACACTTGGTTTGAAGTCACAGATTTCCTCACCTATTCACAAGCAGGGGTCGTGCACTGCAGTAAAGACATCCGGGATAGGGCTAGACTACAAATTTTTGTCAGAAAAAAGTACACAAAATGCGCTGCACATTTTCCACACATTTTTCTGATTCTTTTGTTGGAAGAGGCTTTTCCGACATTTGGCCTGTGTAGACTGCACCAAATGTCGAGAAAAAAATCCTCTTTTGAAAGCCCTTTTCTTCCTCGTAGAACTAGGAATACAGGGGCTTCCGAAAGAGTGCATTTGCTCTTCAACACACACACACAAAAAAAAAAAAAAAAAAGAAGCGGAAGAGCAAATGCATTCCATGAATGCAGCAGAGTTTTTTTGGGATACCTGAGGTATCCTGAAAAAACCAACAACGCAGTCTAGCCATACCCTGAGTGACTTCCTGACCCTTCAGGAGTCAGTGAGATTGGCTTTTGACTTACTGGGCCAGGATGTCACCTATAGTTGCTAAATCAAATATTAATAAAAGCAAATGTTTCAGCAACATTTCTTGACAATCTTTTGAACATTTATATTATGTGGTAAGGGTTTTGTCTGGCTAATCCACTGGAATCACTGCACTGCCCCTGTTTTGGGTTGCTCCCATTGATTGTAAACCCAGAGTAGGGAGAATCAGATTCTACTCACATTTCTGCAGGTATTAAGCTACGGAAGTACCATTGTCATTGATGGGGTTACTCTGGATTTATCTGACATAAATGAGAGCAGCATTTGGGTCAGCATACGCAATCATCAGTTTAGCTCTGGGTTTGCTAACCAGTTATCCCATAGCTGTTATATTAACACAACTGGTTATTAGTACAATGTTACTTAGTAATGACAAGATATGCAGGGATGTACAAAGCACGCCAAATGAACACAGAAAGCAGGTGTTTTCCCACACAGTGGCTACTGTATGTGAGACATTTCATCTAGGAGCTGAAAGCACCTCTACTTGATCATCTCTAGAAAGCATTCTGAGCGAGCCCTTGGTTACATCAGTGTTCATATTATAGCATTCATATGCTTATATAGCATTCACAGATACAAAGAATGCATTAAACATAACCAGGGCAAAGTCTTTGGCTACAGTATTCACAAATGTTTCCTTCCTAAATAAACACAGAGAATAACCTCTCCACAGACATTTAACTTGGGTAGCCCAAACATGGAGTGATATGAGGCCATAATAGCTGAAAAAGAGATAATTTCTGCTGAAAAGAACTAAGTAAAGCTCTGTGAATAGACCATATAAAGCAGTTCTTATGTAGATTTTGATAGCAGCATATGTCTGATTAACATAAGTGAATAATTACATTGGGCATTTAAAAACCATTTATTCTCCTTTTCCTAGTGCTTTTGTCCTTTGCTATCTGTGTTTCTCATGGAATACAAGCCAGCATGACTCTGGCGTTTTGGGTTATGAACTGAAACCTTCAGTGTTGCTAGTGCAGATCTGAAAATAAAAGTTTGCTAGCTAACCTGAGCAATGAAGCATAACCCTGTGACAATGGAGTCCATTTATTTCTAGTACCTAGACATAAGAACATAAGAATGGCCTTACTGGGTCAGACCAAAGGTCCATCTAGCCCAGTATCCTGTCTACCGACAGTGGCCTGCACCAAGTGCCCCAGAGAGGGTGGACCGAAGACAATGATCAAGCGATTTGTCTCCTGCCATCCCTCTCCAGCCTCTGACAGACAGAGGCCAAGGACACCATTTTATCCCCTGGCTAATAGCCTTTTATGGACCTAACCTCCATGAAATTATCTAGCTTCTCTTTAAACTCCATTATAGTCCTAGCCTTCACAGCCTCCTCTGGCAAGGAGTTCCACAGGTTGACTACACGCTGTGTGAAGAAGAACTTTCTTTTATTAGTTTTAAACCTGCTTCCCATTAACTTCATTTGGTGTCCTCTAGTTCTTCTATTTAGGGAACTAATAAATAACTTTTCTTTATCGGCCCTCTTCACACCACTCATGATTTTATAGACCTCTATCATATCAGTCTCCTCTTTTCTAAACTGAAAAGTCCCAGTCTCTTTAACCTCTCCTCATATGGGACCCGTTCCAAACCCCTAATCATTTTAGTTGCCCTTTTCTGAACCCTTTCCAAGGCCAAAATATCTTAGACAATAGATATACATAGACAATAGAAGGCATATATTTTTAAACAGATGTATACACTCTGGAGGTAAAACCCCAATCCCTCCAGCCATCATTTTAACATAGTTGATGCCACAGAGACATTTTATAGTGAAATTATATAAATCATTCCTCAGGGCTTGTTCAGATCATTGTGAGAGCCTTAATTTAGCAAGATACTTAAGCACAGACCTGACATTAAGCACAGAAATAATTATATCAACTTCAATGGAAATAATATGTGATTAAAATATGAAATAAATATTAAATAAAGCTTAAATATCTTGCTTGACCCAGGGCCATTTAAATTAATGGAATTTTACCCTACATACATCTTTGCACAATTGGTCATGTACTTTGTTATTTGCCTTTCTTTAAAGTATTTAGCTGTGGTCTTTGATCCACTAAGGTAGTAAACAGACCAACAATCTTTGCTGTTATGGTAAATCCTGTGATCCTAATACTCTGCAAATTGGTTTTAAAAATATTACCAGAAAAAGATATGCAATGTCCCTGTAACAACTGTTACAGCATTTGCTGTAAATCATGACTTACAATTTGATAAACATGCTTTTTATAACATAAACAGGAACATATGGGTCTTAGCAAAAGTAGAAAAGGGGGAAGGTACATAGTCTGGTCTGTAAATGCTGGGTCAACAAGAGCAGACAAAAGTCTTCAGAATTTAGGAATCCCAGTAGATTGCGTCACGTACAAATAATCTTTATTATCTAATTTAATTATCCAATGATTAAACCATTTAGCATATCTGATCTCAGCCTTCCAGTTTCATAATTCAGATTTCCAATTGCTAACTATCATAGTTACTTCATACTGAGAAAACATAGCACGTAATCCTCAACAAGCTCTCCTTTGGTCTTTAAAGACAAATTAGCTGGTTATCTTCAGACTGCTATTGTACTTTTCAATAAAACAAACTTTTTGAATGATAAATTAATGTTCTGTCATTCCATTCCCATGCTAATAAATACACTAAATGCACTCTTGTGCCACAGATCCTCTTAACCGGTACTCACTTATTTAGAAGCATGACTTTTCCTCATCAAAGCTAATCTTGCTACAAAACAAATGGCTTGAAATGTGTTATCTGACATACCATTATTTAACACATCATGGCCTGCAAATACGGTACATGTGCAAAGTAATAACCTATAGAACAGCAAATGTTAAGAATATTGTGCGTACTGGTCTCATGATATTTAATTTATGTGGCAGAGAAACATACATTTCAGTCCTATTGAGTCCCTTTATGAAAACCAAAGCTTAATCTTAGCCTTTTTACACAGAACTAAGAAATAAACATGGGACTCAAGCTAACTGTGTGATATATCTTCTTGTTAACCCTAAAAATTAAAAGGGAAATGAAATATTGCATTTGGACCACCAAAGAGGAGCTAAGGGACAGGTTACCCTGACTTTATTAACTCGGAATGAGATACAGACGTTTTTATAATCACACAACATTTTGGATTGCTCAAAACTCTCTCTCAATATTTCAGATCTTGGAAGAGAAGCAGTATAGTATAAAGAAAACAAACGTTTGACATTTCTGAATCTAATTATTCTATTTCCTGGTAATTAACAATAAGCTCCTGAGCCTTTAGCTCTTATTCACGCAAGCAATCCTTACTGTGAAGTCTGATTTGAATTAGTAGATTCCATTTATCAGTAAGAGTTGCCTAAACTAGGACTCTTACATTCTTGGGATCCATCCCCTCTGAGTTTAGGGAAGGCTCTATCACAGCAATGAGACACTCAACAAAAGGCAGTTTGATTGTACAATAGCTAATTGCAGATTCTCATCCACTGGCTGTCAGTGAGAGACCCAGATCCCAATCTGTAGCACTGAAGTGAATGGGAGTTTTTTCATTGACTTAAAAAGGGACAAGACCAAGACATCGGGACTAGGAAGAAATGAATTGTGGTGTTCCTCAATTTTTCACATCATGTTACCGCATGACCCAAGAGAAGGGTATACTACCTTGAGCAGCAGCTGAAAGTTCCAGAACTCTGATACAGGTGTAAACTGTACAGAAAAGCTCCTGATTTTTAAGACAGGGCCATGTTTTGTGGATTTACTCCCAGTTTAATCTTAATCTACCCTGAAAACCTTTAAAAAAACCCCACTCTGCTTCTAGTGACATCAGTGGCAAAACATACATTGACTTCCATCCCAACAATTTTCAGTTTCAAGACCTGGAATTAGAACTATTGACTGTCACTGTCAAGCATGACACAGATATATAGCATGGCACTGGATTTATCATTATGATGCTCTTTATCACTAGCCCTTTTAAAAATAATTCATAATATCCTTTTTAAAATTTATTGCTTCAAACATACAGATGGATTGAACTAAACTTGATTATTGTTTTAGCTCTGGTAGATAAGACTCCAAATTCAGAGAACAAGTCTCTCCTTCTTCTTTATATCTTTATGTTTATATAAAGTGTTCTCAAAGATTCTTTGTCTAAAAAATAAGCATTTTAAGACTGTAGATTGAAAGTGATAAAGTTAGCATGTTTAGCCCATGGAGAAAATGCCTCTGCAGATAAAGTTCTGGTAAGTCAGAATTCTCTGGCAGTCTGCTCATGTAGCATTGCAAATTCACAAAATCAATGGGACCATGCACCTGTACCAGTATTGCAGGTCTGAGGGTCTCACATTCTAAAGTTGTCTTATGTATATGCAATATAGTACTGTGTTCTGTTACATTTCTTCTTTTCTTATGGCCAAATCCAGTCAATGATCATTTTTAAAAATGAACATAATTTGTAAAGGATGGTAACATTATATCATGGGAAAAATTAATCTAGGATAGTAATGTATTCAAATGAATCATTATGTACGAGTAAAAAATCACGCCGAGCCATTCAGAGATGGAAAAGTTTTGGCATGTGGGAATATCATCCTTCTTTCTCCATGCATAGAATTGTTCTTAAAAGGCAAAGGTATCCCATGTGTTATTAGCTAGTAAGATATACTTTAATCATAAAAATGCTGAATGGAAGAAATTACTATCCAATGTTGGTATAGTATTTTTCATTCTGAAGGATCCCAAAGAGCATTTTTAACTGCAGTGTACAAGAAGTCAGTTCACCATCATCTTTAGCACGGAATGTGACACAGAGCAATGTTATACAACCATTTACATGAGGAACTGTTAAATAATGCAGTAGCCAAGTGTAATGCATGGTGAATCCATAAACACCCAAGTACAGTTATGGAATGTGTCCTTTTTAAATGACTGCATTTTCTCTTGCTGTTGAGAAAAAAAACATTCCTTGATAGTCTTATAGGGCCTCTCACTTATAGCCAATAGCTGACATGGAATTTTTGCTGTTGACTTCAATAGAGTTAGGATTTCGCCCTCTGACTTTAAAAATGAAAGGTTTTCTTGCATGTGACTTCATTGGAATTGAAGGCCTTTCATAATGGTGCCTATGTCACTGCCAGTAAAACAGTCTAAAAATTCTTCAGTATTTCCTCTGTAAAGATTTGTCTTCTTTCTAACAGCTTTCTAAGTAGCTGCTGACGCTATGCTGCAATAACTTATTATTCACTAAGGCCAATCCAGCTGGAAAAAATCCCTGAAGAGAAATAATAAAACTAGCTTTAAATGGAAACAAAGTTACCACACTTAAAAATAAATATGGCTTGTTCAAGCATATATAATTCTTCATAGAAGACTTTATTCAGTAATGAACTTGAACACGTGGTCCACTTTAAGTATGTTAGCACAATATTTCCCAAAGGGTGGATCCTGACCCACCAGTGCATTGTGGAAGGTTCTAGATGGGTTGCAGGCCCTAGACATACACTTCTCATGGCTCAGGACCATACTCTTCCCTCAGCAGTGCAGTACCATAACAAGGGCAGGTGGGGCGCTCACCCTCTGTGCATCATAATCAGGGGCACAAAGACACAATAGATAACAATAATAAGCTGCAAAAGTAAAGAGATGTGTGCTAACCTAAGTCCCAGTTTACACGAGACTGTCTAGAGGCCTGACACAAAACAAAACAAGCGTGTTGATTTGGCTAGCAATGAATGAAGCTTCGGTAAGCTAAGGCTTATAAAATAATATTTATTTTCTAGTATTGGGGAGCAGAGGTTATCAGGACTGTCAATTCTCCCCAGTGAGCTTGAAATATCCCAAATAATAGATTTCAGTGATAACTGATGAGTTTGCTGCACTAAAAGTGCATAAAGTAACTTTATAATAAGGATTAAAATTATTTTGTCATTTATTATATGTTCCTTTATTTATATTATTGTTTGTAAAGAATCACATTTTATTTAATATCTATGTAAAATATGTTCCTAATATGATTGAAAATATATTTTGTTACATTACTATACGAATTAATACATTTTGTTGATTTTTCTTGAAGTAAAGATAAATAAACATTAGTATACGACACATTTTTAATCTGGAGGAGAGGTAGCACATAATTAATATTTTGCCTCAGGACAAAAATACCTAGTAATAGCTCTGCAGCTATGGTTCCTGGGCTCCTCTCCCTGCTCTCAGCAGTGAGCTCTGGCAGATGGTTTAGAGCCAGGCACAACAGTCTGAGTGATGCTATGACCCCATGTGCAGGATTATAATTCATAGATTACCACTACCCTAGCTCTGCACCTCAAGAGCCACCACTATGAGATGAGTGTGGGGTAAGGTTGCTCTCCACCTTATTATTGGTCCCTCCCCTGTGCACTGGGCTGGGATTAATGTTACAGTGTTGGGACAGAGGGAATATTTATCTAATAGTGTCACAAAAAAGAACAAAAATTGGTGGGTCATCTTGGAAAAGGTTTGGGAAACATTGGTCTGCAACATACATTGGTCTGCAACATACTTTTAATCTCTTGTCAGTATTGATTTAAGCCTTGAGTAAACTATTTATACATATATTTTTACTGTAAAATGCAGCTAACATTTTCACCTGATCCTAAAACTCCACTGGACTGGAAATGAGTTTCTTTGAAATGAAGAATGCAAAATATTAATGAAAGCAATTCTTTGTTGCTTATAAAAGCAGTGTAATTAACTGATCAAGACCCCTGATCCGACATATGTTTATGCATGTGGGTGACTTTGTGCATAAGCTATTTTTGCAGTTCATTGGAACTCCTCATATGACACAAGTTAGTATTTTCAGAATTGGAAGCCAATTGTCTGAGAGTATTAATTGAAAAACGGAAAACTCTTGATGAATGCAAGATGAAAAGAACTGAAAGGACAAAATACAGAATGTTTTCTAACACTGTGACCTTTCAACTACAAATGACCATTGACAGATGAGAGCCTAGGAAAAAGAGTAAGCATTGCAAACTTAGGTTAAAAAACAAAACAAAACAAAACAAAAAAACCTTTAAAGAACAGCACCATGAAAACAGCAGAAAAATAATCATTTTTAAAGTTCTGATTTAAAATACACAACATTTTTATTTTTGTAGTTCAACAAGACAAAATGAGGGTAAAAGTAAGCTATCAAAAGTGGGCGCTGGCATTCATACTTCTTAGCAATCAACATACACTTAATGTATATGAATAGCCATATATTTCTAATGAAAGACTATGAACAAACACACATACATATACATAGATATATAAACATACTATACATACATACATGAGTGAATTTACATATTTATGTGCATACAGTATACAGACAAGATACTATACAGCTACAGTAAGTGCAATATACTGTATAAGACTATACAAACATTGAGGGACTCTGATGAAATCATGACAACCATGAGAGCAAATCTGAATGATTTATGATGTAATTCAGAGATGGTGGAAACATCTTCCTGTCCTGTGGCGTAGTTTAGGCATCACACAATTTGAACAGAAAAATGTGGTACAGGACATTCAGTTCATATACAAAAAGGCAAGACAACAGAGTGCATGGGGACATCTGAAATGTGCATGGTCAGACAAATAAGATGAGGCTTTCTAAAATACAGGATCTTCATGTTCATTTACAGAGGGGCCTATGTATAAATCCATGCTTTCATGAATTCTCTCTTCATGCTGTTGTTTGTCATTTCTATTTGTTTTCTTTATGAATACTACAAAATTCTTGCCCTGAGTTGAACATAAATGTAGAAAAGGAGAAAAAAAGGAAATTGCATGTTTTTTATTTCATTTTTTGTTTAAAACCAAGGCACAGTACCGTCAATAGTGATCATAGTGCCAATTCAAATAAATGCCACAATGGTTATTGTCTAGGCACTACTTATTTTGTTAACATGACTAAACTAAAAAAGTCTCAGAACAAGTTTTGGAATAAATGAATGCTTTTTTAAATGAAGTAAATTTTAAGAGGGTGCCTTAAAGAGACATTCCCTAGAGGAATAAGGAGTGTTGCAAGAGAAAATTAAATTATAGCTAACAGATGTTTAGCATAACACATTGTTTTACTCTCTCATTAGAATATATTACAGTATAATTAAATAAAATTTTAAATGTAAGTTACTTCCATTTTTAATAGAACTATGTACAAAGCTCCTAAAGCAGTTAAATAGTAGATGAAACACCTCTAGTTAATTTTCAGTTTCTCCATGTAGGCAGGAAAGGAAAGTGATCTCATAGGGTGTGTCTAGACTACATGGCTCCGTCGACGGAGCCATGTAAAGTAGTTTACTCGACAGTCAATGAAGCAGGGATTTAAATAATCCCCGCTTCATTAAAATAAAAATGGTCACTGCGCTGTGCCGACAATCAGCTGATCAGGCACAGCGCGGCAGTCTAGACGCGGCGCAGTTGACAAGGGAAGCCTTTGTCGACCGCTCCGGTATGCCTCATGAAAGGCTTCCCTTGTCGACCGCACCATGTCTAGACTGCCGTGCTGTGCCGGACCAGCTGGTTGTCGGCACAGCGTGGTCGCCATTTTAATTTTAATTATTTAAATCCCCGCTTCATTGACTATGTAGAGTAAACTACTTTACATGGCTCCGTCCACAGAGCCATGTAGTCTAGACGCACCCATAAATATGTTTCACAAGCTTCAAGAGGGTTAGCCTTATATTAGCCCAAAGGAAACAATAAGAATTTGAGGTTTTTTTACCATCAATAATTGTATCTCCCCTCTACCCCCATCTCAGTAATCTAGATGTCTTCTATTGTTGAGGTTCTTTATTCTCATATATGCTTTTAAATTAACTAGGTGCCTAAATAATCACAAACATGGTTATGTGAATGAATAAAAGTCAATCACAGATCTTTAAAAATCATCCAAGTTGCGCATCTGAAAGGACAGGGCCAGATCCTGAGCTGAGAAGAACTCAGTGCAGCTGGGGCTGAGGCAGTGGGGCATGCAAACGTGGCTTTAAACTGCCACATTGTTTACTTACCCATGTCAGGCACATCAGGTACTAAGGACATGCAGTTGGACCTCCCTGGTCCAGCACCATTGGGACCTGACTGGCCCCAAACAAGGGGATTTGCTCGAACAGAGGAGGTCCCTTGTCATTGGCCACTCAAACCCTCCCTACTGCTGGCTGCTTCCAGCCAGCTCCTGGTCCCTCTGACTCTGGCTCGGGCTCAGGCTCTGGCCCCAGTCTCACTACTGCAGGGCTTTGGCACCAGCTCCTCCTGCCACTGCCGCTGGCCCTGGAGCTCCACACCAACTGCCCCTCCTGCTATGGGGTTCCTGCCCAGTTGCTTACCTCTCCTACTGTAATCCCGGCCTCGCTGCCAGACCTCCCTATTCCTAGGCTCTGGTCCAGCAACATCCGTGGTCCTGCCAGACCACGGATGTTGCTGGACCAGAGAGTCCCGGTTTAGGGAGGTACAACCTCTATCATGCTATTTAAGGGATTCCCTATGCAGGAAGATCCTCCTTTAGTTGTACCCAGCAATTCTGAGGCTGCTTGGCACAGCTGGAGCTACACAAAACAAACAGTCCCAATGCACCAGCAGACTGAGACTGTGCACTGCTCTGAAAGGCTCGTTGGACGATCTCTTCCAGAGGTCTTCCTGGATTGAACACCTCCCCGTCTAAAGACCTCAGTTAGGCAAATAGCCATCTATTAGGTACTTATGGCTCAGGGTACTACAGAGTGAAAGTGAGGACTAGAACCTTGCAATCTTTGGGTGTGTCTAGACTACATGCCTCTGTCAATGGAGGCATGTAGATTAGACAGATCGGCAAAAGGAAATGAAGCCGCGATTAAAATAATCGCGGCTTCATTTAAATTTAAATGGCTGCCCCGCTCTGCCAACAAACAGCTGATCAGCTGTTTGACGGCAGATCGGGGCAGTCTGGACGTGCCGGGGTCACAAGGAAGCCTTTGTTGATCAGCGCAGGTATGCCTCGTGAAACCAGCTGATCAGCTGTTTGTCGGCAGAGCGGGGCAGCCATTTAAATTTAAATGAAGCCACGATTATTTTAATTGCGGCTTCATTTCCCTTTTTCAAATAAACTAATCTACATGCCTCCGTCGACGGAGGCATGTAGTTTAGACGTACCCTTTCAGGTAACAAGTCTCAGAGGGGTAGCAGTGTTACTCTGTATCTGCAAAAACAATTAGGAGTCCTGTGGCACTTTAGAGACTAGCAGATTTATTTGGGCATGAGCTTTTGTGGGAGAAACCACTTTGTCAGATGCCCAGAATTTTTTAAACTAAAATAGCTACCTAGGGAAGTGAAGAAATAGATTGACAGAGCCAGATGAGTATTACAGGTCAGATCCAATGAGGAACATAACAGAACATCCCTGGCTATCACCTATAGCCCCCAGATGAAACCCTTCCATTGCATCATTGACAATCTACAACCTATCCTTGGAAAATTCATAGAACTTGGGAGACAGGCCAGTTCTCACCCATAGAAGCAAATACTCACCACACACCCCACAAACACTAACCCAGGAACCTATCTCTGCAACAAACCCTGTTGTCAACTCTATCACATACCCATACAAGCAGCATCTTCACTGGATCTAATCACATCACCACACCAGCTGTGGCTCACCCACCTGCACATCCCCTTATGTGATATTTATGGCATCATGTCCCAGCAATGTCCTTGTGCCATGTACATTGGCCAAACCAGACAGTTTCTGTGCCAAAGGATAAATGGACATAAATCAGACACTGAGAAAGTTAACAAATAAAACAGTTAGGAGATGCTTTAACCTCCTTAGACACTCAGTGTCCGATTCAAAAGTAGCCCTCCTTTACCCAAAAAAGCCAACAACCACAAACAAACAAACAAACAAACAAACAAACAAACAAACAAACAAACAAAACCCTTCAAAATCAGATTAAAACAGCAGAGCTCTAATTCATTTGCAAATTTAATACAATCAAATTAGGAGCGAATAAGGATTTAGAATGATTCTCTCCCTACAAAGGCAGTTTTCCTTCTCTTGGTATTCACACCACCCCATCAACTGTTTGCAGCGAGCCACTTCCCACATCCATACTGACTGAATTGATCTCCTCTTTAACACTGCTCCTACATTTGATAATTAACTCCCTTCTTTTGAATCACTAGTCCCCGCCCCTCTCTCTCCCCATTTATATGTATATATTAGAGTGCATCTGTCTGTATGTCTGTTTGTGAGTCCATTTGTTCAAGTACTGCTCCTATACGGTAGGAGTTAGGACCACCAAATTAGGTAGGCAGCTTCCTCTGCTCCTAACTTAAAGCAAACTCAGGGTTTGTTGGTGCCAAGACAAGCAGAAGCCCCGGGAAAAGGATGGTTTTCCATAACTTGCAAAGGGGGGGGGCTGCTGTTCAGAGAGACACAATATGAGCGTGGCCACATGTCCACAGTGAGGAGCTATTCTGCAGGGTGTCCACTGTGGGCATTTGTACCACCAAGGGAGTTGCCAGTAGGGCTGGGGCTCTGCTACCTTGCCCTGCCAGCATGCAGTACACTGGGTTAGTAGCCCTCCCTGTCCCAAACCCTTTCCCAACCCCCAGCCACTGACTGCAGTGCTGGGAGGGGCTGGGAGGAGGCCCCTGCTGACTGTGAGGGAGAGAACAGCTGGGAGGACCTGTGGGGAGTGAACAGGCCTCTGGTAGGCTGGGGAGATTGGGGAGGGGCAGAATACAGGCTCCTAGTGGGCAGACATCCTGAGTGGAAAGTACAGGACCCTGGCAGGCAGCCCCCCCTCCACCCTGAACCCCTCCTCACTTTGCCACCCTCATTCTCACACCCCCCACCCCCAGTGTCCGGCACACACACACACACACACACACCCCTCCAAGATTCTGCCCTGAAGGACCAGGCAATGCCGGGTAAGTCTACTAGTGTGTGTATACACACACACACACATATATATACACACACAAGTATATCCCTGCCTCTGTGATTTTCACTCCATACATCTAATGAAGTGGTTTTACCCACAAATGCTTATGCTCAGATAAATTTGTTGGTCTATAAGGTGCCTCAGGACTCCTTGTAATCTGTCAGGAAGTTATCCTTTCAACTGCTAGTGAGCTAGGGCATTATTATTATCCCCAGATTCGGAACTGAGAAGCTAAGTGACTGGCCCAAGGCCACACATGGAGTCTAAGGTAAAGTTAGGACTTAAACCCATGCCTTCTTTGTGCTAGGTTAGCACCCTGACCACTGGACCAGCCCTCCACTTTGTTTTGGAGATTAAATGGGATTTCTGTGATATAAAGGCTTTGTGCTGCCTCTCAACACAAGGGCTTCTTCCTCTGCACCTCCTACTTGGGCTATATGCAACAATATGACCCTTTGTACACTGTGCAGTGGGATTCTCCAACTATCAAAACCAGCCACCTGAATGAACAAAAACCCTATGTGAAAAACACAGCTGGAGAACCCTTGGCATAGATCACTACTGCCACACGCCATCTAGCTACAGCACTCCTCCCCTCCTGCTGCCTACTCCTCCCATCTTTCCAGACCTCTGCAGTTTCAGCTCCCACCCTGCTCTTCCTGGGGGGTTCTGAGGGCATCTGCAACCAACAGAAGAGGCTGATTTCCCTATCATGTATTTTTAGTGAGGTCTTTGCCCATTTCAGGACGCTTTGCTTCTTACAAGGATACTTTCAGGTGGGTGGTGTGCTAAGAACTGGATTTGCCTGCCCCTTTGGTTGGAAAGAATCCTCACTTGTAAGTTTTAGTTTGTCTTCTGATTTATCACTTCAGATTGGCTGTAGTGCCCTTGCCACTGTTGGCACAACAGGACAAACAGTACTGAATCAATACCCACCAAACGCATCATCGATGCAGTCACATAGCTGTCTCTAGCTGTCAAATTTATACAATTTTTCCTGGGTCTCCCATGTACCACAAAACCCATCTCTATCAAAGACTGCCAGAGCATTACAAGTGGATTACAACTGCTTAAACCTTCTTCATCTGTGATGACTAATGAAATTCCACCACTGGTCAATGTTACAGCAACCACCTCCAGAAGATCAATACAAGGCCTTCCCAGTCCCTTGTGAAAATAGCTTAACAGAATAAAGCAGTCTTCTCCCACCCTATGTTAATTCCCAAACAACCTTTTTTTCCTGACTGGCCATTAGCCACATTGAGCTTTGCGGGGAAGGAGAAGAGAGAAGGAGTGCCTCACATGGACACTGAGAGATGCTAGGCAAAAGGGCTGAGGAGCACAAGGTTTTATCTTTCAATTCCCTTAATTGATTCCCTTTCCTAGAGAAAACCTTCTTAAAGTCCACTTGGCTGGTCCGATCTCCTATTCCACTGGAATCACCTGTCCCAAAGCCAGACCCAAAGGCTTTTCAGAGAAATCTCAATGTGTGTCAGTCATTTGCACTCGCAGTGATAAAATATGCCAGGAAAATTGGATGGTTAGACGCGCAAACACTCTCTGTGCAGGCCAGGATAAGGTCAGCTTTGAAAACATGGCCCTTTGTTTCTGTAGACAGTAAACCATCCTCTCAAAATCCAAAGGTAATCAATCTGCGATAGGCCTACTTTGCTACTGCTACCCCAAGCTTATGCCATCGAGATGCCATAAATAGACCTATCATCTAGTTGAGAGATGGGCAACCAGGAAAGGTGGGTGGGCGGCCCTCTACCTCAGTGAGCCACAGCAGCCTGTGGCCCTCTGGGGTTCTATCTGCAGCCCTGTGGCCCCCGTTTGTCCCCCTCCCTCATAGGCCTCTTGTTCTCCAGGGCACTGGAGCCCCTCACTTAATTGTTCCTCCCCCATCTCCTCCCAGCACTTGAAGCATGTGAAATGCCTAGTTCATCCTCCTGCCCCTCCCCCCAGAGCTGGAATTCTGCAAGCAGCTGATTCGTGGTATTCCATCTGTAGGAGGGAGGAGGAGGAGAAGGGTTGGAGTGAGAACTGGGTAATTTGTGGCACCTCCTGCCAAAAGTGCTGGCAGGTAGGGGGGAGGCATAAGAAGTGTGGGCTCCAGTGCCCCGGGGTGTGAAAGGTCCATGGGGGAAGAGGTCAGCCGGGGGTCTGCGGGCTGCAGGTGGAGCCCCTGTGGGGCTCCAAAGGCCACAGACTTCCCACCACTGATCTATACACTTTGTAGCGGTGATCCTGAAACCTTTTTAAACCATATGGTACATCCAGAGCTTCCATGGGACTGTGGCTTGATTTTGCACTTACTGAAAACAGTGGCAAGACTCACTTCACCTTCCGTAACAGCGAAGGCCTCACACAGCATGTGGTCTCATGCTTTTAAATCAGAATCCTAGCAATGCAAAGCACCATGATACAGCAACCTGCTTCTGCTACATGACCATAACCATAGACCACAGAAAGAAAAATATTGGGACAGTAACAGCAGGGATGTGTGCCAGGAGATGATGATTTTGGCACTTTGGCCAATGACTTCTGCCCATGCCAATGACAAAGGTCAAGGGTGCCAGTCTCTGAAGAGATTGGATGATTGGTTTTTAGTAATGATTTGTATCGTTTCGGTCTAATTTTCTGATTACAAAGGCCACATTTCAGTCTGAAACTCAGCATACTGCAATGTGGTGCCTTTCCTAAGGCAGTACAATTCTTCTCAGTGTGCTCTTCCAAAATGTTGACAGCATATTTAGTTGGATTGCCCTCAGTAGATTTTTTTTTCTTAGTGTGTGCCAAGTAGTTGGGAGAGTGGGGGTGAAGAGAGGGAGTAAGAGTTTTAAAATAGTTCAACTGCTCCCTCTTGTGCTCATAGTGAGGAAAGACACCCTAGATAAACAGCTGCTTACACTGCACATCCAAAATCCACACACTCTCAAAATTTAAACCAGGGGTGGGCAATCATTTTTGCCCAGGGGCCACTTAAAATTTTTTGAAGTAGCCCCGGGCCACCCTGGAAGGGGCAGGGCCTAAACATGATTGGTCTGGGGTGGGGGAGCCCCTTTGTCCCCCCTTCCCACTAGGCACCCATGTCCTGGAAGAGTCTTGGCATGCTCCCCCACCCGCAGGCCAATCAGGGCCTGGGGAGCCCGTGAAGCCTCCTCTGCTCTCCCCTCCTCCCCCACTCTGCAAGCAGTGCATGGCACTTCAAAGTGCCTGGGGGCAGGGGAGCAGCAGGGGCTCCACGGGCTGGATCCACCCGCTTGGTGGGCTGGATTCGGCCCAGGGAGGCACTTTTTCCCACCCCTATTTAGAGGGTGCCTGTGGCCCTGGTTGACCTTCACTCTTGAACACACAAGGCCCATCTCCTTCTCCCATGTACCACTAGCAGCTTCCCCTATGTCCCATCCTTGTCCCATATAATTCTCTCCAGGCACCCTCTTCCCCTAAGTCAGACTGCAACTCTCTTCTGGTCCGTTCTCTAATAGATCTCCAGAAGTTTTAACATGCAGTCCAGGAAGGCCCATCACCCACAGACCACCAGCTCAGAAACCAGAAGCAGTCTTCCAGCAAACCCAACATTAATAAGTCTCCTAAGAACCAGTCTAAATACAAGAATCTGCCGTTCACTGGGTGGGGATATGAGGAGAGGGGGTAGAGGGGAATTGAGTTTGTTTCTCAGGCTATGTCTATACTATGAGCCTCTTGCAGAAAAGCAAATGCAAATGGTGCGCTCATTTGCATATGTTGCGCTCTCATTTGCATTTTCTCTTCCTTTCCCTTTTGCTCAAAAGGTTTTTGCGCAAAAAAGCGTTGTGTAGACGGTGCCTTTTTGCACAAAAAAACCCTCACATGTGAGAAGGAGGAGGGATTGAGCAAGTGTGCAGGTAACATTTCAAACACCCATGAGAGGAGAGAACACATTTGGAAGCAGAGTTCTTTTGAGGTGATACTCACTTGCAGTATAGCTTCACAACCTAACCAGCCTGCTCCTGGGTTTCCCAGCAGCTCAGACATGGCTATAGATGTTCTAAGGACTACAGGGCTTCCCCAAACCCATCAGGCTGTCTACACTGCAACATTATTTGAAAATAACTAGCGTTATTTCAAAACAACATAGGCCACATCTACACAGCCACCAGTTACTTCAATATAATATCAAAATACTGACAAGCTGAAGGACTTCTCACTCTGACTCCTGTAACCCACATTGCATGAGGAGTAAGGGAAGTCAGAGGATGAGTGCTCTATTTCAAAATAAGTGCTCTGTAGACAGCACCAAAACTCAAAATAAGCTTTTTCAAAATTAGCTGTGCAATTGACAGCTCATTTGTGTAGCTTATTTCGAGTTTAGTCCTGCTATGTGGACATGCCCTCAGTGATTAGGTATGAACTAGCCTACAGTTCTAAGTGACAACATTCGTGAGCCATTCCCTCTTGCAGTACTGCACTAGCGATTGCACACAGCCACTCAGTGTGAGGCCCATAAGTTATTTTCTCTGCTATCCCACCCTTCAACTTCCTATTAAGTTTCATCAGACCAAAATAGCCATTTACAATCTGCAGCTTTTCTAGCTCCATCTGGTGGCAACCATGCTGCATTAGCAAGCGTAATCTCTTTAGCCTCATTACCAAATTCACCAGTGTTTAGGTCACTGGTTTGCACAGGATCACAGTCCAGACCACAGAGTACAGCAGTGAACAAACCCTGCTTTCCAGCAGTCAGCTCTGCTAGATGAAGCTTAGGCTGGAAATCCTGTCCCTAGAGGCCTGGATTTTCTCCTGGCTGGCTGCTTCCATGATCACTGAGCTGGAGTCCTCATTGGCTTTAATGAGGTTACATGGGCCTCACTCCAGTGACAGTGAGAAGAGAATGAGTTTGGGCCTATTACTCTGAATGCAGTGTAGATGGCAGCTTCCCAAAAAGCCTCACCAAGCAAAACCAGTTCTAAAGAACCCCTTTGCTCTGTGTCCCTTCCAGGAGAAACTACCTAGGACTCAGACCAGTGTGAATTTCAATCTGCCCTTTTTGAATGAGGAGGACTGTGGCTTGCGTGGATTATGGGACCAGGTGGTCCTGATCTAGGACAGGAGCTCAGAGCTACATCAAACTAGTAATAATAGTGACAGGTTCCTCCTCCCAAACTTCAGTTAAAAGGGCTTTTATCCCTTGTTATCTCCATTGGAGTTCAGCTGGAAGTTTAAATACCACTGCATTGCCCATCAGAAGCAGCACAGCAGCGTGGAAAGGTCTGATGACACCGCACTGAGCACTCTCTGAAGATGTAGCGCTCGGCTGTTTAACCCACCCACATTGGATAGTTCACATGAACTCTGAGGCTAGAAATCCGTGCTTGCTAAGGATCAGACCCCACTCATCAGAAGTTGTGACATTGACTGAAATTCACAGTTGCTGGAGGCACCTCTGAAAGCACACTTTACCTTGTCCGCAGGTCATGCTGGGTTACACTAGGCTCAAGGGTTGGACAGGAAATAGATGTGAACCTTACATCCAAGTACACAGGAGCGAGTGGGTGCTGTATGTCTCTGATCTGTCTATCCCAGATATGTATATGCCTCTCTCCCCACAATAGAGTTTGGGGACCACACAAAATAGATTTTGGTGACCACACAAAATAAAGTTTGGGGACCACACATGGAATATCTTTGGCAGAGCCAGGGTGTAAATCCAGGTGTCAAGTACTACATTACTGCCCTATTGGGCTATTCTTTCTTCTTCTAATCCCCATAGCTCTGCTTGTGGAGCTGGTGGGCTGAGGAGGAATCAGCAGGGAAAAACGAACATAACCTAGGTCCCCGCAGTGCACCAGCAAGCACAGCTGAGCCAGGATGGGGGTACAGACCAGCAGAAAATTGCTAACCCCCCGCCTTCTCCTTTCCCCCCCCCCCCCCGGAGCAAAGGGGAAACAGGAAAAAGATTGAGCATTTCAGATCCTTCTCTAAATCACCACGGGGCTTTAGGTAAAGCCACAGACTGCTCTTTGACATACACTGTGAAGATTTCTTATTGGAGAAGTCCCTGGTTATTGTACAATCAGCCTCATTAGTCTCAATCACATTCAAAAAGAAACACCTGCCAAAGCAAGGACAGCCACTATTAATCCACGTTATTTGTTTTCTTCTCCACAAATATTGAAGAGGTTTCCAAACACTGAGCTCAACAAGGACAGTTAAGGAATGACCCATAATACACAGCAACATGTTAGAGCACAATACACGTGGGTTTGTATTTTCATATATTTAGAACTTACAAAACTATAAAATCTTTGCATGAGGTTGTAGAAGCAGAGTCTAAAATAGAATTGAAATAACTGTTGATGAGTTAGCCTGCACTCTGAATTTCTTTGCATGGATTGTTTTAGGGCAGGATATATAAAACGTCAAACCTTTCACAGTCCCTTTGTGCCTTACCCATCATATCCCCTCTGGAGCCACCTGTTGTTTCTTGTGTTGTACTTAGATTATGAGGGTTTTGGTGGTTTTGTTCTGTGTTTGTAGAATGGGATGTTGGCCCACAAGTGTAGTTCCCAAGCACTAAGGCAGGGGTATGGAACCTGTGGTCCAGATGCCAGATCCATTCCCCGGCTTGCTTGGATCCGGCCCCCAAGGTTCAGGGCAACCCCCAGCATGGGGGAGCTAGCTCTGCAGTCCTATGGTCACCTTGCCGCCCAGAGTCTACACCCCAAGACTCCTTCCTGGCAGTGCCCTCCCACACACTGAACTCCTCATTTTGGGGCCCACCTCAGAGCATAGGAGACTCCACAAAATCTACTAGCCTGGGCTCCCCATCCTTGCACTAAGATAATACAAATAATGTTGGAAGTTGTTAATGGTTGTCATTAAATGGTCTTTTATCTACAGACAGACACAGATCCAATTAAAGCTGATGGCTATGCTAATCAAGCTTCTTTGCATTTAGGCCAAATGCAAGGAGCAATTAAGACTCTTTATGGAGTGAAATAGCAAGAAACAACAGAAGCCACTGCTAATGGCAATAGGTGCATGGCAAGGCCTGATCAGTAGCTTAATTGTGTGGGTTACAGGATTTCCTGGTTGCAAGCACAAGTTCTTGGGGGTTGCCTCGCAGCAAAGTGCGTACGTTAGAGAAAGAAAACAAGCAGACTAAGCTGAAGAGAAGCAGCCAGTCACAAGTATGGCCTTGCAAGGGAGCAGAGACTGGGAGTTCTTTGGGGCACAGGATTCATCAGCAGGACAGACTTGAAACTTGAGAGCAAGTAAACTGCCTGCAGTTATTTGTTCCTACTATGTTCATAGAAACAGAACTTTGTGCACACAACTTTACCAAAGAAAACCCTTGTTTGGCTACCACTTCTTTCATTTCACTCTATCCAGGTAGTTGTATGGCTGACAGTAATGAATAAGAACTGCACACCTTCCTGTAACAAAGGGCAGTGCTACTATTCCCATTGTAAAGATGGGGAACTGAAGCACAGAGAGAACCAAGGTTTGGTTGGAGCTAGCTACAGATATCAGAAATCAAGTTCTGTCCCACTGGAACAATTGTTTGGGAAAATCTAGGCAAGGAATGTCTCACAAAACTGCCAGTAATTCCTGCTTTTTATTAGGTGCAACAATAATAAATAATACCCCTCTGAATAATACTCCACTGAAAGCTTGACTTTAGTGGGGAAACTAGTGTGTAACTGATCACAAACATGAGAAAAGGGAGAGGTCACAGTCTGTTCCAAAACAGCTACCTGAGGCAGGACCGGATTTGGGGGGGGGGGCTATCTGGGCAGCTGCTTGGGGAGCCAACCTATGGGGGGCCCCTGATGGCAACTCTAAGGGGCGCCACGCACCCGGGGCTGGGGGCCGCGCGGCACCAGGGGGCGGGGCCGCACATGCGCTATGCATCTGGGGCGGAGCCACACATGCGTCGTGCGCCCGCTGCCCGGGGTGCAGGAATGGCTCGAGCCGGCCCTGCCTGAGGAATTAGAGGCTACTCAGTGTAGTAACAGAGGAAACTTGCTCTTTTAGGGTGTGTCTACAAAGCACCCGAAACTCAAAATAAGATATACAATTTGCACTACGCAAATTGCGTATCTTTTTTCGATTCTATTTCAAAATAGTTGATTTTGAAATGTGGCATGTCTACACAGCATCACATTTCAAAATAACGCACTATTTTGAGCCAACCCTTATCCCTCGTGCAATGAGGTTTAATAGGATGGCAAAATATTTCAAAATAACGGGCAGCTTGTTAAGATGCAGGGTAGCTATTTCGGGATACCTTCCTGATATCCTGTTGGAATCATCCCCAGCTTCGATTTATTATATTGATCAAAATGGCTTTTACTATGAAGTCTGTATCAATATTGTTTTTATAGTTACCATTTCCCTTGTATTCAAGCAGGATGATAGAATACTTCAATTCAGAAAACTCTCTATTTCTAGCTACTCTATTTTTAATAGACGTTTAATTGGCTGGTGTGATCTGTTATTGTGACTTTGTGGTTCTTGATTGATTTGTGGTCTTTTTTCAATACCAGAACTCATTAAGTGTGAATTTCAGGAAACGACTCCCTCTTTTAAGAAGCAGGACCACTCTGGCTTATTTATAGGTTCCTCTGGAACTTTTATACAGTATTGCTGTGGGAAAATAGAAACTTTGGCCTGACAGAAATGTAAATGTAATATCACTGCACCAATTATGTTCCAGGAGAGATAGGGTGCATATATTAATTCTGAAAGCACAGATCCAAATAATGCATTGCAGTTTCAATTCATTAGAGAACTATTTGTCTAGGTGCTTTTAAAAATAATTATAACAATAATTATTTGCTCTTCTAAAGGAAATCAAAGCACAATGAAGAAATACATTAATTAAAGTATAAGCACAACACTCTTCTGAGGCATGTAAGTATTACTGTACCCATTTTAGACATGATTAAACTGAGGCACAAGGACTAGACTTTTGATACGTGGCTGAAGCAATATGGGATGACTCGTGAGAATCAGCAAATGGAACTTAAATTACTAGATGCTGTTCTAAGAATGCATATGCACAAGTCACTGAATTATTAAACTTCAATATCATAACATCTTCTTTTCACTACATAATCACCCAAATTACTGGAAAGGATTAATGAAGTCATTTGATAACTAAATTAAAATGATTTTAAAATAATATACTACTCAAAAAAATTTTTTTTGTTGTTTAAAAGTGGTACAAAATTGTTGTTTTCATTAAGGCATAAAAAGCTGCTGAGATCTCATTGAATTTGGGCATAGAATTGATTTTTTTTTACTTTGAAATTTTAGTGCTTAAATTCTGTTTAGATTAACATTTGGAGGCTTAGGCAAGCTTCTCTGAACTAGCTACAGATGTCAGAAAACACATTCTGCCCCGCTGGAACAATTGCATGACAGAATTTGCCATTATATGGGAAAATCTGGGCAAGGAATGTCTCACAAAATTGCCAGTAAATCCTTCTTTTTATTAGTATCCTGAAAACAGCTTTTCTCACAATAACTTGCTACACCCATTTGTGATCTCAGTAGCACCAGGAGCAGAAAAATTAAATTAAAATAAAACGATGACAAAAAGATAGCTAAATATTTTCTAATTTCAAAAGGTATGGACAACAGTTCAGATGAAGTTCTTGTATTGTCTGAAAATGGTTTGCCTCTCCCTAATTTACATAGCTGTTTCTGAGTTACAGTCATTCACAAATAAGAGATTGCAATGAAAACACCCCTAGTTAGAGCAGCATAGACATGACGCAAATGGTCCAAAATAATGGGCCCCTCATATCTGAGTACAGGCCTCTAATTGCTACTGCCATATATATAACTTATAAACATTACTCTAGAAAAGTATTTATAGTTAGAATATTATTCTTGAAAAATTGTAATTATTAATTGAATTCAGAGATAGTTTTGCCTGTATTAGAGTGGCAAAATCAAATGAACTCAGTGCAGTATTCAGAAATCAGATACTTAACTGTGGTATGTATACAGGACGATACACAGAAAAATAAACAGGGAGAAAACAGAGCCACTAGGTGGAGCTATCAGCCCACCTGTATTTAACAGACATTGAAGCTGCAAACAGCTCTTTGCCAGGAAGGATACTATCTATTAACTTTTATTCTTATCTGCTTATTTTAACTACCCAATCTTCAGATACTTACTGATTCGCTCTGCTCTCTGACTCTCACTCCCCTTCCTTTTTCTCCCCTCAACTTCCCCTCTCCTATTTATTTTGGGTGTTTAAATCCTAAACTCATAACTCCCGTCAGCTGAAGAAGTGGGCTGTGCCCATGAAAGCTACCTGTTTTGTTAATCTGTAAAATGCTACCAGACCATTTGTTGTTTTTTTTCTGTAACAGACTAACTCGGCTACCCCCTGAACCTTCTGTAATTTTACAGTCACCTAAATTCCTTCATTTTCTAAAGAGAGACAAGATGAGTACTGTATAGAAATATATTTTGTTGGACCAACTTCTGTTGGTGAACCCCCAGGAAAACAAATCTATAGGTGAAGTGTAAGTTGCACTTTCTTACTAGACACCCTAGCAAGAGAACAGACACCAAGAGAACATGCTTCCCAGAAAGGGTAAGTCTACACTGCACGCTTATTTAGGAATAATTTAATCTGGAAGATATATTTCTAAATAGACAGTCCGCACTATAGGGAAGCCTTAAAATTTGTCCAAGGCAGGCTCCCCTAATGTGGACAAGCTATCTCGATTTAGAACCCAAGGAAGCACTGGAGAGAAATTACTTTAAATGGCCCTGGGGAGGAGCTATTCTGAAATACCAGCAATGGAGCATCCACACTGCAGCTATTTCAAAATAGCTATTTCAGAAGAGGTGTTATTCCTCATGGAATGAGGTTTACAGAAGTCAGAATAAGTCACCTGTTATTTCGATGATATTTCAAAATAACGGAATTGCTGTGTAGACGCTCACATTGTTATTTTGAAATAATGTTAATTATTCAAAAATAATGGTGCAGTGTAGATGCACTCAAATTCTTTGGAGATTGAAGGGCAAATCTAAGCTGGATTTCAACTGGCAACTTAACAGCAAAAGGTTCAGAATCCCTTGATCTACCCAGCTGTTTACCAGCATCTAACTTTCTTTACTGTATTTAAAACTATAAAATGAGCAAGAGTACATCTGGTTTACTGAGCTGAATGCTAGGGCTTTTGCTTTGGGCCTTTGAGAATTCTGGTGGCTGACTTTCCATCTCCTGTTCCAAAACTCCTGCTTCTTTAACTGATGTTCCCTGCTGCACTAGATAATTCATAGATGTTCTCTATTAGAGGCCAGGCTCTTATTTTGTCTCTGCCTGTTATAGAAATACATTTGTTTTATTCATACAGTGAGATCACAATTGCGCTTAGCACCTTATACAGCACTTTCAATCTTCAAAGTGCTTGATACACATTAACTAATCAGTCATCACAACACTTTCTGAAATATGCTAACTACCATTATTTCCCCAGTATGCAGACGAGAAAAATGAGGCAGAGAGTTTAGGTCTCAAGATATGCAAATAGTCAATATCTGAGCTGGATCAGAATGTAGAAGTTCCTAGTTTTCCATCCTATGCTCTAACCACTAGACCTGTCCTCCTCATATCATGTAAAAAAGACCATATTATGCAGCTGGCTTTTTTTAAACATTCAGATGCAAATGTGAACCTACCTGAAATCAGTTAATGGGTATAGGTTCTATTACTACTGCTCAGGAGCATCAGACCAAGGCCATGACCATATTGGATAATTGGGCTAATGCAGTAATCTATCCCTTTTCATGTGTGTTCTTCCATCTTGGGGCCTTGTCTGCCTCCTGTCACCTCCTGACACACACACTTTTAAAGGGTGCATGCCACATAAAGCACCTTGCTTCTAAATCCTGGATGATCTTTGGGAAATCCTGTTGTTGCCAATGCTATGGTGGAGTTGAGGGTAATCAGTCTTGGTGCTCTAAGACAGCCATAGCACAGGGTTATAACATGCCCTCTAGTCCACAATTGATCTGACTCCTAGTGGGCTTGACAGCCCTGTATAGTGTCTTCGCATGCATTTCACCTGAGCCAGTGTTGCATACCATGGTAATAGGGGAACATGACTCTCAAGAAGGATTTGAGTTATACCAGGGTTTAAACACAAAATCCCAGTGATGTCTGTTTACATCATATAACTGTTATGCTTCCTCTCCTCCGGCTTCTCATTAGTGTAGCTCAATGGGAGTTTTTCTTCTCCCCCACTCAGATCTTGATTTGACAACAGTAAGCTCAGTGAGAGTTTGGCCATTGGTTTCACTGGAACTCAGCTAAGCCTCAGCTCCTCATATCTCCACGGCTTTCTTTTGGTTTGGCTTTGCAGGCAATATTAACCCATTATTTTGGAGTTGTGTATGGGTATTTATCAAACAGAACCAAGCCAATAAGGTTACTCATCCTGTAGGGCTGCCATGTTTGCTGTTCTCACAGGAACCCAAGCAAACACATCTCTACCTTCCCGTACAGGATTACAAAATAGCAGTGTTCAGAATCATTTTCTATTCCCTCAAGGTCCTGCTTTGTCTTACATCATCTTCCACTGTCCTGTCAATTACTGATTCCTGCCTCCTTACCCCATCAATGCATAAATTGTGCTAGTTAACAGCAGCTGATACTTGTTTATGTTCACTCATTCAACTGTTTTTCACCTCTGAGTTTGGCTCAAAATCTCTAAAGTCTCCCCTGTAATTACAAGTTGTTTTAATGTCATTTTTACTGTCGTTTTACTTTATTCAAAAGGTTGAATGACATTTCTAACGTGATTAAATATGCAACAAAACAGAGGGCAGAAAAGAGATGGATTAAAAGGGTCTTACTTCAACAAGCTTTGCATCACAGCAATGGAAAGCAGTACCATCAAATTCTTTCCTTTCCATAAATGAGGGAATGCTTGTTAATATCAGATGACAATATCTGCAGCAAAGTTGCAAAGTACATTTCCCCATTTGCAGGCTGCTATGTAATTTACAGTTAACTACTCTTAGGAACTCTGGACCTGATCCTGTTCTCCTGTACATCCATGGGAGTTTTGCCAGTCAATGAGAGCAGGACCAAGACCTCTCATTAATAATTATGCTATCATAATAGATTACTGTGGTACACTAGTACTTTATTTTTCCCATGTGATCAGTTTAAAGAAAACATTAATATGGAGTGAAGGCTATTAATAGGGCGGTAGGGTTTTTTGGGGGGAGAGCCATACCATGCACTATATCAGGGGTCAGCAACCTTTTCAAACCAAAGAGCCAAACTACATCCAAATTCAGAACAAGTGGTTAACAAGAGCCAGTATAAGCATTCCCATTTGCATAACTGAAAATATACAACTAAATATTATTGATAATTGACATGATGGTTAATAACAGCATAAATGTAACACTGTACTCACAGACTTTAATGGAACTTCTGCTGCTGGGGCTGCAGTTTGTGGCTGTAGGGGCGCAGGAGTCAGGGTTGGGGTATATGAGGAGATCATGGCAGAGGGTTGGGTTGTGTGGGAGGTGCAGAAGGCAGAGGATCGGGGGGGTGGGAAGTAGAGTATGTGGGGATGGGATTTTGGGGCCTGATTACTTTACCTGGATGGGGCTGGGCTGCTGCACCCAGGCAGCAGTGGCTGGATGAGGGGCCGGGCCAGGATCGCTGCAGCCAGATCATGGCCTCCCCTCTTACCTATGCCACAGCAGGAGGGGGGCCACCGCCAGTCCTTCCTGCTGCCAGATGGTGGCCAGACTGTGGGGACTGCCCAAAGATTGGGGCTGGGGACAGGATGCTGTGGCCCGATGTGGGCTGAGCTCCGATTGGGGCCTTGTTGGCCAGGCCGCCGTGGCCAGATCCTGAGTCTGAGCTGGACTACTGCAGTAGGGCTGTTGCAGAAGTCATGGGGTTGCCAGGGCTGAGCCACAGGGTCTGCCCCAGGAGTACAGCAGCTGAGGACAGACCATGGCAGTCAGATGGGGGCGGGAGCGAGGCCGCCATAGACAGAGAGAGGCATCTGCCACCACCAACCCCTCTCACTATCCCGGCTGGGAGCGCACACGTGTCCCCTACAGCACATCCTCAGTTGGCCCTTTAAACAGAGTGCCCCAGCCGGTTCTTGCTGGAGAGCAGCTGGTTCTTAATGGGGTGCAATCCCTTACTTTCACCTCTGGTTAAAGGTGAAATCGACAAAAAAAGACCATCTTGACATGAGTAATTACAGTTTTAAAAAGTTTGAATTAATTTTTCATTTTAATTTAAAAAGTTGTGTGTATTTTGGGAATGATGAAAGAGCCAGATTTGGTTCCATACTGAGCCATATTTGGCTCAAGAGCCATAGGTTGCTGACTTCTGCACTATATGCCACTGTGTTAGCAAAAATTTCTTCTGATAGTTACTTGACATTTTTTCCTGTCATCTTTATTCCTTTCTTCTCTGTAGAGTGAAGAAAATTCTTTCTCCACAGTTCTAATCAACCCTGGCTGCAGCTTCTGGAAGTCTCCTTATTTCTATCATCATGCCAAGTTCTGCTTTCAGGGCGTATTGTTTATTTTTTTAAACCCAAACCGAGATACTAAAAATCCTTCATAACATTCAGGGTGTCTTTGTGACTGAGTAACTAGCAATGAGTCTCCTTGGCTGAGCTCTCTGATCAATTACAGGTAGACTGGACCATGCAAAAATATTCAGAATTACAGCTGATCTGATTTTTTCCATAGTCAAAAGAACTCTCTACATACTATTTAATTACCCTGTCATTGTCAGTATCCATTAAGAGTTTAATTTGCTTATCTCAAATACCTTTTGGTAATGTGTAAGTTTTTTTAGGCATCATGTTCAATAGGACACAAAAGTATAGTAGACCCTCAAAGTTACGAACACGTTAGGAATGGAGGTTGTTCATAAATCCGAAATGTTTGTCACAAAATGTTACGGTTGTTCTTTCTAAAGTTTACAACTAAACATTGACTTAAAACAGCTTTGAAAGTTTACTGTGTAAATGCTGCTGCTTTTAACAATCTGAATCTAAATGATACAAGCACAGACATTTTCCTTAGCTTGTCAAATCTTTTTTGAACTTTCCCTTTATTTTCAGTTGTTTCCATGTAACACATCACAGTATTGTATTTGTTTTGTGTATGTGCGCTGTCTGATGGCTTACTTTTAGTTCCAAATTATGTGTATGGTTGTTTGGTCAGTTCATAACTCTGAGGTTCTACTTTAGTAAAACAGCTCTTACTTCAATTAAGCAAAGTTTGCAAAGTTCAACCAATACGGATTCACTTGTCCAAATAGACTGTTATGGAAAAAATAGGTTGAGTAGATTGGCATTGCTCCATTAGTTGTGCCAATTTATACTTGCACAGGCACTGGAGCTGAGGTTCTTGAGGAAACTCACAAAGCTGCAATGAAATTAAGTATGGGAATAGCAAAGGGGCCCTAAAGGGAGTTAGGCCCCCAAATCTCATTGAAATTCAATCAGTTTTAGGGGCTTTATTCTTTATGGTCATTTAAAAACCACAATTAAGTAAAGACAAATAAAACATATAAATATAAAAGAAAACCGTACAATACCAAAACACTTGATGTTTGATGGAAGACAAACACTATATTTAAATGTAATCATTGCCCCCAATAACTAATCCTTGTAGTTAGTTTTGAAAATTAGTAAAATACCAAATGATATGTGAGCACCGAAGTCAACAAGGTATCTACATTAGCATATAAAACAAAGTTACTTGTGAATTTGGCTATGTCTTTATTTCTCATGTCTTTCCTCCGGATGCTAATTTAGGTCTCATTTGCTCTGTTTTGACACTTGGGTTTCTTTGTCAAGTGTCCACCTGGCAATTTTGTGATTGTTGAGAAAAGTAGCTACATTTAAAGAAATTTTTGTTTTGTTTTGTTTTTGTTTTTTACAACTTACAATGGATATAACTAGAGCAGACCATATAATAGTCCCATTAGCACTAAACGGCCTTAAGTTGAAAGAGGCTAGCTGTCATATTTAAACAAAATAACTCTCAGTCTGAGCAATTTTAAGGACAATGATAATTCATAGTATAATACAATCATGCACCAAGCTCAAAACAAATGTAAGACTGGCACAAATATTACAATACAACAGGACAGAAGTTAAAAGGTATGTACAAGTTTTTTGACAAACATTGGTGCAAGTGCTTTAGATGAAACATTTAAAATAAATATACACTAAAACAACATAGATTAAAATTTATCAAAATGTGATAAATTTAAAGACGGTAAAAAGGTACACAAAATATGAAAAAAATTAAAAAAAACCCCAACCAATACATATATTGCAGCTTTACTACATCTATGTTACAGAATGAAGGAAATTGGAGACAAAAAAGATTTAAGAATTCATAGCAAAGAAAGTTCTACCAGACTTGAAGGATAGAATTTCATTGCCAGTGAGAGAGACACACGCACACTCACAAAAGTAAAAACAAACACAAAAAGATCATTTACTGTAACAAATGACAGACACAGAGGTGAGAAACATTTGGCATGTTGCATCACAGGAAGTCATTCACGATTGGCTAACGATGGTACCTGGCTCGGTTGGAGATCGCTGGCTTGCCTGAGAGGAGTAACTGATGGAGGAGGCACACCTGAAGTGGATGCAGATCGACCTAATCTGCAGCTTGCTTTAGGCTCTAAGAAGGGAAAGAAAAGATGACATATGCCTAGTTAATGGTATTATGGATGTTGGTGCAGTAAATTGCAACTTGAAATTACATAGAAAACTAGAGCTCCTGCAAGTGCTATGAACATGCCTGGTAACCACCCTAGGACTTTCCCACAGTATGGCATCCAAGCACAGATTCTTGGACAATGTCTTGGGCAGTTGGCTGAGGAGTTTTCTAGGCACTGGCTGCCACTATGGCAATAGAAAGTTCTGGAACTGACTTCTTCTTGCACCTCACGGTCTCAACTTCTTTCATTTCAAGTGGCATCTTTGAGGCTGAAGAGTGGAGCAGTGAGCAGCAGAGATAGGAAGCATGTCTAATTTTCCTTCTGCTCTCCACCACACATTCTGGCTGCTGCCATGTACAACTTACTTACTTGCATAACGTGGCAGTGATTGGTGAGGGAAGCTTGAGAGAGGTAGCCTGTGACCTAATACTCTCATTCAGAGATTGAGTGCGCTAGATAGTGGAAGAGGACAAAAATGTAGTGGGGCTGAAGGACAATAAGGGAAAGCAGAAAGAATATAGAGTTCTTGGGGAAATGGACAGAGATGGGAGAGACGGATGCGATAGGAGGGGAAAATAGGAAGCTAGAGATTTTCCACAATCAAGATATCAAGATTTGCAATGTCATGAAAGCATCACAGAAATCTAAACGTAGTTAACAGTGAGTCAAGGTCAGCCACAGAATAGAGAGTAGAGGGAAAGAACTCCACATTTTAATACAGGCCTCAGTAATGGAGTCCGTGAAGTTGGTTGCATTATGTTGTCTCCAGCTTGTGTATTCCCCACACAGGATTGATTAACATAAGCAAAGAAATGGGAAAGAGAACTTGAGCACTTGAAAGGAAGCTTGATGCAGAGGTATTTGATTTCCCTATCCTGGTTTTGCACAGAAAAATTTCCTGAAAGATTCCCCACTGATTTACAATGCAGTTTACTGTAATGATCCCAGGATAAATGGCCATACTGGGAGAAATGTAAAACCCCATAGCACTGGTCTGTCTGCAGTTGGCTTTGTAAAACATCTCCCTGGGAATCCAGTCTGCCCATCTCTGGTTGAGAGAAATGTTTCTCCCTGAAAGAACTGCCATGCGCACATCTCCTCTAGGCATTGGTTTGCCTTTGTCTGGCTCAGAGGAATGTGTTTATTCTGCTTGTCTGTGATATTCCTTTCAACAATCCTTTATCTGTCTTGTTGAATATTTAAACTGTAAACTCCTCAAGGCAGGGACTATCTCTTACTATGTGTTTGCTTAGTGCACAGTACAATAATGTCTTGATTTTATTTGGGTTTCCGACATTCTGTCATAATACAAACAATAATAATGTGTCTCTTTATATCTAACTGAAAAGAAGTGTCTTCTCACAGCTCACACGTGCCAGAGTTGAGCTGAAGGCACACATCCCCTCATGGTTATGGTCTAACACGTCTCCTCACAGGTCTTACCTGCCTGTATCTGAGAGAAATGTGTCTTCTCATATCTGGCGTACGTACACCTTCCCGCCAGAACACACCTCTCCACAGCATTGGGAGCATTAGGGACCTGCAGTGGCTGGCTGCTTGGGTAACTTCCTACATTGCATTTGTGAGTGGGTCAGCAGGCCATCCTCCTTTCATCACCACCCACTTTTACCCACACCATTCTTTCAGGAAGCTCCATGACAGCTGACAGCCTGCACCAGTACGTAATCTGATGTTTTTCCTGTCTGGACTAGGACAGTGCACTAGTTACTTGATTAGACCTGTTTTGAAATAGTGTGTTATTATACATCTTAAATCATTTATTTTTTCATACAGTCTGTGTGCAAGGCTCCCAATTTTTCCTTCACTAATATATGCACTAACAAACGGAGATTTCCTATTGATTTCCATGGAAGAAAAATTGGGGCTTATTTTTGTTTTGTTTATCTGTTAAGGACAGATGCTATGCTGTCTCCATGCTAAGCAAAACCAGATTCTCAGCCAGCATCATTTTGGTTAGCTTTGTTAATGTCAAAAACTCTTAAGGCGTTATCTGCCATTGCTACTGAGTTGTTTTCTTTATTTTGAGAAAGCAGAGAAAAATGTCATAATTTCCAATTTGGATATACATGCTGCAATGAGAGACCATCATTTCCTTGCCAAAGACAATCCTTTCATCTGGCATCAAAGAAATAAAATCTGTCCTACTCAGATGAAATATTAGTTTCTTCTTTATCTCCCTGGCAATATATTCAAGTGTCAGAAATTATTGCAAATTCCAGCATGGTTGTTACTATGGGAAGTTTCCAATAAATGCCTATCTAGCTTTTTTACATTCCAAAGTTTAGTTGAATAAGAATTTCTTTTTTAAAAGAAGGGGCTGTTCCATTGCTGTCAATAGGATTATTTTTACATGGAATAAATTGGAAACATGCAACAGAAATGTTTACTATAAGCCACTGCTGCGGCATGGAATGGAATCCCCACCTCCAATGATATGTCAGATATGGGCTTTATAACTGACATCACTATACTCATTACACCTAGTTCTGCCTTCTATTGTTTGTCCACTGAGCACATCTTATTCCCTGTACTCAGTTAACCAGACTTTGAGTATAATGACCCTTTTCTCTGAATAAGGAGTTCAGAATAGGGCCCCCTAACTACTACAGGAGTACTCGGTGTATAATGGCATCCAGCATCAGTGAATTCCTTTTCTGATCTTAGTATTTCAAATGACAAATTTGAACTTGTCTTCAGTGCTGTGTTTCATGGAGCACACAAGCAGAGTTAGTTTGCAAACTCCCTGCGGCTATTGCCAAGCGGATCCCAAAGGGTTTGCCAACATAGTGGGTGGGCAGCTTCTAATGAAATTTCACATGATGGTGAACCTGAAGTGGAGACAGGCCAGTGTCAAGTGCTAACATAACCTGGCTGAGCCCCAGGTGTGTCCCTAATGCATTGGGCACAAAGCAGGAGGAATGTGTGCTTTGATACGGCTCGGTGTGGTAGTAAGAAGTAGGGGGACTCTCTGGTTCTAAATAAATCTGTCCCAAGGGCCACCCCTCATTCCAAATGCAAAATTCAGAGACAGTGGCCGTGTGACATTGCTGCTAGCCACTCAACTGCTGACAAGGCCTGAGGATCTCCTGCTATGCTAGAAGAATCCCAAGCATGCGGGTAAGTGCTTTTCTGGGTTGGAGCCAAACCATGTCATATATGAGATGCCGGTTGTAATCAATGAGCACCACATGACTGGAACTCAGCTGCTCACGTTAAAACATAGTGCGTTGTTTTCAAGACTTCATTTAGTTGAAACAATTTTTTTAAAAAAAGATTTAGTTGCTATATTTGCTGATGAAACATTTGTTGTGGTAGTTTTCTCGGCTTGAAAAGCCAGTTCCTTCACCTATGTGAAATGAAGCACCCGCTAAGGGCCAGATCCACTATCAGTGAAGTCAGCAGAAAGACCTTTTTCAATGGCGTTAATTAGGCCCTGATCCTGCAATAGGATCTAAGCATGCAGATGCTTGAGCAGGGTCCCAGTGGTGCCAGTGGAACTCCACATGGACCAAAGGAATCATGTTGTAGGATCAGTGTCTAAAAGGAAAACACTGAGCTCCCATAAGAATATAAGGTATATATTTTCAAATGTGGGCACCTAAAAGAAGATATCTGCATGATCCATTGTCCTCAACTAAGAGTGGTTTGTTTTGTTTTTTGCTAACATAGCAGACATCTCTGTGCTAAGGCCAGAATTTTCTCAAATAATTTAGGTTTGTTTTATAACAACAATAGGTAGTTTCCTGCTTTCATTAGTTACACAATTGTTCTGCGGGATTTTTACTTCTGGATTTTATCAGAAGAGATCTCTTTTACACATCCCAGGGAGTCATCATTCTGCCTATGTTAATCTTAATTTAAAAAAAAAATTCTCTGGCTGTCACATACACTAGAGACACTTCTTATCCTGCCGCAGTGTCTCCTTTGCACATGAAAATAGGAATATTGCTTATGCATTACTGCTGCCAAGAAGCACATTTTGAATTAAACAATAAGATATGACAGGATGTATATCCTGTGCAAAATATTGAATATGCACATTTTAAAATGAATTGTTTCTGTTTTATTGACCTAACCTCACTGGTCTCCAAATATAAATATAAATATCCTGAAATAAAACTGAAATGCTCTAATACTGTAGAGGAAGAAATCATTCAATATTTTTCTCTCTGAAACATTGAGATGAGACTGTATTCAGGAGGAACTCGGTGGTGAAACTGAAGAATAGCACATTTAAAAAGAAATGTTTGTACACGATACATGATAAACCCTTGGAACTCCCTTTTACTAGATATATCTGAGGGCAATATAGTAGAATTCAGAAATGGGATTAGACATTTATAAAGAGCTAACAAGAATATCCACAGTTACACAGATTTAAAAAAAAAATAGATGGGGGATATAAACCCTCACATTTCAAGGCACATGCCAATCACTAACTGATGGAAAATATGAAGAAACAACTCTTATTGGCAGGTTATTCTTATAGTCCACTGCATTTCCTGTGGAGCAACTGTTGCTGGCCAAAGTCAGACACTGGACTACATGAGTGATTAGTTTGATCTGATATGGCAATTCCTATATTCAGAGTATGCATATGTGCCATAAAATGGTGATGTGTTGATGTGTAAAGGGTCAGAGTCTGAGAATTTTTTCATATGCACATATCTTCTTTACAGCTTACTGGGTTCACTGTCTCCTCTGCATTCTATCAAAAAATCCACTTTCTTTTATATCCGTATGTAGGATTATATACCCTGTCATCTAGGAAGGAGTGATAGAACTGTGTATTAAGAACACAGATTTGTTGGTACACACACACTTGTTTTCAATGGCTTACGCATCTCCGCATCCCTGGGAGGTCTTTCAGCAGGACTCTAATGGCGCATAGGCCGCCAGTCCTCATTTGAAGAATCCCTGGGACAGCTGGCAATGTAATGCTACTGCCTGCCATTCTCTTGGGGTTGAATCCTCTGTAGATGAAGCAGAGATAGGTCGGGGCAGTTTGTCTCCTGCCCCATGACAATGGTATGAATCAGGCCCTATATTTATTAGGCCTCCTAATTGGAACTTTATTTTTTGGCCAATGATTCTTCCATAGGTTAAGAGTTGATTTTACTTTGATATCCAAATGGCAACTCTGGTTAAGTACAATATATTCATTCCTTCCCTGATCATCTGCAGAGTATTCATCCTGAATGTTAAGTGTGTTGGCTGAATGTCTAATAGATGGTGATTATAAAAAAAACAACCCCCTGCCCCCCAACAATCAGTTCTAGAAAAAACACACATTTAAAATGCCCTGCAGTGCTTCTCTCCCACAGCAGGTGGCAATGCGAAATGCTACATAGTAGCAATAAGAGAGCAGCATTCCAGAAAATGCTCTTTAAAGCTCCTGGAGTTAAATTATATGTGCCTCCCATTTTGTAAACCTCCTGTAGCTCAGCACTAAAATCGCAAGGACATGTTTTGAATTTTGCTGTGCATAAAAATCATTGACAGTGTTTTCCAAAAGGGGCACTCTGATAGAAACAGTATCATGCAGATAGGGTGCAATGACATTATCTGAGAGATGGGAGGATGATCCAGTGCTATGAAAAATGATGCTTGGAATTAGTGACCTAAGGACATTCAAACTTTGCACACCCACCAAAAAGGTCTGTGATCTTCTCTGTACGGGCCCAGGCTCTGATTTCAATCTTACTAGGACCAGTGGGGCTCAAGAGTTACAAACTAAAATATTCTATGGAGTTACACTGTGTAAAACCAGTATAAACAAGATTGGAATCAGACCCCAGAAGCTAATTAATTTGGGTTCCAAATTCCCAGCATAGTTCCAACAGGAAATACAATAAATCACACTGACTTGTGCCTATTCAGATATAGATAAACCTTACTTTTTGTTTTTCATTTAAGTGTAATTCTACTTTGCTTTTGATGGTCGCAATCCACAAGAACAGTTCACAGTATAGTAGCTGGAATAAAATGCCACAGTGAGAAAAAATAAATTATTTACTGATACAAGAGCTATGGATCCCATCCAGGGAAAAATGTACGTGGCTAACTGGAGTGTGCAACTCAAAGACATTTTGCAATAAATAATAAATTTGAACCCCTCCCCACAAATATACTCTTTGGGGGGTGGGGAGAAAAAAATCTTAATTCAGCCAATGAAATATTTGTGTAGTACTAACAGTTCCACTTGGCCTCTGAGGCTTTGATGGTCTTTGTGATAAAAGAAAAGACCCAGTCACAGGTAGGTGCATTAAAGACTGATCTGACACCCACTGAAGTCTAGAGAGCAATCCTAATATATACAGTTTTGCATGACTTAATTGAGAGTTGAATGAAGTCCCTATGCAGTAGTGTCTGCATTAGGGCAGAATGGAAGTGAAATATTTTGTTTATTACTTTATTCATACAGAGAATGGGTCCCTCGGTTTAATTTTTCCTTTTCTTTTCTTTTCTGATCAATATTATTGTCCAGCACAGCTACAAAGCTTGGTATGTACCTTGGGTCTGTTGTACCTGACATTCTGATCTGGTAGCATTTTGCATAGATGTTAATGACAACATAATGTGTAGGACAAAGTTCCATGAATTTATCTAAAACATTCAGAGATTCTAGCCCTATAAAGATAAACTTTGATCTACTCTTAGGCCATGTCTACACAAGGAAATTATTTCAAAATTAGTAAATTTGATTTAATTCCCAATTTAACAATTTAAAACTAGCATGTCCACATTACAGAAAAGGCTTGAAATTAGTCCAAGGCAGGCTTTGTTAATGTGGATGCCCTACCTTGGACTTAGAGCCCTCAGGAAGCAGTGGAGAGTAATTACAGGCAGTCCCCAAGTTACGCGGATCCGACTTATGTCGGATCTGCAGTTACGAACGGGGCACTTCCTCTCCCTGGTCTCCAGCAGCCCAGGGAGAGGAAGCAAAGCGGCGGAACGCGCGGCCAGCTGACAGCCCAGACGCGTCTGGGCTGTCAGCTGGCCGCGCGTTCCGCCGCTCTGCTCTGCTCCCCCTCCCCCTGGTCTGCAGACCTGGGGGACGGGGAGCAGAGCAGAGCAAAGCCGCGGAGCCCGAGGGCAGCAGGATAGCCACAGCGCATCTGGGCTGTCCCGCTGCCCGCGTGTTCCGCCGCTTTGCTCCCCATCGCCCTGGTCTGCAGACCTGGGGGATGGGGAGCAGAGCAGAGCAAAGCCACGGAGCCCGAGGGCAGCAGGATAGCCACGGCGCGTCTGGGCTGTCCCGCTGCCCCCGTGCTCCGCGGCTTTGCTCCGGACGCCTGTGGTACAGCAGCTGGGACGCTGCCGGTTGGTCCCGTAGCGCCGCTCTGGGCGCCACTGGACCAATCCAGCAGCACCCCATCTGCTCTGCCCCAGGTGTCCCCAAGTCAGCAGCTGCTGAAAATGACCAGTGGCTGACTACAGGAAGCCCCTTCCCCGGGCTTCCTGGAATCAGCCGCTGATCAGTTTCAGCAGCAGCTGACTTGGGGATGCCTGGGGTTCTTAAGTTGAATCTGTATGTAAGTCAGAACTGGCGTCCAGATTCAGCCACTGTTGAAACTGATCAGTTTCAGCAGCGGCTGAATCTGGATGCCAGTTCCGACTTACATACAGATTCAACTTAAGAACAAACCTACAGTCCCTATCTTGAACGTAACCCGGGGACTGCCTGTATTTCAAAATACTGGCACGTGAGTGTCCACATTACTGTTATTTCAAAATAACTATTTCAAAATTAGCATTACTCCTGATAAAAAGCAGGAATACAGATTTTGAATTCCACAGCCCGTTTTTCCAAAATAACGGGCTTGGAAGTGTAGATGGTCTGCTTATAAATTTGACCTGGGGAGGGGTTATTTTGAAATAAAGTCCTAGTATAGACCAGGGCTTAAGATCTAATCCTGAAAACCGTTTCTCATCAGAGCACTGGGTGGGTGCATTTTAAAAATCCTAATAAATAAAAACAAATAGCTAAACATTTTAAAAACAACAAGCAGTCCAGTAGCAGCTTAGAGACTAACAAATTTATTAGGTCATGAGAGTGTTTAGGACTGGATCCATAAAGAAGACTATTTTCCCCTTCTAGGAGAAATGTTGTGCAGAATGTATTGCAGAGTAACAATAGGAATCTATAATGTAAAAAGTCGGTGAAAGATTGCTGCAAACCTTTTGTCATCCTGGCAAAGTTTGTTACAATTCTACACTGAGTTTTTGTCAGAGCAACAAGCAAGACTTCTTTTCTCTGGGAACAAGCTGAAGCAGTGTTTTAAGTGAGAAGAGATACACTTCTATTGTTATGACAGTATGTAGACACCAATGCCTGTTACTGATCACTCAAAAACATCTCGTCTGCAGAAATGGTTTATTGTTTATCAGTTTTGGTATGAGACAAAGTCTTTACTCTAGTAGATGATTGTTACTGAGATTACTGAAGTATTCATGTCAATTTTTATAAAAGTAGATATTTTCGGGCAATCAAACATGCCATGAAACGTCTTTTTTAGTGATCTGTCAAATTTCATAAAAAGTAACACTACATTGATTATTCATAATGTTATATATGTGCCAGCTATATTCTGCTTAAATAGACATTTTACAAAATATAGGCTGTTTTTTATTTCACTACAAGTCATTATATATATATAATAGCCAACCTGATAATAACATTGATGAATATTAATTCTGACTTTTGAAATCCATGGTCAGTTTTAGACTGGTTTACAGAAGACCTCTTGTTTTCAGCTGTTGTGCATGTCAATATGACTATTTTGTTTATGCTGCAGTATGTTCTACTCATTACCTTGTGTGATATTTGAATTTCAGTCCTTCTCTTTATTGAAATCTGAGGGATTGTTAGCCTTTAGATCCTTTGAAATTGTGTAATTTACAAATTTTGTTCAAATATTTGAATGGTACCATTTTATTCTCAGTCAAGGACCTAATCTGGGCTAAATAAAGAAAACAGCTATTGGGAACATTAGGCCTGAACCTGAAAGTTGTTAAGGGACAGATTTTTAAAGGTATTTGGGTGTATAAAGATGAAGGCAATTGTCTAGTGGGATTTTCCAACACAGCTAGGCACCTAATTCCCACTAATTTCAATAGGAGTATGGCACAATAGAGGAAAAGCTAATCTCAGTGGGAATTAGACACCTATCTGCATCCTTTGGCTGACAAATACCTTTCCCAGAAGCTCATGCTAAGAGCCCTTAACTCCAATTTCTTTAGCTCGGCTCCTTGCAGGATTGGGTCCTGTATTTGTAACGTACCATGAGATTTCTATCATTGCTCTGCTTGTGAAACAATCTCTCACATACCTGAGCTGTTGTTTCCTGCCAACATCGTTGGACTAACAGAGGATCTTCCCAGCCTGCTGGACAGAACTGGTGGTCCTGGAGTTCCATCCCATTCCTGAGCTTTTATTGGCTCCCTGGAGGAAGTTGCCCCATGGTGACCTCCTCTCTCTTTGTTTTCCAACTTTGGTAGTGGTTCAGTACTGTGGCTCCTGATCTTCACCTCATCTAGTGGTTCTACAAAATACGCAATGTTCACATTCCATTATCTAGTGCATTTTAATTAAATTCATGCAATGATATTCTCTCCCATACAGTATTCCATTTTCACTCATCATCCAGTGCTGTAAATGTACTCATTCAATAGAGTAATTGAAACCAGGATTTTACTTAACAGACAAGTATAAAAAGTGAGCATCCTTAATGATCCTTCTTGCTGAATGATGACCACCACAATATGAGAGATGGGTAAAACGGACCATTTTTAATTCACTTCTTTTTGTTAAACTCCAGTATTTTTATGAAAATACTTACTGTACAAAAAATAAAAATACAATTGATCTGAATTCTTTATGGTTGCTTATCCCTGCTAACTGGTGCTTCTATAACTCTCTTTCTACGCAAATTGTTTCCTAAGGTTTAATTTGTTCAATTGATGGGCTTATGATTTCCAGGAGCATTAATACAAGCTACACAAAATCTACTGTGCCTGACTAATTTAAGTATTTCTAGTATGTCCAGGAGCATAATCTATGGGCTAAATCCTGCTCATAAAATATGCTTAAATAATCCCTCTGACATCAAATGACTGGCTGCTCCATTTGCAACCATAAGAGTTAGTGAGGGGTTGAGAAGGCAGACAAACGGGAGAGCAGATTTTCTACAATGATGCCAAGGTTTCAGTAGCTTTTTCTATCCTTGATGACCATATATTCCTTCCATGGCCTACATTTGCTACTCACTCACTTCTAAGGCATGACCATCAACAAGGTGAAGCATAGGATTTTAAAAGTAACTCTAATGGAATTAACAAATCATTTGCATTTTTATTTTCTATGGTCTATGAACAAATAGCATTAAAAACACGCTTGGGGAAATATTAAAAAAAGACTTAAAATCATAACAGTTAATTATTATTCTGCCCACTTATACAAAGCCTGCCAATCATTTTTAAAAATTTTATTTGATGAAATATTTCCTCCAGAATTCCTTGCTTCATATTTATGCCCAAAAGTATTCTTATGTCATATTCCTGATTTATAAACATTATAATGGAAATGCTGGCTCTTCTGAACTTCAGCATTGATGTCTTGAGCACTGTAATGTAAATACAATATTAACTATCTATATAATATGGAGAAGGGAGAGAGATTTACCAAAAGTCTATCTACAACTATACACAAAATTGTTCACTGTACCTTGAACAAAGATCATAGAATAACAGAACATTAGAACTGGAAGAGACCTCGAGAGGCCACAAAGTCTGGTCCCCTATCCTCACGGCAGGACCAAGCACCATCTAGATCATCCCTGATAGATGTTTATCTAACCTGCTTTTAAATATCCTCAATGATGGAGATTCCACAACCTGCCTAGGCAATTTATTCCAGTGCTTAAACAACCTGAAAGCTAGGAACTTTTTCCTAATGTCCAACTCAAACCTCCCTTACTGGAATTTAAGCCCACGAGAATTACCCATCCCATTGAGATGGTAGATGTACACGTGGCCTCCTCCCACCCTGCCATTCCTGCGGGGGAAGGGGGGAAGGGGTAAGGAGGCTTGGGCCACTTGCCACCTCCCTTCCCACTGCTCTGGGGCAGGGGAGGCTTGGGCCGCCTCGGGCCATGGTACCTCCTCCCTCCTTGCTGTTCCTGAGGGCAGGCAGGCTCAGTCTGCGTGGCCTTTTCCCTGCCCACTGCTCCTGGGGATGGGAGAAGTTGGGGCCATGCATCCTCTTCCCACCCCATTGCTCTGGAGATGCTGGGGGGGGGCGGAGTGCATGTGAGCTCTTTCCCTCCCTGTGGTATGGTGGGGAGGGGGGGACCAACACTCGGCATGCTGCTCCTCCTTCTCCCCTCTCCATGGTCAGGGCAAGACCTCAGCGGAGGGGGCAGGGCTGTTGATGGTGCTGTGGCTTACCTCCCTCAAATCTTCTCAAATGTTCTCAGTGACAATGTGATGGACACCTTTCCTTCTATAATAGTATATAGATTACTTCTTATCCTATCATCAGATGTTAAGGAGAATAATTTTTCTCCCTCTTGCTTCTAACATCCTTTTAGGTACTTGAAAGCTGTTATCATGATACCTGGCTATATTTTGGATCTGTTCATATTTTAGTCAGTTGATGAACTTTATGAGAAAAATAACATTTTCTTTACAAAATCCATCAAGAAAACATTAATGTGAAGACACCTTTATCATTTCTAATGAGCAGGTATGCTATATCTTATGGAATCATTAAGATATGGTGTGAATTACTGTCAGTTTACAAGCTTGCTACTGTGAAGAGAAAGGAGTAAAAGGATTTTAATGATACAGAGAGTCTTTTCATCACCTAGCTTTAAAGTTTTTTGGAGTCACGGCAACCAATTTAAAAAAAAAAAACTATTACAAAACAATTCCAAGCTGATTATTCACATAAAGAATATTCAAAGTTACCATAAGTGTCAATCTCAAAATCTACCAACTTCCCTTCGAACTTTTAGACTATGTACCTTAATAGAGAAATATTGTAAGAGGGAAGGCAATCCCTGCTTTGTAACCCAAAGAGCTATATTGGAAAAGCACTGAAGAATAGTTTTCATCAATATTACACGACACAGGCTTTTCAGGGACATTCAGCATGAGATGTCTGCCACCAAGCCTTGTTTATGAATTCTTAGAGAGCCAGGGTAATGCAAGGAGCCATGTGCAAAAATGTGATGTTGCAGGGCTTTATTCATTTAACATTTACACATAAGTATAGTAGAAATGTTTCTACAAACTGAAAACATATGCTTCCTGTAATGCCACGTTATTGGGCAAGTGGAAGAGGAGAACAACTATCAGAAATTCAATCAAAATACAAGCAGTCGTGGGAAGAACTAACTGCCTTCTTCAAAGTTCTGAGTGTCTATTTTCCAATAAAACCAATGGAAATAGAGAAGTGTACTGTGCTCTGATCGATTCAGTTCCTAAGTAATAGCAAATGTGCCTAGGGAAGTTATGGAAAGAAAATATGTAACTTTACCAAAGCTCCATCATCTTATTGCAACATTCAAAAGAACTAGTTCACCATATCTTTCAACTGCTACTGTAAATACTTAGATTATTTTAGTGAAAGCCTTTTATATTTGTGACTTCTTATTTCTGGTTGAATACAACCACTTGAAATTTCACACACTGACAAAGTCATCCCTTAGTTACAGAAAAAGCGCTCCAGTTGCACGTGACACAATGAGGCTAAAAACCACTTCAGTTCACTTTACGGAGCAGCATTAGTACTTCTTACTTGATGCAAATGATTCTTCTGAATGTCACCTCTTATTTCTATTATCAGCTGAATCAAATGGCAGCAATTTTCTGCAAACAAATGGAGCTGTGGAAATACTCAAAGGCAATTTAAAACAGATTGATTAAGCAATGAGACCCAACAGGCAATCAATTTTGCATGATGCTATAAGGGAATCTGACTAAAGAGTGAAAGAGGTGCAATGCAATGCTCTGTTCCTGCAAACAGTTGCTACTGTGCAAAATACTAATTATCAGAAGGCACCTCAGTGAAATCACTTTTTTCAATGACACCACCTCTAGCCGTAACCATTATAGCAAGCAGTGTTTTCCAAGACAGACTCTTCCTGTCAATTTGGAGAGTCAGTGTAAATTGCCAATCACTTCACTAGGAGCTATCTACACCAGCTACAAACCTGCCCTGAAATGTCTCAGGGCTGAGCTGCCCAAAAGCTGGTCTACATTAGCTAGTATTTGCTGGTTAGCACTAAGGACAGGTATTTTAGGGTATGTCTACACTACCCTCCTAGTTCAAACTAGGAGGGTAATGTAGGCATACCGCACTTGCAAATGAAGCCCGGGATTTGAATTTCCCGGGCTTCATTTGCATAAGCGGGGAGCCGCCATTTTTAAAACCCCGCTGGTTCGAACCCCGTGCAGTGCGGGTACATGGGGCTCGAACTAGGTAGTTCGGACTAGGATTCCTATTCCGAACTACCGGTACACCTCGTTCCACGAACCGGTAGTTCGGAATAGGAATCCTAGTCCGAACTACCTAGTTCGAGCCCCGTGTAGCCGCGCTGCACGGGGTTCGAACCAGCGGGGTTTTAAAAATGGCGGCTCCCCGCTTATGCAAATGAAGCCCGGGAAATTCAAATCCCGGGCTTCATTTGCAAGTGCGGTATGCCTACATTACCCCGCTAGTTCGAACTAGCGGGGTAGTGTAGACATACCCTTATATATTTGGAATACTACAATTAGGCTAATAGGACTATAATCAGATGGGATTAATCAATGTAGTTGCCATAGCATTGGCAGAGCTAAGTCACTTTACCCCAGTCAGGCCCGCCGAAGGAGGATGGGAAGCAGAAAGGGAACAATTGCCCCAAGCCTGATGATTCAAAGGGGCCTGGGCTCCAGCCACCATTACTGTGGCAGTAACGGTGGCTGATGCTCCAGACCCTTTCAATGGCTGCCAGAGGCCCATATGGCACTGTGGAAGGGCATGGTCCAGATAGTGCCGAAAGCTAGCTGCCCAGCCCCATTCCTTCCACCCAAGGTCCCCACAGCCCTTCCACAATTCCAGAGCCATTCCCCCAACACCTTGTTTTAATGATGTCACCTCTGGCCATAAACATTATAGAAAACAGTGTTTTCCAAGTCAAACTCTTCCTGTCAATTTGGAGAGTCAGTGTAAATTGCCATTCACTTCACTAGGAGCTATCTACACCAGCTACAAACCTGCCCTGAAATGTCTCAGGGCTGAGCAGCCCAAAAGGGGCCTGGTGAGGTATTGGCCCATTTGAAGATTTGGTGTCAATTTATTTCTTAAGATTTTATAGAAAATAATTTTTTTCCACTTGTCAGCCTAGATTTCATATATTCCACTCCCCTATCCCTTCCTGGAGAGCTTCTGCTCTGTGGTTATCTAAAAACTAATAAATCCTAAAAATGAAAAGTAGATTGGATCAAACTATACGCTCATGCAGGCCAATATTAGGCCCAAACCACTGTTATTCGATATTTATCAGTAACACTGATGCACAGTCAGAAAAACAATATGCTAATATTTTCCATGACCTTGTAGAATATTTGTCTTCACCTTGTTTTGTAATATTTCAAGAAAAATAAAGTGTAAGGCAAAGTAACCTCATCTTGAAGATGGTTCTACTTTACTTAAATGACAAGTGGGGATAATTTCAGTTTCAAAATGTTACTAATACATTATTAATTTACTGTATACACTCAAGCATTAGCCCATTTGTTCCTAAGCTGACCACTATCCCCCAAATTAAAAAAAAATTGTAAACATGCAATGACCCATACATATATTGGCTGTTCGCAAACTTCTGGTCCCAGCTCATCAGAGTAAGCTGCTGGCGTATAGGGTTGTTTTGTGTACCTGGAGTGTCTGCAGGCACAAAGCCTCTCAGCTCCTGTTGGCTGCCATTCACTGTTCCCAGCCAATGGGAGCTGCAGGAAGCAGCACAGACCATGCTGGCCGCCACTTCCTGCCACTCCTGTTACCTGGAGCTGAGGGGCTCCAGGTCTGCAGACACGCCAGGTACATAAAACGTCCCAGCACGCTAGTGGTTTATCCTGCTGGGCTGGGCCCTGATCGACTCCCCCAATCCCCATTAAAAAAATGTGAAACCCAATGACCTGTTCATAAGTTGACCCCCTGCTCTTTACTCTGCCATTTTTAACTTAAAAAAAATTGGCTTATGAGCGAGTATATACTTCAATTTTAAGACCAAAGGCAGAATGCTCCCCTCCAGGCCATAGAACATAAGAGGAAACATTCTGTGGTGACTATAACGGTGCTACATTTATCTGAACTGTCTCATGCCATCTACTATTCTACATCACTGCCAATGGAACTCGATGGACTGCAGCTCACGGGCCCATATACTTGTTAAAAACCTGCTCATTGTTTTGTATAAACCTCAGGCACTGATCCTGCAATGTGTACTGTGTGCACAGAAAGCAGCACACACGTGGAGACATGGTGAAGTACCCATCCTGAGATAATATCATTTTATGTAAGGCAAATCATATATTTTTATGGGCAGTTTGAAAATTATACCTGGGACAAGGCAAAACTTGAAGAAATAGTTGTGCAATCCTGCACGAAAACTGTGGAAGGAGTTAAATGCTCTGTTTACCCATATTAACAGTAGACAACATACACTGTAAAGGGGGCTCATCACCTATTATTTGAAAGACATGATATTATACCGCTGTTATCTCAGTCAGATGGTTGGAATTAGCAAGAGCCAGAGAAGCCCTGTGTTACATGAGTTTCTTGAATCACATATCTGAAGGTAAATCTTTTCACAGACAAATGTTGAATTTTAAAAACTGAGTATCATTAGGGAAAGTGTCTTTATGGGTCAATAATTCTAAACTCAAAATAGTTCATACAATGTACATTTCTCAAAATAATTTGCTGCTTTAAATATTTATGGATACCCCTTCAGAGAGATTTCCATAAAGGAGTTCAAATGCTTGAACCACTTTTATATGTCATTGCATTTCAATATTCAGAAACGTGTACTTTCCATATTTATTTCATCTTCTCATTTGATGAGAAAGATGGCAGCTAAAATCTCTGCCACAGCACATATTTTAAAATAATTGACATGTATGATTTAAACATTATGAAAGATCTCTTAATAGGTGAATGGAACAGGGTTTGATGTGATTTGTGGTTCTGGAAGATCTGTAAGCTCTAAACAACCTGAGAAAACCAGCTAATCAGCCATAGTTTAGACCAAACTAATCTGACAATCGGAGCTAGGGAAAATGTTTTACCTAAAAAGCTATCATTGCAACAAATATACTTTATGTGGCCAGCCTGCCACAAGCTGCTTAAATGCACATTAATTCTAGGTCATGTTGCCTTCTTACTGCAATGCTAACTGACAAACAGCAAAATCATTTTAAAGGTGGCAAACAAGAAGTAGTGTGAAAGAACTGCAAATGAGGGCTGCATTGCTAACCATTTCTCTGTAATCTGAAATGTATAAACTAATAATCCAGGTTTTATTCATTCTTTTATTTCTGTCTGCCATAAACCTAAAACCTTTAAAAGTCATTCTAAGCATAGAACTCTGTTAATCTGAGGAATACATTTTTCTGCTCACAGCATCTAAACAAATAAATGTGCATAAATCTGCAGGATAAATCATTTGGGGGTGGATTTTAAAAATACTTAAAGTTGGCATTACTCTCCTCTCACTGACGTCAATGAAAGCTTTACTACTGACTCCAGAAAGAGCAGAGTTAGGACAATGCCAAGCCTATTTGAAAATCCTACATCTAACCTTTGTGCCTCAGTGTATTTATCTGTAAGTTAGGGATAAAATTTTACTCATCTTTATAAGGCACTTCAAAATCTTGGAATGGATTCTTCTTCGTAACGTCTGAGTATTATACTTACCTCTTTGATGTGCAGTTATTTGTCTGCTCAGTGAAGACCATGGTGTACAAAGCTTTTAAAAAACACCACAAAGGAAATAAACAGGGTATAAATATTGCAAAATGAAATATTCAATGCTTTAAGAAATTATATTTATAACAAACAATTATGAATATATTACACTGCCAATAAAAGCCTTTTCCTGATCTTCATTAAGCTTGTGGCTTGTCAAGTCCCTCTTTATCTGGTTGCTAATTAAGCAGAAGTTTGCTTTTCATATCAATTTTTAATATTCATTTCTTACAGTTAAGTGAGAATTGGAGCATCCGGCTTGCTCAATTAAAAGCAGTTCTGACCTAGTTCCATGCAAAATCAATGGAGAGTTTCAGAAACCACCCAACACTCCAGGAGACAAGACTGAAATACATCTAAATATTAATTTAGCACATGTGCCCATGGAATGGATCATTGCAGAACTAGCAGAGAGGCACCCCCACTTTGACACACTGGCAGCCTATAGGCATATGCATTGCCTTTTTTCTAGCCAATAGATATCATTGAATTTGGTACCACCAGTAACCCATGCACATGCCTGACTCTGCCATTGTTCAAATTCTGGCTCCACTCCTAGAATGAGTTTTTACTCACATATAAATACAGTGGAGATATACTCCCTCTGCTAGCAGACAGAATAGGGAAAATCTTGGAAGATAAGAATTGACTGATCTTCTGTAGCTATCTCAGGCTATGTCTACAATGGGAAATTATCTTGAAATAATAACTCCCAAAATAACTATTTTGAAACAGGTCATCCACACTACAAGGCACCATCGAAATAGTGCAGAATTACATTGAAATAGCACGTCCACACTGATTGGAGCCTGAATTGCAAGCAGGAAGGGTATGTCTACACTACCCCGCTAGTTCGAACTAGCGGGGTAATGTAGGCATACCGCACTTGCAAATGAAGCCCGGGATTTGAATTTCCCGGGCTTCATTTGCATAAGCGGGGAGCCGCCATTTTTAAAACCCCGCTGGTTCGAACCCCGTGCAGCGCGGCTACACGGGGCTCAAACTAGGTAGTTCGGACTAGGATGCCTATTCCGAACTACCGGTACACCTCGTGGAATGAGGTGTACCGGTAGTTCGGAATAGGCATCCTAGTCCGAACTACCTAGTTCGAGCCCCGTGTAGCCGCGCTGCACGGGGTTCGAACCAGCGGGGATTTAAAAATGGCGGCTTCCCAGCTTATGCAAATGAAGCCCCAGAAATTCAAATCCCGGGCTTCATTTGCAAGTGTGGTATGCGTACATTACCCCGCTAGTTTGAACTAGCGGGGTAGTGTAGACATACCCGAAGTGGTCAAGGCCATCAATGCCATCCTGCTGTGGAGGGTCATCACCCTAGGCAATGTGGACCCCATTATCACTGGCTTTCCTGCCAGAGACTTCCCCAAAGGTGGGGGAGCAATTGACAGCACCCACATTCCTATCTGATCCCCAACCACCGTGCCTCCAAATATATAAATAGGAAGAGGTATTTTTCCAACCTGCTCCAGGCCCTTGTGGACCACAAGGGATGGTTCACAGACATTTATTTACATTGGCTGGTCGGGAAGGCACATAATGCTTGCATCTTCCAAAACTTAAGCCTCTTCCACAGGGTTGCACACCGATACTTTTTTCTCCGATGGCACCATCAGAGTTGGACATGCCCATGTACATTCTGGGTGATGCAGCTTACCCCTTGCTCCCTGGCTTATGAAGCCCTATAAGGACATCCTGGACCCCACCAAAGAGACCTTCAACACCCGTCTGAGCAGGTGCCGCATGGTGATGGAAGGTACCTTCGTCAATCTCAAGGGGAAGTTCCAGAGTCTCCTCAGCTGCCTGGAACATCCCCCAGGTGGTGGCAGCCTGCTGTGTGCTCCACAACTTTTGTTAGAACAAGGGGGAGACTTTCCTGCCAGGATTGGGGGGGAGGGGCAGAGACAGAGCAGCTGGCCAGGGCTTTTGAGCAGCTGGGCACTACTGCCATTTGGTGAGCCCATCGGGGACTTTGCTCATCTGGGAGACCTTGAGGGAAAGTTTCAGCCAAGGCCACCTGTGAGACTCTCCCCTGGACCTCCCCACAAGGGGCCTCTGCATTGTCCCGGTTTGCCTTTCCTTCCCCTGCCCTCCCTTCCCTCCTCCCTTGCAGACCAAATAATAAAGCCTATTTTATTTGGAAAAACAACTCTGATATTTTTATTATACAACAGGGAAGGGACTAGAGAAAGAACCTAGGAGGGGAAGGAAGGGGAAGAAAGGCAGGAAGAGGGGTTCACCAAGGGGCTGAGACTGGTGCCTGCCTCGGGTACCTCGTGAAGCTTCGGCCCACTGGCACATCCCCATCCTTGTGGAGGCTGACAACAGGCATGTTCTGGCCGGAGTCAAAGATGGAGCAGAGGGAGAGGTGACTGCCTCCCACCCCCTCCCCAGAACAGCATCCAGCTGCTCATAGTAGCAGCAGGTCTGTGACATCGGAGTGGGAACTTTGTTCACTGGCCTTCTTGTAGGACTGCTGTAGTTCTTTAATTTTCATCAGCCCTGGTCCAGGATGCGGCTGAGCCCCATCTAGGTGTACACATCAGCATTGCACCAGCTGGTGTGGAGATCCTCGAGGTTTGTCTCTTCACCCCAGACTTCGATGAGATCCAGGATCTCTGTATCAGTCCTGGCTGGTGTCCTCTTTCACTCCCGGCTGGGGGCTTCTGAGGTGGCTGCAGGTATACTGGTAGCCGTGGGGGACTCAGAGGGAGTGCTGGGGGTTGGACATGGCTCAAAGTCAGGCTGCTGTGTGGCATGTAGCTAGCAGAGACCATATTGTGCCACAAGCCCTTTTGCCTGCAGCTTTAAAGTCTGCCTGCAGCTTTAAAGTCTGAAGGAAATTGGGAGCCATGGAGTTGTCAGGTGTGTGTTCAGCTGAGTGGCCAAAAGAACAGCTATGAGAGACCCCTGGAGGCAAATTATTTCAAAATAACAGCAGCTGAGCATCCACACTAACACTATTTCAAAATAACAATCTTAAAATAAGCATTATACCTTATGACAAGCAGGAGTTATTATTTTGACATAATGGGTACGTCTAGATTACAGCCCTCTTTCAACAGAGGAATGTAAATTAGGCACTTCGAAACTTCAAATGAAGCCAGGATTTGAATTTCCCGTGCTTCATTTGCATACTCACGTAATGGTGCTCCTTCAAAAAAGCGTTATTTTGAAAGTGAAACTGCGGTATAGACGCGATTCTTTCGAAAAGGGAAGGTTTTTTCGAAAGATCCTGTAAATCAAGGGATTTGAATTCTATTAATGTCCTTCCCTTTTCGAAAGAACCGCATCTAGACCACAGTTTTACTTTCAAAGTAGCGCTTTTTTGAAAGAGCACCATTACGTGATTATGCAAATGAAGTGAGGGAAATTCAAATCCCAGCTTCATTTGCAATTTCCAAGTGCCCAATTTACATCCCTCTGTCAAAAGAGGAATGTAATTTAGACACAGCCAACAAGCCTGTTATTTTGAAATAATTTCAAAATAATGGGCTTGCTAATGTGGATGCTCACCTTATCATTTTGAAATAGAGGGGGTTCATTTCAAAATAACTCCTCAGTGTAAACATGCCCTAAAGGTTTACAAGTGGGGAATTTTATGGGGATATAAGATATTAAAGGAGGGCAGTGGGGTGTGGTGAGTAGTTCATAGCCCTAGGTGGGCTGAATTTATAGAAAACAAAAAGTAGAAATAGGATGATAATTTTGTGAAAACAAAGGATTAGTAAAATAAGCATTAGGGTAATACAAAAATAGAAGTTAGACAAGAACCCAAAGCTGAAATGTAAAAATAATTAAACAATGAGGGAAGGACATTCATAGAATTAGTCAGAAAACAGGTAACGTTTCTAAAGTAGAAAAACAGATACATTTAAAATAGGTAAATCACTTTCAAAACGGAAAAAATAGAGCCAGAATCTGGCAACTTGGCTCCTATTGAGTAAGCTCCTTATTTCATAACTGTGATAGCTTCAAAGTGGTGACAATGACTTTAGTGGGACTGTTTGTGGAGTAAGGTACTCTTCAGTGGGCATAAGTGTGTGAAATTTGCCCCACAGAAATTTTAAAAAGATATGGGTTACAATAAATAAGACCAGAGACAAGGTTAAAAAAAACCCCAGCAAATGTAAAGACCTAACTCATAAAGTGTACATTAAACCCCATTAATCACCTTTCTTGTTTATTACATGTCTATCTTTATCATCATTTCTGTGACTTTTTTTTTTTTTACTCCATCTTCCATGTGTTTAGTTTTGCTAGCAAAGTATGTCCTACTGAAATCAAGTTGGGCATATATGCCTTTTTTAGGAATGGGGTCTTATACTTTGAGGCAGGTACTATGTCTTTCTCTGTCTGCAGATGACCTGGTTACCCGTCTGGCCTTAAACTCTATGACTCTTATAGCAGAAAACAGAGATTGGTCTTTTCACACTGTAACAATAAGAAGAGTTGTGAACTCATCCAGGGGTAGTTCTGTTGGGGGTGAATATAATTCATATTCTACTGAGAGAAAGTACTGCTGGAAATTACTTTGAATATATAGTGGTTTACACTGTTCTGAAAATAACTGGTTGGTTGTGGGATGTTTCCATGGATACATGTATTATCCTAGGGCTCATACAATGTTCGGCTATTTTAGGAATATCAAACCTCATGCTTCAGGATTTAAGCCTGCATCTAACTATTTGAGACTTAATGTGGACTGCAGATGATTCCACCATTGTCTACTGCAAGGCTCCCTTGCACCTACTAGGGGGCAGGCTGTTCTAGATTGGATTTTTTTAAAATAGGGAGGAACTGGATGAGAATTTAGAAGTGGAAGGCAGCTCGCATGAAAGTGATCATGAAATGATAATTCATGATTCTAATGAATGGTTGAAGGGAGAACAGCAAAATAAAGACAAGAAGGCAGACCTCAGTAAACTCAGGGAGCTGGTAGGTAAGGTCCAATTGGAGGCAAATTGAAGAGGAAAAACAATTGAAGACAGTTGGCAGTTTTTCAAAGAGACACTATTAAGGGTGCAAGAACACACTATTCCACTTCATAGAAAAGATAGGACATATGGCAAAAGAACACTTTGGCTTAACTAGGAAATCTTGAATGGTCTAAAAATAAAAAAGGAGTCCTATAAAATTGGAATCTAGCTCAAAGTGCAAAGGATGAATATAACAAATGACTCAAGTATGTAGAAGTAAATGAGAAAGGTGAAGGCACAGAAGGAGCTCAATCTAGCTAGAGACACAAAGGGTAACAAGGAAACATTCTACAAATATATTAGAAGCAAGAGGAAGACCAAGGACAGGGTGGGCCCATTGCTCAATGAAGAGGGGAAAACAACAACAGAAAATGTGGAAATGCCAGATCTGTTTAACAACTTCTTTGTGTTGGTTTTCACCAAGAAGGTTGGTGGCAATTGAACACCTAACATAGTGAATGCCAGTGAAAACTGGGTAGGTTCCAAAGTTAAAATAGGAAAAGAACAAGTTAAAAATTACTTAGAAAAGTGAGATGTTTTCAAGTCACCAGGGCCTGACGAAACGCATCCTAGAATACTCCAGGAGCTGATTGAGGAGGTATCTGAGCCTTTAGCTATCATCTTTGAAAAGTCATGGCAGATGGGTGAGATTCCAGAAGATTGGAAAGGGGCAAATATAGTACCCATCTATAAAAAGGGAAATAGGAACAACCCAGGAAACAATAAACCAGTCAGCTTAACTTCTGTGTCAAGAAAGACAATGGAGTAAAAAATTAAGGAATCTATCTCCAAATCTCTTGAAGATAATAAGGTGAAAGATTTACAAGAGCTGAAGAGAAACCCAGTCAGCATGGATTTGTCAAGAACAAATCATGTTGAAACCAACCTGATATATATCAAAGAAAGCTAACAAGCCTTGTGGATAAGGGAGAAGCAGTAGATGTGGCATATCTACACTTTAATAAAGCATTAGGTACAGTCTCGCATGACTTCTTATCAATAAACTAAGGAAATACAACCTAGATGAGGCAACTATAAGGTGGGTGCATAACTGGTTGGATAATTGTTCTCAGAGAGTAGTTATTAATGGTTCACTATCATGATGAAAGGACATAAGTGAGATTTTGCAGAGATCGGTTTTGAGACTGGGTTCTGTTCAATATCTTTATCCATGATTTAGATAATGGCATAGAGAGTATGTTTATAAAGTTTACAGATAATACCAACATGGGAGGAACTGCTAGTACTTTGGAGGACAGGGTCATATCAAACTGGAGGAATGGTCAGTCTGAGGTAAATAGGATGATGTTCAATAAGGAGAAATGCAAAGTACACCACTTAAGAAGGAACAATGAGTTTCATACATACAAAGTGGGAAGTGACTGTCTAGGAAGGAGTACTGCAGACAGGGATCTATGGGTCATAGTGGACCACAGAGTCAAAAGTGTGACACTATTGCAAAAAAAAAAAAAGCAAACATCATTCAAGGATGCATTAACAGGAGTGTTGTGAGCAAGACACGAGAAGTAATTCTTTCCCTTTACTCTGCACTGATTAGGCTTGGAGAAGGTCTTGAGAAGAGCAACAAAAATAATTAAAGGTCTATATAACATGACCTATGGAGGGAAGACTGAAAAAACTGTTTTTTTTAGTTTGGAAAAGAGAATACTGAGAGGGGACATGATAGCAACTTTGAAGTACCTGAAAGGATGTTACAAGAAGGAGGGAGAAATATTGTTCTCCTTAATATCTGATGATAGGACATGAAGCAATAGGCTTAAATTGCAGCAAGGAAGGTTTAGGTTGGATATTAGGAAAACCTCTCTCACTATCAGGGTGGTTAAGCCTTGGAACAAATTGGTTAAGGAGGTTGTGGAATCTCCATCATTGGAGATATCTGTCAGGGATGATCTAGCTGTTGGCTTGGTACTGCTATGAGGGCAGGGGACTGGACTTGATGACCTCTTAAGATCCCTTCCAGTTCTCGTATTCTATGAAGCATCTTGTAATGTCCACAGGGAGAGAATACTGGACCACAGGTGTAATCCAGTCTGTTCCTAAGTCATCAGAGTGGAAGATTTTTTCCATCAACTTGCTGTTTGAATGAAGAATTGATATTAACATTCACACTGAATAAAAGAACTTGGTTGGTGTCTACGCTCATTCAACTATATTTATTGTTCCCAACACTGTTCTTCACACACAACATTCCATTGGACTGAATCTTGGTAAGCACAGGGTCTGTTCCAATCAATGAAATAATAAGTCTTGAACAAACATTTTCTACTTTTATTTTCTTAAAAGTAAAAACACCTGAAAATATGTTGATTGATGGAGTGAAAAAGCAGGACAACCTGGGACCCACAAAAGAAAGTGATGTTGACTTAGTAAAGCTGAACTAGAGGATCACTTTAACAAAATGGGGAATGCACACAATTCCTGGGTAGAAGTTTAAAATATCACTTGGAAATGTAGTCTCTTTCAATAGAAACAAGTGGCATAATGGAACTGTTGAACATTTTTGTTGAAGGTTTCTTATACAAAGTAGAAACAAAATACAGGACTATGTAGCACTTTAAAGACTAACAAGATGGTTTATTAGATGATGAGCTTTCGTGGGCCAGACCTACTTCCTCAGATCAAATAGTGGAAGAAAATAGTCACAGCCATATATTCCAAAGGATACAATTAAAAAAAAAAGAACACATATGAAAAGGACAAATCACATTTCAGAACAGAAGGGAGATCCGGGGGGGGGGGGGGGGGGGGGCGGGGGAAGGAAGGTGAATGCCTGTGAGTTAATGATATTAGAGGTGGGGAAGGGTAGATGTCTGTGAGTTAATACTATTAGAGGTGATAATTGGGGAAGCTATCTTTGTAATGGGTAAGATAGCTGGGGTCTTTGTTCAGCCCACTGCGGAGAGTGTCGAATTTTAGCATGATTGCCAGTTCAGAGGATTCCCTTTCAAGTGCAGATTTGAATGTCTTCTGAAGTAGGATGCAGGTGAGTAGGTCATTCAGACAGTGTCCTTTCTGGTTGAAATGGCAAGCAACTGTTTTTTCTTTGTGATCCTGTCTAATGTCTGTTTTGTGGGCATTGATTCTTTGGCGAAGTGTCTGAGACGTTTGTCCAATGTACATAGCAGACGGACACTTTCGGCACATGATAGCATAGATTATATTTCTGGAGGCGCAGGAATATGTATTCTTGATCTTATAACTCACTTGGTTAGGTCCAATAATGGTGTTAGCAGAGTGAATATGTGGACAAAGCTGGCAACGGGGTTTGTTGCAAGGGAAAGTACCAGGGTTGGTATTAGTGTGGTATGTCCTGTGGTTGTTGGTAAGAATCTTCTTGATGTTAGGTGGTTGTCTATAGGACACTATGGGTCTGTCTCCCAGAGCTTCTTGGAGTTTAGTGTCCTGTTCCAGTATAGGCTGTAATTTATTGATAATGTGTTGGACAGGTTTAAGTTGGGAGCTGTAGGTGATGACAAGTGGTGTTCTATTGCTAGTTTTCTTGGGTCTGTCTTGTAGTAGATGGTTTCTAGGTATTCGTTTGGCTCTTTCAATTTGCTTTTTTATTTCTCCGGGTGGGTAGTTGAGGTTTCTAAATGCTTGGTAGAGATCCTGAAGTTTCTGGTCTCTGTCAGTGGGATTAGAGCAGATGCGGTTGTATCGAAGGGCTTGGCTATAGATGATGGATCGTATGGTGTGTGCTGGATAGGAGATGGAAGCATGTAGGTAACTGTATGAGTCAGTGGGTTTTCTGTAGAGGGTGGTGTCTAATTTTCCATTGTTGATTTGTACTGTGCTGTCCAGGAAATGGATCTCTCGTGTGGAATGGTCCAGGCTGAGGTTAATGGTGGGGTGTAGGTTGTTGAAATCTCTGTGGAATGTCTCTAGTGTTTCTTGGCCATGCGTCCAGATCATAAAGATGTCATCGATGTAGCGTTAGTAGAGAAGGGGTAAAAGGGGACGGGAGTTGAGGAAACATTGTTCTAGTTCAGCCATAAAGATATTAGCATACTGTGGGGCCATGCGTGTACCCATGGCTGTGCCGCTGATCTGGAGGTATAAATTGTTCTCAAACTGGAAATAATTGTGGGTGAGAACAAAGTTACATAGGTCTGCTATCAGGTTGGCAGTGGTGTCCTCTGGGATAGTGCTTCTAATAGCTTGTAATCCGTCTTCATGTGGAATGATGGTGGCAAGGATGGTGTTATTGGGGAGGTTATCGATGTTTTGTAGTTTCCTTAGTAAGTCAGTAGTGTCTCGGTGATAGCTGGGGGTGTTGGTTGGTTGGTTATACAAAGTAGAACTGTTTGAACTGTGCCAATTTTTTACACTAATATTTTCCTGTTGAAATAGTCCATATTTTTATCAAAATAATCTTTTTCATTTAGTTCTTAAATGAACATTTTGTTTACATTAAATTGAAACACTCATGTTTCAGTTTTGATTAAAAAATATTTTTTTCAAATTTTTACTTCCCTCACCCCTTTTTATTCTCCCTTTTCTCTCACTTTGCCAGTGGGAAAAGGGTGGAAGTAGAAGAGCTGGGAAAATATCATGCACAAGAAAAATTAAATTTTTAATTTTGACGTAAATCAAATAAAATAGGATCAGTTTTTTAAAAATTTCATGTAGATGACAAATAAAATAAATCTATGCTTTGTTTCAACAAACTCACAGGCTGTGTCTACACTGGGCCACTTATTCCGGAAAATCAGCCACTTTTCCGGAATAAGCTGCGAGCTGTCTACACTGGCCCCTTGAATTTCCGGAAAAGCGACGCTGTACTGTACAAAATCAGCCGCTATTCCGGAAACCCTACGCTGTTCCCGCTCGGGCATAAGTCCTTATTCCGGAAAAGCTTTTCTGGAAAAGGGCCAGTGTAGACAGCTTTTCCGGAAAAGCAGAAGACACGGAAAAAAGCGCTTTGGATGCCGCGAGACCCTGTAGGAGCCTTGGACTTCCTGGTAACCCAAGCTCTTAAAGAGCTCGGAGGCTGCTGGGCGCCCGTGGGAGGAGCCTGCCGGAGAGCGTGCTGCTTCAGCTCTGCCACGTGGCGTTGTGCTGCCCAACAGCCACCTCTGAGCCCACCATGGCAGCTCCGGGTGATGAGCCACCTGCACCCGCAGGAGAGGAAGCCCCCAGGGACCGGAAACGCCGGGCCCCATCCTGGACCCCCAGGGAGCTGGAGACCCTCCTGGACTTCTGGCAGGAGGAGGAGGGTCTCCACGACCTGCAGTCCTGCCGCCGCAATGCAGACCTCTATACGCGGCTGGTGCAGAACCTGGCGCAGCAGTGACAACCGGCCGCAACTGTGAGCAGGTGCGGTCCAAAGTCAAAGAGCTGCGGCTAGGGTATGTGCAGGCTACCGACGGAAGGGGGGCAGGACCCGATGCCTGCCCCTATTACGACCGGCTACAAGCATTTCTGGGCCAGTCAGTCCCGGAAGCCCCAGCTGTCCCTGTGGACACCTGCCAGCGCCCTCCCATCAACCGTCCCACCAAGCCAGGGGAGGGAGAAGACAGCGCCAGCGCGTCTGGCAGTGAGGAGGCCAGTGTTGCCACCGCCCAGAAGGCCCCCTCCAGCAGCTCCTCCGAGGCCGAGGCCAGGGAGGAACCCACGGGTGAGTTTGTGCAGTTTGCACTCCCAAGAGGCGGAGGGCAGAAGGCGGGGGGGGGGGCCCAGAGCCCGCAGCTCCGCCAAGGGTGCAACACGGAGAACGGCACACTGACCCATGCCTCGCTGTGAGGCACAGCCAGCTGCTATTGGGTACACCGCAGCATCACGGTCCTGTGACCGTGGACCCCCACCGAGCCCCTCGCCTGCTCCCGGTGCCTTGGCTGCCTCCCCGAGGGAAGTCCTCACTGTGGCCACACATGTCCCTGAGCTACTGGGCTTGCGGGAGGGATAGTGGGAGGGGGAAGGGCCCCTGAGTTTTGCTGCAAGGATGGAGCATCCCCCCCCCCAGTCACTCTTCTGGTTCCGTCCAGCAGATATCCCATGAGAGGGGATCTGAGAGCCCAGACCGCCTCTGCCAGATGTGCTCCCAGGCACTGCGTGGGGATGCATCTCTCTCCCTGTCAAACACCAGTGATTAGCCCAAAGCTTTTCACAGTCTCCACCGGCAGGGAGTTCCACAAGTGAACGCAGCACAAGCACCCTCCCGCCCTTCACAGGGCCAGGATACAGACCGGTGCTTACAGTACTGGAGGGGGGACCCTACTCCAGGGGCGGTCCTCCTTGCAAACATACAACACAGGGGCAGGAGGGGAACCGAGTGGGCCCAAGCCACACAACTGTGGGGTCACCTGGGCTCAGGGGTGGAGGGCATGCAGTGTGGGAACAGTGGACGGCCTGCCTGACTGACCCATCCTTTCTTCTCTTCCCTGCAGCGGGACCCAGCACCAGACCCTCCACTGCGGCAGCAGCGGCACCCCCAGCAGGCCAACCCCGGAGGCACAGGCTCCGGCAGAGGGACCAGCTGCTTCGCCGGCACATCAACGCCGTGGAGGCAATCCAGGCCTCCATCGCTGAGCGGGTGCAGGGGGATCTGCAGTGGCGGCAGGACGGCTGGGCTGCCTTCCTGGACGAATGCCGAGGGATGCACACCACAATGGACACGCTGACGGCACGTATTGTGCATGCCATTCACTATGGCATGGGCGGAGCCCAGGCCCCCGCCATCCCTCCCGTAGCACAGCTCATGCCCCCTCCCATCCCAGCTCCTGCCCCTGTTCCTGCCCCTGCCCCTGGCCACCTCCGTGTGCAGCCTGCCCTGACGCGCTCGCAGGGGCCGCCCGTCCCAGTAACTGCCCCCCCTTCCTGTCCCAGTTGAAGGTCTCCCCCCCCTTGTAAATAAACAGGTCTCTATTTTGCTGTTCATTCCTGTATTGGGTATTGTGTAACTCTAGTTAGTGTAAGAAATCATGTGAGATGCACAGTAGCCACTTAACTTTAACATGGTGGCAAACTGTGGAGAACGAAATCTGTAATCTATCACTGGGGGGGCCCTTCATAAGTGGTCAGTGGTTTGTGACACAGAAATAAATGCTGACACTTTTCAGTAAAATGTAAACCACAAACTATATTTACATAGATAACAAACTAGCAAGAATGGTTACAAGATGCACACAACAGATAATTAAACATAGTCTAGGCGCAGGGAGGACAATTGGGTAGTGTTGCTGGCCACCTCAATCCTTTGGTCCTTCCGGGCCTCAGGAGAGGAACAGCCAGGAGATCCCTTGACGGAAGATGATTGGAATCAGGTACGCTGACTTCAGCCTTCCGCACGAACCCCGCATCCTCGTGGCTGTTCTTCGGGACAGGCGATGGTGGCCTAAACCCTAGCCTAAGCTAAAAAGAAAAACCCTAACTAAGCCCGACTCACCCGACGAACAGACTCGATGACGGCCGACGTCCTTTGACCCAATGCTTTACAATTGGGGGGGAAGTGAAGGGAGGGGGTGGGGAAAGGTAGGAGACGTGCGGGAGTAATCTGGGGAGACCCAGGTGACCCTACTACGGGGCTTGGGCAAACATGTCCACCAGGGCCTCTCTGATGTGCACTGCATCCTGGCGCACCTGGCGGACGGCAGCTGTGTCGGGCTGTTCCAAGGTCTGTGCCTCGGCTGCCATCCATGCAGGGAGGAAGGCCTCCCCACTGCGCTCCACAATTGTGGAGCATGCAGCACGCGGCCAGGACCGCCGTTGCATTCTGCTCACCCATCTCGAGACGGGTGAGCAAGCAACGGAAGCGGGCCTTTAAACGTCCAAAGGCCAGCTCCACTGGGTTTCGGGCCTGGTTGAGGCGGTCATTGAACCGGGCCTGTTTCTGGTCCGGCTGCCCCGTGTAGGGCCGCATTAGCCAGGGCATCAGGGGGTAGGCGGCATCCCCGACGACGCAGATGGGCATAGGCACATCCCCGACAGACAAGTCCCGCCGGGGGAAGTAGGTGCCCGCCTCCAACCTGCGATACAGTCCAGAGTTCCGGAGGATGCGGGCGTCGTGTGCCCGGCCGGACCAGCCCCCGTAAATGTCCAGGAAGCGGCCCCGGTGGTCCACGAGGGCCTGCAGAACGATGGAGCAGTACCCCTTTCGGTTCATGAAATGGCCTGCTCGATGCTCCGGGGCCTGGATGGGGATGTGGGTGGTGTCCAGGGCTCCCCCGCAGTTGGGGAACCCGAGGGCAGCGAAGCCGACCATGGTATCATCCACGTCACACAGGCGGATGACTCTTGGGAGCAGGACGTCGTTGATGGCGTGGACGACCTGCAGAAGGGTGCAGAGAAACACAAGGGAACACATCACATACGGCAGGGGTGAGTGTGCGCTCCCTTGGGCCCCCCCCTTGATTCCCTCTGTCCTCTCTCTCTCTCTCTCTCACACACACACACACACACACACACACACACACACACACACACACACACACACCCCTACCTCCCAGGGCCCCCCTTGCCGCACGCCCCCCCCACCGGGCCTGTGCAAGGGAGGGACGGCCGAAACCCCTGGGCGACCCAGCCTGGAGTCTTGGCTGTCCCTGGGCCTGGAGTGCAGCACCCTCCCCCCATCCCACTCCCCCTGGGACTTACCTCCACGACGATCACTCTGACGGTCGATCTTCCCACCCCGAACTGCTGGGCCACCGAGCGGTAGCTGTCTGGTGTGGCCAGCTTCCAGAGTGTGATGGCGACCCTCTTCTTCACGGGGATGGGTGCCCGCAGCCGGGTGGTGGCTCTCGGCAGCACGGGGGTGAGCCAGGGCACAGCTGCAGGAAGGTCCGCTTTCTCATCTGGAAATTCCAGATCCACTGGTGGTCGTCCCATCATCCGAGGACCACCTGGTCCCACCAGTCGGTGCTGCTCTCCAAACTCCAGACAGGCCGGTCTACGGTTGGGTGCTGATGCCACACGGTTGCCACGGCCTCCCTGGTGAGGGAATCCAAGGAGATCTCTGCCTCCTGGTCCATGAACACCATGGCACCGGCCTGCAGCACGAGCTGCAGCCACCTGAACAGCCCCAACAGGGGCCCGACCAGGCACATGGCCACCCGTGGCTCCATAGCAGACAGAGCAAGGCAGAAAAAAAAAACGCAGGCAAAAGCAGTTGGGGGCCAAAGGGTGGTGTCCCCAAAAGTCAGAGGGCAACCACAGACCCTGCGAAGGGTGACAGTCCCTGGCAGAGGCCCCAAGGCACGGGAGCAGGAGACCAACGGCTGCCCGGCGAGACCCCCTTAAGCATGTGTCTGAATGGCGCTTTGGCCCCACCCCCAGAAAGGTTTGGTGGCCTTTGCCCTCTTCAAAATGGCTCCAGGCTTCTGCTTTTCCGGAAAAGCGCGCCGCCAATGTAGACGTGCTTTTCCGGAAAAGCGCTTCGTTACGACGATAACGCCGGGGCCAATGTAGATGCTCTTTTTCCGGAAAAACTTATAACGAAAACTATTCCGTTTTAAGCATTTCCGGAAAAAGGTGCCAGTGTAGACTTAGCCACATTGTTTCAATTCATTCAAAGTTTTCTCCTGGAAAATAATTGCCATTTTTCTAACAGTGCTCTAAGTAGGACACATTTATTAGTACTAACTTGTAATGGTTTATTTTTTTTCAGCCTATGAGTGTGCCTGCTTTTCATTAATAACAGAAATATTCTACTTGAATTTTGTTCTTTATAGAACAGTAGAATGACTGAAACATAGGACTCAGGAGCAAGGAAATCTGTTATTTAGTCTTCCACCAGTTTGGGTCCTGATCCTACCAGAACTAACATATGTGCTTAATTTTAGGATATGTGTACATGTTTGTGGTGTTATGTCCACATCAACTGCAGACCGAGAGTAATACCTAGATTTACTGACATAGTCACAAACTAATGCCTATATCATGCTGCATTTCTTATGCCCCTTTATCTTAGTTGATGCACCTCAGTTTTTCAGTAGATTGGCATTTCCTATTCCCACTTAATACATGATTAGATGACAATTGCATGTTAATTTTTGTACCAAATAATTATCATCCATGGATGAATCCACTCATTACTAAAAGTAATATGGCTCTTTATACAAAATTAAAGCCCAGTTGGACCTAACCCTTTTAATAAAGAATAAAATAACAATAATTATGTATGTTCCTATTTCTCAATTTCCAGACTCATCTAAAAGTTCTGTAAATCCCATACGTGTCTCAACTCAATGTCGAGATCAATGTCAGCTAGAGAAACCAAATAAATATCTCTGAGCATTTGGGGTTTTCCCATCCATGAAACCCTATGGAAGGCCCATATCACTGGTTGTGAGGAGGTAAGATATCCTTGGCAGTTTTTTATGGAGAGATTGGGGGTAGGTAAGGAGACATAATGTGCCAAAAACTATGTAGATTGTCCCAGCTAGTCACATTTACTAATTCCTTCTACACCCCATAACAGAGTCTGAGTATGCAGGTATTGTGAGTGATGGGGGCTTTTTTTTTTTAAATGAAACAATTTTTCCCCAATAGGAAGTAAAACCCTTTTGCTTCACTGCCAAAATGTAGGTGTAATACAAAGACCATTGAAGTAAGAGTCCTTACTCTGACTTCACTTGCCTCTGGATCAGTCCTTTATTGACTACACTTAAGGACTGAGCTCACCCTGCTAGGGCTCAAATCAGTTCTAGAAAATCTAGATAAGCAACTTAGTCAACCTGAGTAATTGTTATTTTTCATTATGTAGATCAGGATGGAAAAGACATTTTAAGAAACATTAAGAAGGGCAACAGTAGTTACAAGTGTTGCAAGGATTTCAGAACTTTGGCCAGGAACTTATATCTTTTATATATTTTCTTAACTCCCCTACACAATGCCCACAATCTTCTCTTTTACAATAACACCTATACTATAGCTAATTTGTTTTACTGTAAGAAGCCCAAGTAATGCATGAAAGTAACCCCCATCTTTTGTCAAGAAGCAATGACTGTGGCTCAGGAGATCTTGGAAATAGTAGGTTGATCATGAGAAAGGGTTGGAAATGTCTTTTAACCATTACCTTCAGCACTTCCTCCAGATGTGATTCTAACTTTGGAAATAGAAAGAAGACTTTTGCTAGCAAAAATAAATTTTTGCTTATGGTAAAACTGGGGAAACTTTTCGGCTTGGTTGCCTTTGGAAATGAAAAAAAACGATAATTCTACTTTCTATAATGTATAACTGCCTTTTTACCTCTCTTCTTTACTACAATTTCTTTTAAGCAAGCTAATTTTGAGTGTCTTCTGAACAGATACACATATTCTCTAGTCTCTGTAATGGATTGTATCAGATCTGTGAAAAATCGGTGTTATAAACATGTTGGTTCTAAAAAACATTCTCTGTTATATAGAAAATATGGAGGGTCTGTTTCTTGGAATTTGGAGAGGAGAGTGGCTTGAAAGCACAGAAGCACTTGAGTTATATCCTAGGTTACAAGTATGAAACTCAGCGTACCCACAGTTTTGTGTACAGGTACAGCTGTGAAGTTCTAAAAGAAATATATTACTATTCTCAGAGGAGAAGATTCCTTGCATAGCTTATGGCTGCCAGAGGAACTGCCTGTACTGTCACATGCCCAGAGGGAGGCACAAAGGGAGGTCAGACTCTGAAAGAGAGAGGCTACATCCCCACTATGAGTTAGGGGTGTGATTCTTCTGCTCTAGTATTCATATGCTGGGAGCTAATGTGAGAATAAATAGCAGCATAGCCATGGTAGCATAGGGAGTGACAGAAGAGGCACCAGTATGCTATGCCAAATATGAACCTGGCTGAAAATGGTGTATATGGACTCACCATAGCTCATCAGTGCCGCTGTTGCCATAACCCTGCTATTGTGACTTCGCTATTTATACTTGTAAGAGCTAAGAAGAACATTTTTCACGTGAACATGGTTTGAATGAGCCCTTCCTTGATATCTACTTATGCACTGGGGGGAAAAGACATGAGGAGCAGACCCAAGTTGTATACATAAACTCAGTTGGTATAGGCGTGTGGCAGACAGATCTACTTTGCCAAAGTGATCTCTTTTGGCTAGTTTTGGGTTACAATAACATCTTAAAATTCTAGTTATTTCATTATTATTTTCACTTTGGAATATACATGTACTTTACATTTATATCTCCTCTCTAAAGGACTCAGAGATAAATTTCAACAGATTGTATTTAACTGAACGTAATGCATGTTTGGATTTCTGGAAAATAGCACAAGGTTAAATGTTTTTACTTATATTTTTATGATTTCTAGGCACACATCAATCTGGTGTGCATTCTGGAGTTTATATATTTAGAAAAAGCAGGAATAAGCTCTCAACGTGTAATGTAATGCCAGTTTTTCTAGATGACTGTACAATTTTGAATATAGGTTTTTGTAATCACAAATGTCAGGTTTATGTCTAATAGCCAAATGCACTGTTCCATTGATTTCAGTGGAGATATGCTAGGATACAAAAGCTGAGGATTTGGCCTTAGAGGTCTAAATTTTACAGACATGATTGTTTGTGACTTAAAAGCTCTGTGAAGATAAATGAGAGACACTCAAAACTCAGAGCCCATCAGCAAACGCCAGGTCTTCAAGTGCAGCAAGTGTTGATTTGCTTATCAGTGGCAACTATTAAATACAGGCCAGAGGAGGGGCCTATAATTTATTTTTAAAAGACTTATTTCTGTAAATGTGTTCAACATGGCCAAGAAAACCCCATGTCCTTCCTGCCATATAATGTACAAAAAATAAAACCTATTTCTACCTTGTGAAACCACGGACAACAAAAATGAAAGAGACTTTTCTCAATTTCTTTTTAACGATAAATTTTTAAGCTTTCTTTTTTTCATAAAAAAGAATGTTGATTGAGGCGCTAACCGGAAAATGTACTTAGAGATCAAGCAGCTGAGAAGCAAACACAAGGAATAAATAAGTCCATACATATCCAACAGAAGCAGCAGCTGTTTACAAAAAAAAAAAAAAATCTGAGTAATTATTTATGAAATTATGTCTTCTTCAATGATTCTATATACTGCAGCAGTCCCAAGAGAATCTGATTTTTTCATGAGCCCAAATTGTTGAATTAGAAGATGAGAAAACGTCATGGTCCCAATTAACAAAACTATTGTGTCATTTCAAAATATGTGTTTTCTATGTTAATGCCGGCGTGTAAGAAAGACATTCTTTCATTCAAACAATACTCTACTCATTCTTCTGCTCCTCTCAAGCTCACTTTTTCACCCCTTCTTTTGCATGTGTGTTCTTCTCAATATTTATTTATAGATACACAAGCAGCTTCCTAATTTTTTTTCTTTCCTAGACATTTTCTTCTTTTTTCTTTCATTTAATTCCTTTTTTGTAGCAGTGGATGGAATTACGTTAGTGCAAAAGAGGCAATTCAGTGGTACAGTTGAACCTCTCAAAATCGGGATTCTCTGACAACCATGAATGTTCCTGGATCAGAGAGCCCTGGAGGCTGGGAATACAGTGGCAGGAGGTCCAGTGTCAGGAAGACCTGCCTGGGCTGTGGAGCCAGCGGCCATTAGCACATCCAGACTGGCAGGAATGGGACCAGCACTAAGGATGGCATTTAACAGCAGGTCCAATGTCTGGCAGTGGGCTGGGAACAGCAACAGTGGAACCAGGAGATCTGTTGGGCAAGCAGCAGCAGGGCTGGCATCTATCATCAGGGTCAGGCCTGTGGCAGCGGGTCCAGCAGCCCTATCAGGGCCAGGAGCCCTGTTGGGTCAGCCACAGCAGGGCCAGTGATTGGCAGTCCAGCTGGAGTCAGGAGTGCAGATGGGTGGGAAACAGACAAACCAGCATTGACCTCCTATGGTCAAGCAACCTCCCTTGTTTGGGACCAGTCAGTCCTCAAGGGAAGTACAACCTGTAACACTAAGGAGTTTATCACTTACAGGGCAGATTTTCAAATAAGCCCAGCTTCTGTATAGCCCCAGGCAGATTTTCAGAAGTGCGCAGCACCCAGCAGCTCTCATTATGATACTTCCCAAAAATTGGCTGTAGAAGTTCAGTACGCATCATGCAGAAGCTGCTCTAAAGCTGGCCATGTGATTCTGGTGCCTAAGTGAACTCTTAGTAAAATCTGGCCTGACTGCAGGGGCTGTGCTCTTTGGAAAGGCAGGTCTATAGTTACCAATGGAGAAGAAGGCAAAAGCGTGTCTAAGAAATAGAATACAAGGCAGGGAGAAAAGGGCACATGGAAAATAAAGAGAAAAGCAAAAAGGAAGAAAGCTATCAAGGAAAAACAGAAAGGGGAAACAGAAACCACTAAACAAAAAATGAAGAAAGAAGAATTAAGTATTCAGACACAAAAGATAGAGATGAACCTGCCCCCTCTACATAACTTCTTAATGATACCTAAAATTTGGCAGCATCCCTTTAATATATAATATATTGTTAACATCAGGAATTAGGGATAAGTGCTGCCAAGAGCAACATTATTTGGTTATCCTGGGTTTCTTAGTTATTTAATGCAATTGGCAAGAGTTAAAGTATGACTACTGTATCCAGCTGTGTTGACTGAGTCACTCAGTTTGCCCAGAGCATATGTAGTATCTGTCTTATCCATATCCTTAATTCAGACTGAATTAGAGAAATGAACAGCCTTCAGATTTTCTCATGCTGTTTTCTATGTACCTCAGTCTTTTATGTTATCTAGTAAATATGTAGCTATCCATGATGATAATGTAGAACCAAAGTGAGACGTACATAAACACATGACGATAGTTAAAACTCAATACAGTTTTACCTATAATTCTCTTTTCCAGCTCATTAATTTCAGCCCATTTCATTTAGTTAGGTGAAATGGTACTGAAAGCTTTAATGATGATCTGCAATTTCTGTTTCCATATTTTTTATTGCTGTCTTCTTTCCTACAGCAAATTTGTAAGAAGCATCATTTTTATATGAACGTTTTCCAGCTAATGGGAAATTTGTGTAGTTTACAGTAATGACTGCTAAAAGATTCGTATGTTTGTGAGTTTCTGCACTTACTGTAAGATCCTTGTATGCAGTTAACAATAGTTGTAGTGCTCTCTCCTTTAGATTAACCACAGGATCTTGCACAGTCTGTGGTTTCCCCCCTATGAAGCATTTCCCTTTACATGTATGACAGGTAGGGAGGGAATTTGTGATGTACTATTCTCAGAAGATTTGGAAGTTTAGTTAAGGATCTGAAGATTTAGAAAATTATTCAATTTTTCTGATCCTTCTTGGTATCTACCAAATTGTGGATTTTAACATTTCATTATAATCTTTCAAATAATGTATATTTAGCTGGAAGTGGAATTTATTCAGATTTCAAGCTGTCATAATCTATCTATGAAGTTTTCAAATCTGTTATATGCCAAGGAATTAATTCACAAAATGATAGAGGGAAAGCTGAAATTTTCATCCTAGTGTTTTCCAAAGATCTAGAATATGAATTTGGATTCTTGTCAGACAGAAGAGCATATGGGAAAAGAAAGTTTACAGAAATTAATCAGACCAAGCTAGATGCAGAATTCTCTTGTTAGATTCATATGGCAGTGTGCATCAGGCTTTCTGCATGATATGTATGAGTAACATTTCTTAAGTAGATCTCAAAATAAGTACATTGTCTTCTACTGTGTGTTATTACACACCATGAAAATGTGAGAAACTTGGTCAGATTATACTTTCAAACTCCACATTTTACTCCAATTGTGCTATTGTGGATTTTTTTCTGTAGAATTACATGGGAGATAATGCTCATCTCATACTTAGTTACACATCATCCTACAGTGGTTTCTATCACTATTGTATTTGAGCACAACCCCTGTTCTTGCTTATTGTGGTAATCCCAGGAGATTAAATCACACCGTAAATACCACATGAAGTAAATCAAGATTAGACTGAGAGTCTGTTTACTTCCTCTACATAGCAGCACTCCAGAGTCTTTTGCTTTTAGCTTCGCTGCGTAACATGGATGGTTAATCCTTAAAGGAACCAAATTTGGCTTAATTCCTCTTCTTTCTCACTGCTAATGTCCAGTAACACACACATTCACTGACCTTGGAAGGGCAAATAAAATGTTCCTTGGGAAGCCAATAAGAAAGTTGCTTGTTGTGGAGATCTTGAGTTCAAATTCTGCTTTAAACTCATATCTGAAATGCCCCTTGATAGTCTGCTGTCAATTTTAGTCAAGTGGAATATAGAGGGCTTCTTTTTTAAATCATCTGTGAAATTGCAGCATAAAGACATTTCAATATCTGGAACTAATGGCCCATTCACTGTGGGACTTTCTCAAGGTTCTAAGACCAGCCCTCCCATGTACACTGACAAAGAGAGAACCTTACTCATTCCCTGGAAGGTGCTGGATTTCTGTTTGCTTATTAACAAGCAATAATGTTTATTGCCAGTTTTACTCCTCCACTGTTTCTCCACCACTTCACTTTAATTATTCCTAAATGCTGTAACATAATTCACATTTGTCCTTTATTATAAAGAACCTTCTCTCATTCTAGACCCAAATTTGCTTTCATCCCACACACAAATCTGGTGTTATTGTAGTTTTATTACTGTAATTATTTGTGACAAAACTACTGAATCATGGAGCTTTCTTTCAATGCATTTATGTCTGCAGGCTACCAAACTATCACAGGTGGATCAGGCTAATTTCTGGAGTGATTTATACTCTGTGTATCCTACTGAGTCTAATTCCCTTCTCGCTGCCACAGTTTTAAATCCATAGGCTTCAAAGGAGTTACTCCTGATTTACACTAACATACATAAGAGAATTGGTCTCAAGGGGAGGTGTTAAAACAGCAGTAGGGGTGTGTAAAATGACTGTAAGTGACAGGAGAATCAAATGCTGACTTCAGGGGGATACTGAGATTATAAATCAGTTCAGAAAATGCCCCATCTCTCTATGAAATACTTCGGTAACCTGAAGACATCCTAAAAATCATCACTTATCAGGATGTAAGCCAGTCCAGAATTTGGCACGCTGTTGTTCTGTGGCTGCCAAAAAGATACAATATATTGATAGTACAAACATACAATACAGTGCTACAAAATCAGCAGTTCTCAAATAAAAGCATTCAAGCAATTCAGGCAGCAAGAAATCCAAGTCACAAACTAAGTCATTATAACAAGCTCACTCACTTTGCTCACCTTTAAAAGCTTAGGGCCAAATTCTATCCTAAGACACTGTCTTCTGTTTCACTGACTTTGGAGGATTGGGGACATGCCAATATCTGTGCCAAGTTCACTCTTATCATTTTTCTTCTCTTGCTGACTTCAGTAAGAGTTACATCTTGCATAGTCTAAAGGTCAGAAGCCACAAAATTCTGACAACCTTTAATGTCCACAGAAGCTAATGGGACCTACGTGGTGGGATTCACTTGTTGAAAACAGCTAGGATGTTTATTATGGTCTATGATTCAAGTATTTATGGACCTGATTCCATGAATTATGAATTCCACGAGGTCAGGGCACTTCCATGGGACTAGACAGCACTCAGCATCACAACAGAGACTCTCAAGACCTTGCAGGGATTAGGCCTTAAATCTCTTAGGGTGTGTTTACACTGCACCATTAGCTCGGAATAAGAAATGCAATTTGAGCTATGCAGATTGCATATCTTATTTCAAACGAATTTCAAACTAATGTCTACACAGCACCAAATTTCAAAATAAACCACTATTCTAAAACATCCCTTAACCCTCATACAACGAGGGTTATAGGGATGTAGGAATAAGGAACCTGTAATGTTTTGAAATAATGGGCTTGCTTAAAAGACACGGAATAGCTATTTCGGGATACCAGAAGTACCCCGAAATAGCGCAGCTGTCTAGACGTACCCTTTCAGTCCTCCTTGCAAGCCTTCATAACACTGTATAAACAGCTTTGAAACCTTGATATATAAAATAAAAACATGGGATATAAAAGCAGTTTTCATCAGTAATCAACTTTCTTCTGACAGTAGGAATATGACATATATAATTCATGTTGAGTTTTATAGTTACTTGCACAGTTCTGATTTAATAAAATATGATGAGCTATAATGATGTAGATAAGACAGTTAAACAATGCATTGAAAACTTACTTTCTGCAGGCTCTTTAGATCTTCTGCCACTGGATGACTTCCTCAGTAAACTTCGTCCTGAGGTAAAGAGGCTGGTTAACTCCTCTAAAGGACTGGTTGGTGTTCTAGAACGTGAACCACTCTGTGATGATGACCCGTAGGTATTGACTGAGGCATTTACCATCTTTCCCCCTTCTTGCAACGTAGTTCTGGCTGTAGAATGAGGCACTGATGGAGAACTTCTTGAGAGACTTCCTGAATGTACAGAGTCATAAGGTGGAGGTCTTTTGAGGCTTAAGGGGGTAAGAGACCTACCCATACTGACAGGAGAGGGTGAGGCAGAGTGACTTTTAGGGTAGCCATGTGGAGACTGTGTTCTGTATAAGGTAGAAGGATGAGGAGGTGAGGAGGAGTGCCCAGGAGTGGTAGTTCCATGGGATGCTGTCTGGTCTTTCTCCAGTTTTTGATGGCCTGGTGTATGAGGTGGCAGTGAAGATGGAGAAGCTCCAGCTTGTTGTTTGATGTAAGACACATTTTCTAGTACAGGAAGCTTTGCAACTTCCAATGGAGTTAGAGGAGACTCATCAGAATTTGGGGAACACTGCACTGGTGCTGGTGGAAACACCAGTAGTGGAGGTCTATGAGAAAGTAGATTTGGAAATGGTGGGGGAATATCACAAAGCAAGCCCTTGGGAGTAGATGGCACTGAGGACTTGGCGAATTCGAGGTCAGGCACTGTAGGAGTAGCACACTGAGAAGAACAACTGTGATGGTCATATTCACACGAACACTTTGAATCTTGGCCTACATCATCAAATATAGGGTATTTCATCTCCTCATAGACTGCTTCACTTTGGTCATCCTCATCTTTTTTGAAGTCTCTTAGTATATTCCCAACCATTTCAATATAAACAGGCTCTTCTTCCTCTGTGTCTGGGGCAGGACTGCTGACCTGCGATAAAGAGGAATCCCTAGTGAGTGTTGTCTTCATGCGGCCATGCTTTTTGATGTATGTTTCATCAAAAGATGTGCTTAGCTGAGTGTTGGGATTTCGTTTAGGCTTAGGAGGAGGAATCTTCTTGGTATATTCATCACTGTGTGGTCTTGGTTTGGCCGACGCTGAAAACAGAAGATAATATAAATTAATCAAAACTACTTAAACTTCTTCTGACACAGAATTTCTTATAATGTAATTTTATAATAGATTTCTGGGGACTGGTTCACTTAGCAATACTCCAACATTATGCCAGTGCAACCCAATTAAAAATAACGACTGATTAAATGCATATCCTGACCTTTCCAATTCTGTTAGGGTGCACCATAATAATACCATTCATGAGCATTTTTCCTCTCACAAGGGCTGCCCTCCATCAAGCCCATTGGGCAGGACATTTTTCACATTTAAATATACTCTGCTGTTATGAAAACCCTGGAGAGACAACCATAGTTCCTGCTAAGGTACTCGCATGCACGGCCGCGAACACAAAATTCTTCCCCCGCCCACCACCTCTGGAGTCCCATGCAGCCACACTCGTGAGGGAGGCGGCTGCTCCTGTGGGTGGGACCGGCTGAGACAGAGTGGTGAGGGAGCTGCTGGGGTGAGGGGCCGGGACCTGCCGCAGCTGCATGATGGAGGGGAGGCCTCATCCAGTGGCTGGGGCTGCCATGTGGTAGGGGAGTTCGGGGCTTGTTTTGGCAGCTAGGGCTTGGAACAGGATGTTCCACATGGCAGGGTCTGCTCTGATGTCTGGGAAAAGGACGTGGTGGGGTGTGTGTGTGTGTTTGTTTCTGCTCCAGTGGCTTGAAATGTGAGTGTTAATAAATTGGGTGCCACAGTGGCACACATCCAAACCAGTGCACATGACCTCAATATCGGTGCACAAACCAAAACTCACTCCGCTCATAGCTGGAAAATCTTAGAGGGAACACCAGAGACAACACCTGCATCTAGGAATGAACTTCTTATGGACACGAAAGACCCCAGACAATTATACTGGAGTGATAGAGGCATAAAATAGGGATGAATCAAGACCCTTTCACAATAAGACCATTCTGTTGCAGTCATAACAACTGTATGTTCACTCCTATTGATGAAGTATATTTGTTCTTACTGTGATGCAAGTAGTGTAATACTTATCTCCAAAATGTTTCTAAAGTCAGTTGGACTCCATGTTGTGAAATGCCAAGACTTTGATGGAAAATGAAAGGACTCAGCACCTCAAATGATTTGGATCTTCTGAAATAGTTTAAAACTGAAAACAATTTATAAATCTGTCTTTGAAAATTATAAGTTGAAACATCATTATTAAATTCATTTTATATGACAGAGCAAGGATTTCATAGAAACTATCCTCTATAGATATAACAAGAAACACACACACATGAATGTTGTATGTAGGTCTCTCTGTATAAATAGTATCTCATTAAAGGTTCGGGTTAAACCAGTTTATCCTCTTAAATGGACTTAGCCAATTCACTTACAAGAAAAATCAGCAAGAATACTAGCCCTTACCTCTATTTCGGTAGAATATCTCTCCTGATAACTTATTGCTGTGTCCCACAGTTCTAAATTTCCTAAACCATAGCTCAGTTTAACATGCCTGTCTTCCAGATTTTTACCTATGCTGTATTTCTCTATGATAGTGCCAATTCTACACTGAGAAAATTTTCAAAGTACCTTCTGCTGACACATCAGAAAACATCTTGTGAGTTTCTAATGTTAAATCAACCAGGCAGCACTTGTGGACTTAAAGGACCCCTTCAAGAAGCTCAGCCTCAAATGCACTGCTAAATTATCAACAGTACATTGTTCTGCCAGCTGGAAGACCATATTTTGACAGTTTACTTATGAATCCCAGCTCTGGGGTAGGAGAGGCTAGTATTATGGCCTGTGATTGAATTGTTTTGTTTATTGGGAAAGGATTCTAGCATACAATTATTGTTATTTTGTCATACTTGTGCTTTGATACATAAGGTATCATTACTACTCATGGCTAAGACATATGTCCCATCAACTATGCAGAAGATATTGTAATAAAGTTTGACATCAAATAGAATGCTAATTCTGTTTAGGAATTAGTAGAATTGGGTTTATATTGAGTGTAGAGACCACATTCATGTCAATACCATCTGCATAAATATAACAGGTAGTAAGGATTTTTCCGGAGGTGGGGAGAGAATAGGGACCTAAGCAGGTTTTGAAAACCATCAGAGTTCTATTATAACGTATTCAAAAGTGTCAGAGATAAAATTTTCAGAGCTACTTAAATGTGTTGTGACTAATTTGCACTTAGAATTTCTGTCAACATAGCTACAGAGGGTGAAAAATCCATACTGGTGACCAATGTCCTATACTGACATAAACCTCAGTGTAAACACAGCTAGATTAATGAAGAATGCTTCATTGACCTAGCTACCATGAGACAGGAACATGATATCCCTTTCCATTTCTATGAGCTGCACCTGTGCTGTGGTGTTATGCTAGCATAGATACAGTGCCCAAACTATGTCAGGATAATCCCCGTAGTGTAGGCATACACTTAGGAGGCTAAATCCCATTTCCAAATGTCTCTTAGGACAAGTCTCCATAGGGACACTCAGGAAAGCAAGGTTGAATTTGCTAAAGGTATAAATTTGAAGTGCATTAATGCCTACATGGATGCTCGGATGGATGTTTGGATGGATGGATGGATGGATGTGAATGGGAAGGTGGAAAATGAGGAGTTTGAGTGGGCAGAATGGAGGAATGCAAAGAACTTCCTGAAGGGGGAAGTTCATTTGGTCTACACAAGCAACAGGATGTGTGACCCTCTTGTTAACAGATACTGGACAATATTTTCAGAGGTAACTTAGGTTTGGTTTATACTTCAAACTTATTCAGGCATGCCTATATCATTCATGGTGTGAAAAACCACACCTCTTGATGGCATGCTTCAGTCACCATAGATACTGTAACTCAGGAAGGTGGCATTTCTACACAGGCAGAGAAACACTTTTTTGTTTTTATTGTAGTCCACAGCTATACCAGGAGGCTGTCAAATATAGCTGTGCTGACATAAGCTCTGTAGAATAGTAGACAGAGGCTAGGTCTGCACTGAAAAGTTAGATTGATCCAGCTATTTTGCTCATGGGTTGTTTTTCTGAAATGAAATATGTTCCCTGGAATTTTCATGGGGAGTCAGCTGGACCAGGAATCTAGATGGTAAGGCTGCCCCCAAGCCAGACCCTGAAAACCCCCTGCCCTCAACCATTGAAGCTACCAAGAAGGTGGGCAGCAAGTAGTCTTGAAACTAGGCTGGTTTCTGATGGAACCCTCCCAATGTTCAATAGGGAGTTTATCAAAATCTAACTTTTTGCACAAAACTTCACTATCTTGCAAACCAGTAAATTGTGACCAAATAACATTTTGTTTCATTTTCCAACAAGCACCAACACACACAACTCCCGCACCTCCAGCCACAAAGGGAATTCTATTGAGTTGCTTCTCTGTGAATGACAAACACACAAATGAAAAGCTGTTGTGCGTGCATTAGAAAATCTATTTTTGTATGTCTTTGAAAACAACTACAGCAGTGACATGCAGTCTTTTTGCAAACTGGCATATGATGTCATATTGCATTGGTCTAGAATACACAAATGCCTTTATCAACAGAAAGGTCAACTGATCCAACCTTCCTGAACAAGGTGGAAGATAAATTCTGATGGGGTGATATTTTCCTCCACTAAGGTTATTTTATTTCTTCTCTATAATCATTTGTATAAGTTAAGTAGTAGAATGACAACATGTAACTTAGATGTTCCCTCCCAGCAATCTGTAGGACTTTATATATTAAATATATATTTAATTTAGGTACTTGTTTATTACTTCTACTGGGAATACATGATACTAGAATCTCTCTAGTTTGGCATCTTCTAGACCTAACCAAACCAGAGAATTTGCTGGACAATGGGACATTAGTGATGTCTAGCAGCATTACCAACATTTCCACTGCTGACTGGAGCTAAATAACAACAGCACGGAACACAGAACAAGGACTAGTGGCTATTAACAAACTTTATGGGACCACAGGAAACTTAGCCACTCCCATGATAAGAGGACAGCTGGGTAACTAAAATCAGAGAGTGCCAGACTAGAGGTTCAACCTGTATTATAAAGATACAAGAGGAACTAGCCAAATAAAACCAGTGTGTGGGGGAGGACAAGAGAACAGAGGCCTCTGGTTAAGAAGGGGAGCAAGGAAGCTGCTACACATCAATATGCAGTGTAGTGTATACTCATTCAACTGTGATTAAGTAAGACAGGTGTCAAACTGAGTTAATACCATGATGATTCAGGCTTATCATTATTGTTAATTATTTTTACTATTCTTTTTAAAGGCTCAGAGTCTCAAGCCACTTCTGTAGCAAGAAATGATATTTTGTGGCAAAACCCTAGCTGCAGAATTATGAAATACCTATTTATAGGCTGCCACTCAAATGATTTTAGATGGAACACAAGAATGCTGCAATTAAGAAAACTATGCTACTGTAATGAAAAGCACAGACAATGTGTCTGCAAATTTATGTGTAACCAACATTTGGCAGAGAGCTGTGCATTAGAGCTCTGCCAAGGTCCCATAGTTAATGAAAGCAGATTATTTGGCAATGCCTGTGAGCGGAACAGGCAGCATTGCCTTAGTACTTGACATTTATCGGGCAAGGAAAGCATTCCGTATGCCTACTGGTAGCACAAATTGCTATGAAAAGTAACCAGGGCTGACACTTGGTGACACACACACACTGCAGTGTTGTCTGCTATAAACATGGAATAATTAAATACTTTTCAATACAGATTACTATGCCACTGGTCACTTGTTCTTACTATCCTGCCAACTCAGGAGGCATGTGTGTGTCACCTGGCTGTCTAGGGCAGGGAATCATAGAAGTATGGAACTGGAGGTCAACAAGTCGAGGCCCCTGCACTCATGGCAGGACCAAGCACTATCTGGATTACCCCTGACAGGTGTTTGTTAAACCTGCTCTTAAAATTCTCAAATGTTAGAGACTCACAATCTCCCTAGGCAATTTATTTTAGTGCATAACCACCCTGACAGGAAGTTTTTTCCTAATGTCCAACCTAATGGCCGTTGCAGCAATTTAAGCCTACTGCTTCTTGTCCTATCATTAGAGGTTCAAGAGGAATAGTTTTCCCTCATCCTTGTTCTTGCTTTTGATACTCCTATTAATACATTCCAGAACAATATTTGCTTTTTTGGCCACCGTGTCACACTATTGACTTGTATTTAACTTATGGACCAATATGACCCCTAGATCTCTTTCTGCAGTACTCCTTCCTAGGTAGACATTTTCCATTTTGTATCTGTGCAATTGATTGTTCCTTCCTAAGTGGAGTACTTTGCACTTGTCTTTATTGAATTTCATCTATGTACCTCAGACCATTTCTCCAGTTTATCCAAATCATTTTGAATTATAATCCTATCCTCCAAAGTACTTGCAACCCCTCCCAGCTTGGTAAGTTCTGCAAATTTTGGAAGGTGTACTCTCTGTGCCATCATCTAGGCCATTTGATGAAGATATGAAACAGAACAGGTCCTAACACTAATCCCTGTGGAACCCCACTCATTATGCCATTCCAGTATAACTGTGAATCATTGATAAATACTTTCTGGGAATGGTTATCCAAGCAGTTATGCACCTACTGCACAGTAACTCCATCAAGGGGTATTTCCATAGTTTATTGATAAGAATATATCAAATGCCTTACTAAAGTCTAGATATACCACATCTACCACTTCCCCCTTATCCACAAGGCTTGTTATCCTATCAAAGAAAGCTATCAGGTTGGTTTGATATGACTGGTCTTTTACAAGTCCACGCTGGCTGTTACTTATCACCTTATTATCTTCTAAATGTTTGCAAATTGATGGCTTAATTATTTGTTCAATTATATTTCCTGGCATAGAAGTTAAGCTGTTTGGCCTGTATTCCCTCGCTTGTCCTTATTTCCCTTTTTATAGATGGCCCCTATTTTGTCCTTTTCCAGTCCTTTTGTATGCCATGACTTTTCAAAGGTAACAGAATGGATTGCATCATTAAAGAATTGGCTGAGGCTGGCCTAGAGCTCCAGAGAGTTCAGCAAGAAAAAGATACCACAGTGACTGAACAATCAACACCCAACAGCAGGAATAGGGCATGGAGGTGAAAAACAAGGTGTCAGATGACTGGAAGGAGGTTTATTTTGGGAGAGACTCAGAAGTCCACCCTGGACAAGAAAAAGAGAGCAAGAGCGAGAGATAGAGTCCATTATAGCTTGGCAGGGCACTGTTTGAGCAAGGTGGACTATGTGGCTTAAATTCTGCCTCTTGTGCTAACCTAAGATAAGGTCTGTATCCAGGTTAGGGACGTAATTACCCATTCTAAAAGTTAACTGGTTAAACAATCTCATTTTAATTGTACAACTGGTTAATCACAGAAGGCTGGTATAGAAAGGCTAGGGTCCTACAGCAGGGCTAATCCAGGCAGGGACCCTTGTGGCCAGAGTCCTGGTCAGCCTGCCTCAGAGGTTGGCTGCTAGCCGGGCCTGCCATGCTAAGCCACACCATGGATAGAGAGCATCTATAGGCTGGGCCAGCTGGGCCAATTTGCACCACTGGTGGGAGACAGCTGCCAGCTTGACCTGGCCCTCCGGTTAACCAGTAAGCGTGCCAATAAGGTGATAACCAGTTAACCTTTTACATCCCTAATCCAGGTGACCAATAAATGGTTCCTTTGGTCTGGAAAAAGCTGCCTGTATTGCTGTGAATACAGATTGATAGCATTGTACATTGAAGGGGTACAGTACAAGCTTCCCACAAGAGTCAGGCTTGGCTGGATTAGCTGCAGGGAGCCACAGAGAGAGAGAGACCCTGGCATCAACTGCCCAGTCCTGTAGACCATGGGCCTGCCCTGTGGAAATGTGTGGGACCTTAGGGCACAGCACACTAAAGGGATCACTTCCAGGAGACTGCTGAAATCCTGGAGCATAAATCAGAGCTTGTGATTAATTACACTGTAATTAAAGTTGACTCTCAATATTTTTTGATAAGCTAAACAGATTGAGATCTTTAAGTTTTGCCCTCTCCAGCCTTTGAATTATTTTTGAAGCTCTTTTCTGCACACACTTCAGTTTTTCCATCATCAAATTTTAACACATGGACACCAGAATTACATGTAGCTGTTCTCATCACTGCTAAATACAGAAGTAACATCACTTCTCTACTCCTGCTCCCTAGCTCCCTGTTTAAACATCTAAGAATCACATTAGACCTTTTAACCATAGCATCACGCTAGGTGCTCATTGAGTACCCTGAGTGGCTTGTCCACTATCGCCCTTGTATCTGGTAACTATTGCTCCAACTTGTAAGCATGCCCTGCATGCATGGGCAGGGATATGAAGCACTGGAGGAAGCTAGCTCTCAGCTCTGCCCCTTCTGCTCCATGCCAGCGGCCAGAGTCCCCCATCCACTGTGTCCACTCAGGGTAACCTCAGAGCACTAGCAGCACATGGCTGCAATACCCTCTTCTCCCCCCACACAAACCCCTACCCCTGCCACAGGATCCTACAAGAGCTCTGTAGGGGTTGATTACAGAAGAACTCTGTACGTGTGACTTATAGGGTTGGGGAGGCATGCATTTCCCCCGCCCCTCATATCTGATGAGCCAGAAGCAAGCCTCTAGGAGCACACACCATTTAAGATAAGCAGTGGTGCCATTGTAGCAAGAACAAGTTATAGATAAGAGTAGGGGAAAAGAACAAGAACATAACAATTTGGCTTAATCAGATGTACTAGTCATGCAAACAAGGTCAAAGGACAAGTACAGCTGAGCCATACTGTAACAAGCGATGAGTAACCCCTGGAAACTTCAAAACTGCAAAACAGGGTAGAGACACTGTATTTAAAGCTGCACCACAGCACAGCAATTTGAACCTCACTGATGGACTCTGGTACTAGTGCCTCAGAAGCCTAGATGACCTCCCGCTCATCTGCAGCTGAAACGGGGTTCCCAGCTTGCAGAAGGGACATAAGACGTCGCTTTTCCTATCAGGTTGTTCTTTTAGTTAAGGGGGCACAGCTGAGAACTGTCAGGAAATAAACTGCTTGTGTTCGACAGATACTTGTGCTGCGTGTTTTTGTACTTAGAGAACCCAGTGTCGGACCTAAGACTTGACAGCAACAAGCTTGATCTCCTGACTAAGTGATGCTTTGTACAGCTTAACCAGCCCAAACCAGCCACAGTTGGAGGCTCAGAACCACTGTGATCAGTTGTTAAATGTAAGAAATAAGCTCAAAATGTAGTGAATCTAAAATTAATTTAATATCAAATCTCCATTTTGAATAGAATTCTACCACCATTATTAATTCCTCTAATGATAGAACAAAGAAATTTTGCTAATAAACCAACCTATATAGGCAGCTGTGCTCTAGAAATAAGAAGCTTAAAATAGCCAACTGGCAGCCCTCCTGAATAAGCAGAATATGACATTTTTGAAATGAGATATTTGTAGCACAAAGGTTATGCATAGCTTTCAGACATGCCTAAATGATCTGCCTTTCACAGCTAATTTTGGAAATTCAGCAGGCTTCTTGTCATCCTAGCCTTCTGAAGTCTTTTTTCTCTTTAAGGAGAGGCTGAGCTATGAAATTATGTTGTGGCATTTCTTTTCATTATTTGCTCACTATATGGAAAAAAGGACATTTTTTAATAAAATGAGTTTGTCATTTTCTATTGTGCTGTAGCTGTTTACCAGATTTTTGAGACCCACACATAGTCAATGTACTGTGCAGTTCAGCCCACTGCAAGATGAAAACTAAATCCGCGAAACAATTAAACTCCTACTTTTCAATATGTAAAAGGTGCAGATGAAATGTAATTTTAAGGCTGGATTTTTTTCTGAACAGATTTTCAGCTTCATGAACTACAAATTTTAAAATCTCCTTAAAAAATAATATTTGCTTAAGCTGTAGGAATTACTCTGGCTATATTTGTGTCTCTCTTAGAAAGGACCCACGTATAGAATTGCTTTAATTAAAACGTTGAAATTACTGGCTACCAAGCTGTAGGTCACAGATTACTTTCCTCTGCCTACATATACACAATTCCACAAAATAAAATCTCCCCCCCCTGCCAGCAATGAATCAATTATATATATATATATATATATATATGTTTAAGCTTTGGAATAGCCCTATTGATGGGATGGCTCACCTGTTTAAAGTTACAGATGACCTTAAGTGCATTCCTGGATGGGGTCTATGCATCTCTGCTTTCATTCTTATTGTAGATAATTTGATGAATATTATTAGTAAAACAATATTGAGAAAACAGCATGCTCCAATGGATAGTGCACCAGACCAGCATTCAGAAGACCTGGGTTAAACTTCCAGCTCTGTCACTGACCTGCTGTGTGACCCTGGGCAATCATTTCATCTCTCTCTGCCTCTGTTTCCCCTTTTATTCTTTGTCTATTTAGACTGCAAGCTCTTAGGGCAGGCACTGTTCCTTATTTTGTGTTTTTACCATGCCGAGCAAAATGGGGCCCAAGTTTTCTAGGATAATGCAAACAATACAAACTAAAGAGGCTCGGAGAGCATGTATTGAGCTCTCATTACATTGAGCATCCGACTTTTCCTCCCTGAGGCACTTGCTTTGTCAAATGTTCTTGATCTGGTAACATCAATAAAACACACAAAGCTGTCTCTGGGCGGATGATTGAGCCATCTAAACATCATCTTTGGTTTGGCTTTAACACCAGGGCTTTTAGCAAGCAAAGGTAGCTCTCAGAGTATAATGGTCCAGGAGAGTCTCTTTACGTGGGCCAGCTTTCCGTTTTCTGAAAACAAGAGAATAAGCAAAAGTACAGAGAGGAAGGGACAAAAGGATAGAAGAGTATTCAGTGTAAGGGCCCTTCTAGCAGTAGGTGGTTTTGAAAGAAATTTAATGTCGCTAATATATATTCCTTGCTACCAAATAATCTATGCCCCTCCCTTACTAGACCTTGTGTGGGTGGTTAACAAATGTACCGTCAAGTACCGTCAAGTGAGGGGACTGTAAAATTGCTTCAGAAAATGCTGCTGTGATGTTAATTAAGGTACATTTACAGAGTGCATGGCAGCAAGCCTCCAAGTCTGGCTTGAAAGGCTCAGACTCACGCTACAGTGCTAAAAATTGCTGGGCAGATGTTGTGGCTTGGGCAGGAGCCTGAGCTCTGAATTATGGTGATGGGTTTCAGAGCCCACTCCCCAGCTCAAGGTATAACTTCAAAGCATTGTCACGAGGCCCATGAGCCCATGTCTGTCAACCTGGGCTCAGAGGCTCACTGCCTCGGGCTGCCCCACTGGCTTTGTAGAGCTAGGCTCACTGCCATCTTTCAGGCTACATTTAAGGAAACTTCTTCAAGCGTGGTTCCAGATTTTGGTCTCATTGACCTAGTATTAACTCATTGACTCCAAAGGAGACAATAGTCGAATATTAACACCAGCATAAAAGAGAGCAGAATTCTGCCCTTGTTAGTAAGTTCGAGTCTGCATTTCATCCAATAAGTCCTTCAGTGTTTCATCAATATATCAAAGAGGCCTGAAGCACAAGGGCCTGAAGACATGCTACTGCCCGGTCGGACCTTAGAGCTTTCTATGCTACTCCCTCTACTTAAGGACGAGCATCAGACACTCCTTTCAGATTGTCTTCTCCTTTCAACCATACTAGATCTTTGCTTCTCTGTGCACTGCTCTGGTATACTGATGTGCATTAATTAACCTCTCGCACAATGAAAAATCTACCAAAGACTCCAGAATATTATAAAATAACTGATTCCCCCCTCAGCAGCAGACTTTGTGCCTCTAAATTTGAGTTGCACAACCTATGTCCCTTCAAGGCCTGGTAACAGATCAACCTTCATTTTGTGAACAAGCAAATTACAAATTAAAAGTCAACATTTGGGAACACATAGGACATTTATGCAGTCAAGCCTTTCTGCACTATTTAGTGGGGTTGGGAGTTCTTGTTTTCAGGCAACAGAATGCCGTCAGAAGTGGGAAAAGGCCTATTTCTGCTTTAAAATAATTGTCAGTTTGACGTGACCTACTTTTTCAAAAAAGAAATGATGGACCAGGTGCAGCTGCTACCAAATAACTAAGTGGACATTTAAGAGTCCCTCTACCTGTGAGCATCATTGGGTAATGATTCAGGGGCAAAACGTCTTTGAATAGTGATGATATGCCTGTTTATGAAAGGCCAGATTGTGCCCTGTGATGGCTTGAAGAATTCCAGTGGAATCAGTGGAATTATTCCTGATTTATACTTGTGCAATCAAGAGCAGAGTCCACTCTGGTGTTTTCAGATGATGGAACATCCATAAGCTACATAATTCCACAGAAGATACATTATTTAGTCCTGTCCGGGACTAAACTGATCAGATATGAAACTACAGCAACTGCACTATAATCTGGAGGACCTCTAAATAGATTACATAATCTGTATATGAAATCATCAATAATATGTGTCACTGTATGAAATACAAGAAACATGAATAAATGAAACTATTGAATCATGCTCAGAAATAAATGAATTTACAAAACATATGTGCTTGTTGTTGGTTTTACTAACTAGCCTGCTATTTTAGTTTAGCAGTGTCTGCCTAAGGCCAACGCTGTACGGAAGATTAACTAGTTGGGGTATGGACTGAAAAATATACCCTCTAATCACGTCCACTGTAAGAGAATATTGGAAAGCATCTACAGATTAACAAAAGTAATTACATTGAAATCATCAGTTTTATCTTCCTGCTGACAGGGAAAATATAAATGCATTTGCTGTTCTACTGTAAATTAACCGATATCACCATAGTCTCATAATGGGTATGTCTACACTACAGCGTTATTTCAAAATATCTTATTTTGAAATAGTTAATTCAAAATAATATATTTCAAAATAACTCATCTACGCACAAAATGCGTTTTGAAATAGCATTTTGCTATTTCAAACTAGTGCGTCCACATTGATTGAACGCTGAATCACACTTAAGGCCAGCTGAAACCGATTCCAGCAGGGCATCAGGTCAGTAGATACTTTGTGTAGCTGCTGCCTGAGGCTTTTGCTTAAAGGGACCCCCCTGGACAGCTGGTTCTCAGCTTTCCCTGCTTGCTTGCCTACCTCACTGAGGGACAGCAAAGCATTTTTGTCTCTGCCTGTATTTTTGTCTCTGACTTAGGACACCACAGCACTTGGCACCATGAAGCCAGAGCTGCCTCTTGACACTCTGGTACTCATTTTGGATGTCTTGCTGCAAGCCTGGAAGCAATTGCTGGAGTCTGCCTCACAGAATCTGCTGTAGCCCAACCCCCAAGCCCTCTTCTTAGGGGATGAGGAGGAGCAACAGCAGCGCCTAGATGCCAGCATGCCCTGCCGGATCTGGCGTCTGGACACCAGCAGCGACTGGTGGAACCACATCGTCCTGGAGCACTGGGGAGACCAACAATGGACCCAGAACTTCAGAATGAAGAAGGACACCTTCCTTGAGCTCTGTGAGTGGCTTGCCCCTGCTCTGCAGCAATGGGACACGCACATGAGGCCCGCCATTCCCCTCCAGAAGCGTGTGGCCATCGCCCTCTGGAAGCTCTCCACGCCGGATAGCTACCGATCCATGGAGAACCAGTTCGGTGTGGGGAGGTCCACTGTTGGAGCAGTGCTCATGCAGGTAAGGCAGTCTCCGACCAATGTGCTGGGTGGGTGGGGGGGAGGCAAGGAGAGGATGGGCTGCCCTAGGATAAAGCAGGGGAGGTGGTGCAAGTCCCCTCCCCAGGAAGGTTTGTTCTGTCCCAGCTGCAGTACGGACTGCCCGCAGTGGCCAGGATTGCAGGGGGAGTTGCTCCTGGGGAGGGAGTGCGGGGCAGTGGCGGGGAAGGAGCACTCTCAGCCACCCTGGCACCCCAGTGACTCTCGGTTTTGTGTGTCCCTCTGCAGGTGGTCAAGGCCATCAATAGAGTGCTGCTCCGCAGAGTCATCCGCCTCACTGATGTGGACATGGCCTTGGAGGGCTTTGGTGCCCTTGGCTTCTCCAACTGCAGGGGGGCAATTGACAGGACACACATCTCCATCCGTGACCCAGACTACCAGGTCTCCCTGTACATAAACTGGAAGGGATACTTCTCGGTCATCCTGCAGGCTATGTCTGACCACCGGGGCCTGCATGCTCCGTGGTCAGCAAGGCCCACACGCATGGTCCCTGGTCTCTCTCCCCGCCCCCAAATAAGGGGACAGTGATGGCACTCACATGCCGAGGCCTCCCCGGCCTCTGCTGTGACGCCTCGAGGGTCCTGGGTGAGTGCCATGCTCCCTCCAGGCTCCTGCGACTCCTGGCCATCGTCCTCTTCCTCCTCCTCCATGCCCTGATCAGAACCCTCTGCCTCAGGGTCAATGACTACTTGGGGGGCACGGACCATCTGATCCCCCAGGATGCAGTCCAGGGCATCATAATAGGGGTAGGGATCTGGGTCAGCCCCTGGTTAGGAGCTGTCCCTTGAGACCCTGGCATAGGCTTTCCGCAGCTCCTTTATCTTCATGAGCATCTGCTCCTGGGCACACATGTGGCCTTTGGTGGTCAGGCTGTCAGCCATCTGCCTGTAGACGGTCATGTTCCTGTGTCTAGTGCAGAGATCATGGACATTGGAGGCCTCCCCCCAAACCCTCAATCAGGTCCACAATCTCTGCACTGCCCCAGGAAGGCGCCCGCCTTTTGTGGCCCTTGGCAGGCTCCTGGGAGCTGCGGCTTGATCCTGGGGAGCGATGGAGGGCTGGGTGCCAGTGGGTTGCTGGCTCATGCTGGGCCAGGGGCAGCGACTGCTGGCTCTGTGCTGGCAGGCTTGCTGCTGGTCACAGGCACTGTGGCCAGAATCTACCTCTTTAAGGGCTCCAGGGTTAGGGGGGAGCAGAAGAGTTTTCCTGGTTTGGCCCAGAGTAGCCACCAGGGCACCCTGGGAAGGGCTGGAGGCCCCCTATTTCAAAATAAGCATCTACACAGGTCTTATTCCGATTTAGCTATTTCAAATTTGGCGTTATTCCTTGTGGAATGAGGTTTACCAAATTCAAAATAAGTGCTCCGCTATTTCAATTTAATTTCAAAATAGCAGTTTGGCTGTGTAGATGCTAGTAAAGTTATTTAGAAATAACTTTGCTGTGTAGACATACCCATAGGCAGGGCTCGACAAATAATGCAATCTTCTCGCCCGTGGTGAGTAGATTGCAACTCAGAAGAGCCGGGTTCGGCGAGCCCTGCCCATAGGTACCAGCAAACTGACTGCAATTCTTATTGAGAATTAAGGATTTGCAAGAGGCTAACTAAAAACAACTTGGTTTTTTGCACAGTTTTTTTGCTGCGCTATTGTCATGAAGTGCAAATGTCCTCCCCATGCCATCTATTATCTATTTATATCTTATAAATATAAGATATAAATAGATAATAGATTATTATCTCCTGCTCCTGTTATTTTAGTTGGAGGCCTTACAAAAATGTATGTTCTGTGTGTTAATACTTCAGTTTGCCATATTGTCTAGACTATTCAGTTTGCTAAGACACACTTAGCAGGAAATCCACTGGCTCAACAAGGGCAAGAATCCATTTCAATCAGCTCAGCATTTTCAAAAGCATGTAAGTGACTTAGGCACCTTGAGCCCTTTAAAATTCAGATTGATACTTTGCAGAGGAAGTCAGGCACTTTGGAAAATGGCTGGCTGTTTTAGGACCCTTGGTATTGGACACAATAATGAACACAATGTACTCATGCACATTCAGCCTTTGTACTAGCACAACTCTTCAGGCTGCCCATTTACACAAAGACTTAACTTGCCCACTGAGTCTGCTCACTGCAAGCAAGATTTTGCAGTAGAAAAAACCTGCAACCCCGGGGTCTTAGTGTGCTGTCATTTAGAACAATAGTGGACAGCCTCAGCAGGTGGGAAAGATGCCAGGCCCCTCCTGGGTGCACCAAATGGAGCAGAAGAAATCTATAAGCTATATAAAAAATAAATTCTATTTGAGACAGTAAATGTAGCTCAATTATTTGGCTTGGCCAGGAAGACTCTCCCTATCATCTGATCTAATAGCTGGCCAGGGACTCAACGGTGATCCCAAGCAAGCAGACACAACATGGAGAATTCATCCACCGGATGGGGGACTCTACCAGATGTTTATATCCACTTGTTTTCCATCTGTTGATGCCATGGCTGATGTCAAGTCTACCAGAAGTTTGTACTGTTCGTGATGTGCTTGCCAAGCTTGCTAAATATTTTCAACCCATCAAATGAGGCTGCCAGAACTACTCAGATGACATTGTGCATAAAATTGTCAAGAGTACCTGTGACGGGGTGAGCCGGCCTCGCACCGAACTCACAGGGTTTAGCTAGGTTACCCTGCCTAAAGGAACCCTGCCCCCACGACACTGCAGGGCATTCTCAGCTGGTAGCCCAGCTATAAAAGCCTGTGGAGAAGCTCAATCTGGGCTGACTGCCAGAGGAGAAGGACCTCAGAGGGGAGCTCCTGACCAGCACCAGCCAGCCGCCCGGAGGGGAGACAGCTGAGTTGCTCGTGCACGTTGGGATGACTCCATTGTTGCCTACGTGGAAGGAACAACTCCCGGGGCATTAGAAGACCCTGCAAGAACATGGGAGGAGACCCTGTCGGTCCAGGGAGGGTGCAGGAGCAGCCTCTCCAGCCCGGGAACACTTTGGATGGTTTCCCTACCAAGGGAGTGGTGGGCTGTCCTGCCACTCACAGGGCTCACAGGGCCCTGGGCCGGGACCCGATGGAGTAGGGTGGGCCCGGGTCTCCCTACCAGGGGTGCTGTTTTCCCTCCCCCAGAGACTTGCCGTCACAGGCCTTTCAGCCCTGAATTAAAGAGCCAACCAGTATCAGGGAATAGAGACTCGGGCCAGTGGGCCCTGCGTTAAAGAGACAGTCACTGATCTTGCATAGAGACTTGGGCCAGTGGGCCCTGGGTTAAAGAAACTTTATATGGAGATTCAAGGCACTACCTCTGCCCTCCAGAGGGGGCAGGAAAGTCAGCCCTGTGACAGTACCAGTGATAAAATGCAATAAATCACTTCTGGCTCTTGCATGGGCAGCCCTTAGAAACATTTCTGCGTTTCCTAAATGCTTTCACGTTGCTGTCAAAGAACAAGCAGCTTACAATACCTCCCTGTCCTTTGCACAACTCTCTCTCTCCAGTCTTTTGTTTAAAAAACAAACACACACATTGCTGCACATAGATGTCACTTCCAGAGGGTGTCTGTGTTGACACTTGGACTTCCAAAATGAGAGGAGCACAATGCTGATCAAAAGGGCCAGCTGAGTTGAAACAGCAGAAGGATCAGGAAGGAGAATTATACCTACTGGCCAAGAGTTCATTTAAAGGAGCTCTCCATGTTGTCAAAAGGTCACAGGATAACCCCACAGCAACAGATTCTGCAGGTTGTCACTGAGAATTTTCTGGGGTGATTATAATGGTAGCTGAAGTGAACGAAGCATTGTTAGAGCAGTTCAGCTGCACTTCGGCAGGGATACGCAGCCCGCAGATATAACATCCCTGTGGTCAAAGGCTGAGCAGTTCTCAAATGTTCAGTGTAATCAATTTTCAGAAAAGAGCCTCAAAGCAATTTCACATTTCAAATCCATCTCTAGAGTCGTGGTTCCACCCTTCTTCTTGTGACAGAATTAATCATCACCAAGAGTGGCCAAGTGTGAGTTCTCAGATAAACTTAATTACCTCTAAGGCCGACACTCACCATTCTGTAAGTAAGTGCTTATCTTTACATTAAGGTTCAACTATAGAAGCTGTTAAGACCCCAATATTAGCATCAGTCTCTACACCATAGGGTACTCTCCCTATGCATCCCCAGAATGAGAGACCATGTTTGTAGGGTTGCACTAGTTTCCAGTCATAATTTTCTAAGTGCTAATCTCAGTGTGCATTTGGTCTATAGTCCAGATTTATCCTCCCTATGTCATCTCTGATGGCCTATAGAGCAGCTTCAGAGTAAACTTGATTTCAGCATGTTCTTGGGGGGCTATGACTATCTGACTGAAGGTGCTTGGTTGATGCTGCTGTAGTATTTATTCATTCTAAGTAATAAAACCCAAATATTTAAAAACTTCCATTGTTATCATCACAAATTTCAGCCAGTCAAAACTGTTCCTACATAGGAGATAGAATCAAATTCAGTGAAAGGCAGGACTGATTCACAGGCCCAGCTACTGTATTCTGAGGGATGTGACAATGAGCCAAGCCTTGCCATGGGTATGGAAGGAAAGAGGATGCTAGAAGCCTTCCTCTTCTTGCAAGGCCCACGTTAGGACCTGGAGGGGAGGAAGCAAAAACACTGAACTGGATTTAGTTCCGTTCTCAGCTCGGTCTCAGACTTCCTGGGGGGATCTTGGGCAAATCATTTAATCCCAGATTCACAAAAATTCCTAACTCCCATGCAAGTCAGAACCTAAATGCGACCTATGTGGCTTTGGGCTTTCATCTCTCAGCAAGCTGATGCTTAACCTGTAAAGCAGCACTGTCTTATTTCCTTTTTCTCCTGCGTGGTCTGCCCTTTGTAGACTGTAATCTCTTTAGGGCACAGCATAATGGGCCCTGGTCTCACTTGCGGTCTCTAGATGCTATCGGAAAACAAACAAAAATAATGAATTAATAAACTAATAACAATAAAGAGCTAGGTTTGACTGCATTCAAAGGCTGTGATCTGGGGTAGAAGTTCCCGATCATGTATACATACTCACACTAGCACAGGTATAAATGGCTCTATAGTTGGAGTAGCACACATAGCAGCAACAGAGGTACTGCTGAGCTATGCAGAGTACAGACTGAGGCTTGTCTCCACTTACCAGGAGATCATTGCTGCTGGAGATCAATCTCCCAGCGGATCTAGTAAGGACATTCTAAATCAAACACTGATGGCACTCCAACCCCAGTATTCTATCAAGTCACAAGGAGTATGGGAAGTTGACAGGAGAGTTTCTCACATCAGCCCTCCACAGTGGCAACTGATTTTCAGGAAAAACTGGCCAGTCTAGACACAGCCTCAGTGTAAAATGCATGCAACTTTGATTTCATTTTCCTATTAATCATCGCAGAAGTTGGAATTAGTCATGTGTGACTTACATGCTAACCAGTTCAATAACATTTACTGAAACTTGATCATCTCAGAAAGGTGCAACCAAATGCTGTGACAAGGATTATCACATTGCCTCAAGGAATAGACACAAAATAACGGCCTTGAGGTCTTTTGGCAACTAAGAGGTCAAATGGACTGTAAGCCAGATTTTGGCCTCTCTTACAACCCTGTGCAAACCCATTGAAACCAGTGAAACTCCACAGAATGGACACCAAATTAGAATTTGAACTTGTGTATTTCATTTGAGATGCCTGTAGATCAAAGCAGTGACCATTACAATTGCCCAGGGGTGAACTGTAATGAAGAACCACCACCTCATGAAGCTAATACAGTCAAGGCTACAGAACAGAAGATTCTTTGTGAACTTTTGTGGCAAATGGAACCCCTGGGGACAATGTAAAAACAGACTCTCACAAATTAGTATCTCATTACCTACATTTCTCGACATCTCCACAAATCACCAGCCAAGCTGCTCTGTCTGGCATAAGATGTTTTATCTGCATAGGTGCATCCCTACTTGGCACAAGGAATTTTGCATAGTAGAGATCAGTAGTACTGCCTGCTGCTATATTATGGGATGCCTTAAGTCTACCCACATCAACAGCCTTTACACCCTCCTAGGTATTGGTCCTCAGGAAGTATAGCAGGAAGTTACAGTAGAGTTGAGCACACAATGCTAACATGAAGAACAAAGATTTCTGCTTCAAATTGTCTTGCAATTGTTAAACCCCTAACATTTCACTCACACAGATAAGCGGTCAGTTGTGGCAAATAAAAGTAAAGAACAACTTGTACGCTGGTTTGCTCCTGCTCCCAGGTCTTCAGCACCTCCTTGGTGCAGATCAGCCTTGGATTACATGGCCTTATTTGATTCCATAGTGGGGCTGGCTGGTCTAGAGATGCAACAATCAAGTAAGGCTACATGACTGGTCCCCGGATCTTTGACTGCAGCAGAAAGCCTCAAAAAATGAAGCATCTCTTGCAATGCCAGCTGTTCAAGCATAAATGCTCTTCCAGTGACCCGGCAGAGTGCATTGTTTGGGCAATAGCATGCACAGATGTGGTTGGAAGCAGTTTGAGGACACAACAATAAGAAGAATCACTAAAACTAGCCCAAATTATTTTTGGTTTGGCATCTGCATGTTTAAAGTGTCATTAGGACCCATTTTTACCACCTGCGGGGGAGGATTTATTGTATTTAGCTGTCATTAGTGTGCATGTTATTCCAACATAGCACAGTTTGCTGTATTTCAGCACGCTTATAAACTGAAAAGCATGAAGTGCCAAACGCAGTTGCAGCATGTCAGGCATATGTTGCTTGATGTCATCCAGCATTAATATGTGTGGATGATATGAAAGTGCCAACTTTGTGCACCAAGCAAGAAGACTATATTCAAACTGTGATTAGATACAAATTAGTAACAAAGTGGAGACCGGCCAATAGTTTTACCTGAAGCCAGGCTCAAAATCTTCCCATGGAAGTCACTATGAGATGAGGGTGATCAGCACTTGGCATGATCAAGTTCTTAGGAAGGAAATGCTTTCAATCCCTGAACCTGCTCCATTTAGTTCAGTGAGAGTTTTTCCATTAGCATTAATGGGGGCAGAATCAGAGCCTGACTGAACAAGAAGATAAGGGAAAAGATATGAGGACAGAAATATAATTTATTTTCTATGGAATGAGTGCAGCTGTTTTCTGTTCTCTTTCCTGTAGCTCCACATGAGTTTTACAGGACCTAGGCATTACAAAGGATAAGCTCTATGGATATAAGTGAGAGTTAATATTTGGACCTGATCCTGCAAAACCTTACTTAAGTAGTGCCATGGCCTTCAACATTTTCAGATCCGCTCTAGCAATGAGGCAATAGACAGAAAGCTGGCTAGATTGTTGGGCTCAGCGAGTAGTGGTCAATGGCTCAATATCTGGTTGGTGATCAGTATCCAGCGGAGTGTCCTAAGGGTTAGTTCTAGGGCTGGTTTTGTTAATGACCTGGATGAGGGGATGGATTGCACCCTCAGCAAGTTTGCAGATGGCACTAAGCTGGGGGAGAGGGAGATATGTTGGAGGGCAGGGATATGGTCTGTGAATATCTTGCAGGTGCTCCATAGCTCTAGCTCAACCTCGCCCACAGCTTATATTCTCCACAGTGGGGAGCCTGCACTGGTGCTCCAGCCTCGTGCCTGCCCCTCCCTCCCATGAGAATGGAGCACTAGTGCCAGCTTCCAGCTGGGGTGGGAGGGAGAAAGCCCCAAGCCTCGCTGTGTGATCTGGTTCATGGGGAAGAAGTGGCTCCACACAGCTGCTCCTCTCCCCCTCCCCCAACTGGGGGAACAGCAGCTCACGGACACGCTGCTTTACCCGCTGCTCCCATGGTACCTGGGAGCGGCAGAAGGCGTGAAGGCAGGTAAGTTCTTCCCCTTGCCCTCGTTCCCAGACCCTGTTCCCCACCCCCCTCACTCATGTTCTCCATGGAGACCCTGCACTTCCAGACTGCTCCTGCATCCTCCCCTTGGGCTAGACACCCCAACTCCACCCTCCTTCTGCTTCCTTCCCCCTGGTCAAAGACCCTACCCCGACTTTGCACCCTCACCCCCTCCTTCACCCCACCTCCTACCCAGATCCTGCGTCCTCATCCCACTCACTGGCAGCCCTGTCCCGCACACTGAACCCCTCATTTTGGCCCCATACTAGAGCCCAGGGGCAGTCCACAAAATCTACTAACCCCAAAACTCCTGTTGGGAGCAGACTTGGAAGGGGTTTTATCTGGGAGTTAGTTTGGATTTTGGTTTTTTTTTGCTTCTCACGTGTGTGGTCCCTGACTGATTTTTCTGTGGCCCCCTGACACAAAAAACGATTCCCCACTCCTGCCATAAACAAAGACAATGTTGAAATCTTTTGTGTTGGACATAAATTGATATTTTACTTTATTTAAGATGAAGTTGGGTAAAATAACATGATAAAGTTAAAGCACTTAGTCTGTTTAATAATTTCTTTTCTTACTGGTTAAATGAAACTGTTCTTCTAGCTACAGACCTGGCAAAATGGCTCAGGCATAATTATATAACTAATGGCGAATTTCCATTAGCAGCTGGTGGCCCATGGAAAGGTTTACGTTGAGCTGGAAAGGTTTACATTGGGCCGGGTGGGCCTTGGGCCAAAAAGTTTGAGAACCAATGACCTAGACAAATTGGAGTAGAAAAAACTACTTTCCTAGCAGGGTGGTGAAGCACTGGAACTGGTTCCTAGGGAGGTGGTGGAATCTCCATCCTTAGAGGTTTTAAAGTCCCAGTTTGACAAAACCTTGGCTGGGATGATTTAGTTGGGGTTGGTTCTGCTTTGGGAGGGGGTTGAACTCGATGACCTCCTGAGGTCTCTTCTACTCCTATGATTCTAATAGAAACCCAAGCTTTCTTTTTCCAGAATCTTAAGAGGACATTCAGTAAACTCAAATAACCTAAGACCTGATCTTCTCAGAGAACTTTAGCATTGCTAGTGGCAATACAATAAGAAAGCCCATTATTATGTGACCCTGAGGTGAAACAACCCAGTGAAAAGTTATCAGTGGCGTGTACCTATGCACTAGGTTGAACATATTGTAACTTAAGTGTAATAAATACATTTATGGATATTTCAGGCAGGCTGTATTTCTCAACTTGTGCTTTTTTGGAATGTGGAATATCACCCTGCATAAACGATCAATACCCACACACAAAATAGAAACGTGAAATATATAAAGTGACTTCCTCAAACTTAAAAACAGTAACATTAAGCACACGAATCCTAGTGCAGGCTCATATGTCATAGCTACAGTACTATCAATTCCTCAGAATAGGATAATTCCTAAGATGGTAACTAGAATGCCATGTTTTAATACTGCATGGTCTATTCTCCATTCAGTGTTTGTAACTTCTATTAACATTAATGAGTATGCATATGGGCCTCGAGTGGTAGAACATACTCTTATACGTATTCAAAACTTGTTTACAAATGCCTCCGAAAAATTGCATTGTGCTCATTGTTCTTGGCAGAAAGCTATTATAGCTGCATTGGAACTTCTGCTTTTTTTCTGATTGGAAGGACCAGACAATACACCAGAGCAGAAAGAAGGTGGGGTGGGATGCCAAGAAAAATAATTCAGCTCTGGGAGTCTGCCAGTGGAAGAGGGGTTTGCAGCAGAAAGGTGGTTACTGAAACTGTAGATCTAAACTTTCAATGGCAATCTCAGCTAAAAATAAGCAAAGGAGACAACCACCAGTGACTGCTTGTCCAGAGCTAACGGAGAAGACTGAGCTTGTTGCTGTTAGTTCTTGTTAGAATCCAGGCAAATGGGAACAAACAACCATTGCAGTTTAAGGACTGAACAGTGGCTGCCTCTAACATGGGCAAATACACCCACACCCGGTGAGAGAGAGAGACACACAGAGACAGAGGTTGCTTGTCCCCACCAGCAAAATCAGGCAGGATCTGATCCTGCTGTTTGCAATCCCTGAATGAAAGAGTAATGTGCTTTTCTGGCCTGATCACTGGAGGTAGGGGGAATTACATGCAGCATCTTATTCTTGTTAGCTAAAGAGGTGACAGGATTTTTCTAGCACTGCTGAAGGCACTGTGTCCAGAGCCATCCTGCCCATTGGATGGTTTGGGGTAGTTGCCCCAGGCCCTGCAGTGGCCAACTCAAACATACTATTGATGGGCCTGGCACTAGGGTGGTGGGATCTGGCAACCACTGCCCTCTCCCAGCCGTGTATGCTTGGCTTCCACATGGTAGCAGGCAGCAGAGAGCCCCAATCCCAGAGCAGTCTGCGGAGAAACAAGATGCAGCAGGCTGGGAAGGCGGCACAGGGCAGACTGCCCAGCTGCTCTGGCTCCCACCACAGTGGGGAGGGGTGTGACAGCTGCTGGTGCCCAGCCCCCGGTAATCTCCAGACTCAGGGGAGGGGAGGGGGGCAGAGCAGGGGTAGGCTTGGGAAAGGGGATGAGCAGACGTGGGATGGGGGTGGAGGAGAGGTGGGATTACGGGTGCAGGCCCTGTGCTCTCCTCAGAATGGCCCTGACTGTGTCTACCTCTGCCCTACATAGGCATGTGGGGGAGATTTTCAATGGCACAGATGTTAGTAAAGGAGTCAACTCACGTTAATTTTGAGCAGAAGTTGGCCACCTAACTGCCATGTGGAAAATCTCTCTCTTTAATCGCCAGTCATTCCCACTTAGGTGCTACAGCTTCTCAGCCCCACAGCAGAACTGTTGCTTGGGAGGAGCTGTAATTTGGCTATAAGTAGTTTAAGGGTAGCTCAGCTTAGCAGCAGCATGAGGATCCAGGCAAAACAATAACAGAAAAAGCGACTTAGCCATATAACATTGACCTCTACAGGGTTAAATGAGGTGTAGTCAGGGAAGAACACCAGCATGGAAATATGAAACAGCATTCAGAAAAAGAAGAAATAGGTAAAACTGTATTGCACAATAGAAGGATCTTCTGACATATTTCTTCCCTTTACAGGTTCACAGCAGCTAGGGTGGAAAGAGCTGGTTTTAAGCCAGGAAACACAATTCTTTAAATAAATTATTAGCCAATATAGGAAGCAAACAGAATTGAGACCTGCACAAAATACTGGAAGCCCTAAATCCATTTCAGTCCAACTCCTGGCAAAAGCTCAAGCTCACAGCAAGTGGTTAGTAGCTTGGGTGGACAGGTAACGGGGAATTTATTAGAGAAGCTGCATTTGAACAATGCCAATTACAGTATTGACAATTACTTTTCTCCAAAGCTAAATAGTATCCCTATGTTGCAGAAGTTACTGAGCAGAAGGAATGCTTCTCTCAGACTAGAGTCACCAGAAGCCCTGTTTTTAAAGGGACAGTCCCCTATCTAAGCCCCCTTGCAGGTGTGTCTACTTTTTCTTAAAAATAGGCAAAGTGCCTTGTATTCTCATCTTCACCACCCATCCGTACTGGAGGGTCCTGCTACTGATCAGTTCTCTGCTCACCAGCTACCAGTGGTGAGTTACAGGGGGGTCCAGCAGCCAGAGCTGGGGGTTACTGTGCAAAATTGGTGGTGGTGCCAAGTTTCAGAATACAGGGCCATCTGCTCGTTTAAGCATACCATTAGCTGCCCTTCCATATGGTGCCAGCAGGAGGGGACAAACTGCTTACAGCCAGTGTGGGGAGGGAGAGGTGAGCTCTGCAAAAACTTGGGCCAGGTCATTCCTCCCTTATTCTCTCCTGCGACTGGATGCACACCCCATCCCTTCCCTCTTAGCTGGCTACGTTCTGATGTGAGCTCTGGCAGAAATCTGGGGAGAGGCGCATGTGACCCTGCATGCTCCCCTCCCCTCCCCCCCAAATGTGCTGTCTCAGGAATATGTAGTGCCAGTAATCAGGAGAGGTGGGTCTAAACCAGGGGCCTACCTGGCATGCAGAGTGGAGATGAGGTGAGGTTGGTTAGTCATCCCTCCTGTGCACGTGGGAGTGTGTGTGTGCCACCACTCCCCATGTGAGCCCTAAAGCTTTAACACAGCGTTTCCCAAACTATGGGCCATGGCCTGGTACCGGGCCGTGAGAAAAAAATACCGGGCCTCAGCGTGGCTGCCGGGAGGGGAGCAGAGCAGGGCAGGCTGGGAGGAGGTGTGTGTGTGTGTGGGGGGGGGGAACTGGCCCTGGGAAGCAGGGTTGGGGGCAGCAGGGCTGTCCCGTGGAGATGGGGGGAAGCGGGTGGGTGGGTGGCAGAAGCAGGGTTGGGGGCAGCGGGGCTGTCCCGTGGAGATGGGGGGAAGCGGGTGGGTGGGTGGCAGAAGCAGGGTTGGGGGCAGCGGGGCTGTCCCGTGGAGATGGGGGGAAGCGGGTGGGTGGGTGGCAGAAGCAGGGTTGGGGGCAGCGGGGCTGTCCCGTGGAGATGGGGGGAAGCAGGTGGGTGGGTGGCAGAAGCAGGGTTGGGGGCAGCGGGGCTGTCCTGTGGAGATGGGGGGAAGCGGGTGGGTGGGTGGCAGAAGCAGGGTTGGGGGCAGCGGGGCTGTCCCGTGGAGATGGGGGAAAGTGGGTGGGTGGGTGGCAGAAGCAGGGTTGGGGGCAGCAGGGCTGTCCAGTGGAGATCAGGGAGGGCAGGCGGCAGAACCAGGGCTGGCCAAGGGGCGGGGGGGCTGGCCAGGGGAGATCAGGAGGAGGAGGACGGAAGAACCAGTTGCCGGAAGCAGGGCAGGACGGGAGCAGCGGAGCTGGTGGGGGGGTTGTTGGGGGAGCGGGGCTGACTGGGGGAGATTGGTGAGGTGTGGGGGGAACCAGCCGCTGTAAGCAAGGCTGGAAGGGTGCAGCAAGGCTGAACTGGGGACATCGGGAGGAGAAGGGGGGGGGAGCGGGACTGACCCGGGCACATGCAGACCCTGCAGACCCTGGCAGATGAGTGAGTCTGGCCGGGGATTCCATTTTGTGTTCCCCTCCTCTCCCCCGCACATACCCTCCCTCGAGTCATTGCAAACTGCCTGGCTAGTAGACACACTCAGGCAGCGTGAGCACATCTACCAGGCAGGCAGTTTCTACCTAAGGACTGATCCACCTAATTATAATAAAACTTAGCTCATGAATGGATTTACTGGTCCCCGTGTCAAAAAGTTTGGGAACCCCTGCTTTAACAAAGGAAGGTCAACAGAAAGAATCCAGCTATGCAATATTGCTTTTTAAACACAGATTCAGGGTACGTGTAGACTGCGAGGATCTATTGGAAAAAGATACGCAAAATGCGCTCCATCTCGACTGGGCCAAATTTTGAAAAAAAAACCCTCTTACGAAAGCTCCCTTCTTCCTCGTGGAACGAGGAATACAGGGGCTTCCAAAAGAGCGTTTTTGCTCTTCTGCAAAAAAAAGGGGAAGAGCAAACACGTTCCCTGGACACAGCAGAGTTTTTTCAGGATGCCTCCAGTATCCCGATATACCCCCCTCCCAACCAACACACACAGTCTAGCCGTACCCTCAGTCAGCTTCATGTTAATTTGAATGTTTGCACTGCACACTTCTGAGTTATTGCCATTGGACTCACTTGAACATGAATTATTTTATCAAATGTCCCTTATCCAGTATATGGAAATATGGTCACCCTATATCAGACAGAATTACAGAGCTGCAGGGTAGATGCCTCAGCATTTTTGAAAATCACATCTTCAGAGATTGATTTTTTAAAGGTCTCTTGTGTATTCCTCAGCCTCTTTACTAGCAACACTTCAAAAGCTTAAAACAAAATCAACCTTTAAGATCTAATTTGCTTTTCACTGTTTTTATGATTTCATTTTTTGCACTGCAACGGCACCAAGGAACTCCACCCATGAACAAACACAGAAAAAAAGAAAGGGGGGCATCACTGTTTATTCTGTTCCCTCCTGTATTTCATTAAGCCTGAGAAGTGAAAATATGCCAGTCAGTTTCACATCTCTTTATATTTGTTATGTGGCATACAAGACAAACAGCAAAATAAGGTCCCCACATTGAAGTGCTTTCTAAAATCTCTTTCAGGTTGCCATGCTCTGCAGTAGTCCCCAGTGTGGTCCCCGCGGGCGCCATGGCACCCCCCGGGCCATTTCTGTGTGCTCACTGAGTGTTCGGGGCCGGCCCCGCCCCTAGGCGTGTGGTGCATGGACGGTGCCAGCCCCTGGGTGCATGGGCGGCGCTGGCCCCGGGTGCACAGCACATGGTTGGTGCCGGCCCTGGGCGTGTGGCGGTTAGGCGGCCCCACCCCTGGGTGCACAGTTCGAGGTCTGTGCCGGCCCCGGGTATGCAGCATAGGAGCAGCGCCGGCCCCAGGCACGCAGCACATGGGCAGCCCCACCACTGGGAGCGTGGCGCATGGGCACTGCTGGCTCCTGGGTGCATGGCACAGGCGCCGGCACCGGGCACGCAGTGCATGGGCAGCGGCGGTCCCGCCCCTGGGTGCACGAGACATGGGCTGTTCCGGCCCCGGGAGCGCTGCGTATGTGCGGCTCCAACTCTGGGCGTGCCGCACAGTTGTGGCACCAGCCCCAGGAGTGCGGCACATGGGTGGCACCAGCTCCAGGCACGCAGTGTATGGGTGGCCCGGCCCTCAGGTGCGTGTGCAGCCACGCCCCCGGGCGCATGTGTGGCCCTGCCCCCGGGTGCCCGGTGTGTGAGCGGCCCCACCCCCGGGGTGCCCGGCAGCCCCAAAAGGTTAGGGATCGCTGCTCTAGGGCAATGGTATATTATATGGGTTGCAAACAGGGGTTTTAAAAAGCTGTGTTTCTACTGGAAGTTTCAACTCAATAGAAAGACAGACATAGATTCTGTAAAAACCCGGTCTTATAGAGCCAAACAGGGGGAACAAATGTCACCTAATGAAGGTCCTTTAATTAATTAGGTGGCAAGGGGGTGGGAAGAGAAGAACAAATAATATAACCTGATCATGTACACAGAGATACAGAAATATACCAATCAAATTAGAGAGAGATTACAGGCATTTCTTTCTCTTACAAATTGCTCTTTCATATGCTGCGATGAAACACAAACTGAAGCATTATCACATTTTTGTATAATGAGGTTAGGCTAATGAATGTCAGCACAAGTTAAAAAGACTTTCACACTATAGCAAATTTGGAAATAAGCACCCTCCTACAAAATGCTATTTATGGAGCCACTACCTCTCCGTTTCTGATGCTATTTATGGTTTTAAAAACGAAGTACTTGCTATCTTCCAGTCAAGTTTCTCCTACCTACTCTCAGAGTCAGATTTAAAACATCTATTGCTATGGAAATTATTGTGATGTGATAGAATCAATATTTTGACTTCACCAGAATCAGGCAGAGGAAGATAAAGTCACAAGACAGAACCGCTATTATTTTTTTCAAAATGTATCATTATAGAACACAGTAAAAAAGAAAACACACATTATATTAAAAATGATGCTGACGAATCTCTCTAATGGTTGCCTGGGAAGTTAAAATAATTTTCTTCCAAATTAGCCAGTGGGCCAGTTCATACACACCAGAGTTGCAGTTATTGCAAGTACCATAAAAGAATATTTGAAACACTTTTGTTCAAACACATGTGCAAAAATCCAGTATTTATTTATAGAAAACAATAGCATTGTTTCATAATTTTCCATAGTTGAATCTCCTATTAGCACAAAGGTCACTTGATATCAAACCTGTCAGCAATATGAGACTGACTATTGTCTCTTGTGGTTTTGAGCCAGTGAAATATTGTGGGGATATATTCTGGAGGAAATGAAGGCAAATTATGACAAACAGCTTAGTTTTTAAATAGCAACAGTTTAAAGCTTGGGTTTGGAGTATTAGAGGCTGGATCTGGATTTGTGGTCATAGTGACACATTGATATATGCATGATCAATTCCATTTGCAGACTTTTTTACCAACATACGTTGAGGTATAAATTTATGATCCAATTCAACCTCTCTATAAATAGCCAGTTGAACTAGGAATTTTGAGATTTTTTTTATTGCCTTTTAAAAATATGATTGAAGAATTTCTAATCACAACACAGCACCAATGGGCACACATGTGGAAAGCAATAACCACACCATGTGTCCCAACTGATAGGTAATGTGGGGAGTGAGAGTAGAACCAGCAATGACCAAAAATAATCTCTGAGCCATTCTGACCCTAAAGGCTCCCCTTACATCTGACACTCAGAAGCAGAACCAGATGAATGTCTCCTGCTCCACTAAAGACAATTCTAGCATGCAGGGGAGGAAGGAAAGATCCTAATACGTTGCCCTCTCCTGAAAGGTTTATGGTGAAGAAAGTTCTCATACACTGCCTCCTTTTCACTGTTTCTGCAGAGGGACTGGGTGAAGAAATCAGGTACAATTTTGCCCTTAAGAGGGAAGAACAAAGGAAGTGCACAAATCCCCCTAAGTTACCTAATCTAATACTGGATGTTTTAGCATTCCTTACAAAGCCAATATTGCCTGTCAGGAATATATACCCTCTCTGGAGCTATTGTACTACTATCATTCTGAGAGGGTGCATCTACATAGCAGCATTATTTTGGAATAACGGACATTTGAAATAACAGATGGCTTATTTCGATATCTGTAAACCTCACTGCTGATATTTCAAAATAGCTCCTCCCCAGTGCCATTCAAAGTAATTACTCCCTAGTGCTTCCTGGGGTTCTAAATTAAGGTAGAGCATCCACATTAGGGGAACCTGCCTCGGACTAATTTCTAGGCTTCCCTTTAGTGTAGATGCATTATTTTGAAATAAGCTATTTTGGAATATGTCTTCTAGAATAGCTTATTCTGAAACAAGTGTGCAGTATAGACGAACCCAGAGGGAGATCGTTACTTTTTTAAGTACTCTTCTTATGTAACTTTGTCTAAGAAAATGGCACTAGCATGGTTATATAAACTACAGGCAACAGGTTTGGAGTATTTCAGGAGAACATTGTTACTGGGGTGACTATAACATTGGATCTCTCTCTAACACCATGTTCCAAATAATTGTATAGTTTACCTTCAGTTCTCTCTGGTAGTTTCCCACTCTTACTTGTTCCAGAGTTGACCGTTTCAGAGGAGGTGCTCAGTTTGGTGTTGGGATCTCGCTTAGGTTTTGGTGGAGGTTGTTTACGAGAGCAGCTACTGCTTTCATCATCGGTACCCCCAACAGAATGAAGAGACTGGGATCTCACAGCAAAGCCACTAGAGCAAGGATGCGGCAGTCTGTCCTGAGGAGCAGGCATTGTCATAAATCCCATGCGGAAATGTTTGCCCACATAGCTTCCTTCATTTCCTCTTCCGACTTCTCCACCTATGCTGTAAGAGAAAAGACATGCACATACAGATGAGGAATTTATCTGTGTCTGACCAGCATCTAGAAATGGGGCCTATGGACATTATTATTTAATAATTGACATTATCATAAAGGCTTATGTATCGAAAAGTATCAGTGACATATTTCCATGCAATGAAGGGGATCTTTTTCTGTGCACATAATTAACTTAATCAGAACCAATGAAATAAAAACAGATTGACAGTGTAGTAACAATGGAATAAATCCACAGTAATACCAAAGAGGAATCTTGATCTAAAATCATATAAATGGGTCTAGCTTTAGGAATTAAAGGAGACAGATTTCAGATGGTCAACAAAAGGCGATAAAAATTAAGAATTTTATTTATTTGTTTTCCTTTTTAAATTTGAAACATTTTAACTAGCTCTGTAGTTGGTCCAAAATTGTGTGTATGAAGAGGAAATTTTGGAAAACTTAAATTTTTCTTCTTACTAATTTTTCAGAATTTTGAAACGTGATTTTTTTTCTTCTAACATTACAAAAATACTGTTCTCCAGCTTTAAGAGAAATGGACCTATATTGGCAATGACAAGATGGAGAAAGCACAGGTCCTTAAAAACTCCCTTTGGTATTCTACAGGCCTTCCAGTTTCACAATTCCTTCTTCCTGTCCAAACTTGTTAGTATAGTATGGCTGATTTGGGCCAGATCTTCTCTTCCCTTCGGGGACTTACCTACCCATTGGCTTTATTTTATAATCATGCTTTACTGAGTCCACATATCGTACATCAGTGTGAAATATCACAAGCTGTTTAAATCTTTTTTTTTTATTTTCCTTATCACTCTTCAGCAAAATGCAAGTTTTTTCTCTTCAGCAAGGCTAAAAATCAAATGAAACCAAATCATTCATAGGTATTGTAAGCCAACATAGAAAAGTCTTCAGAAGTAAGTGTCAGGTAAAATCTTCAAATCATCACAGCATTAGAATACAAGAATAAAACTTCTATTCTGACTTTTACCAAACTTTGCAGGAAACAGCCACCCATGGGATGAGATGCAGTAAGCAAATGCTCAGAAAGAATCCTGTGCCTCTCTCTGAAGTATTTAGAGAGTGAACTTCAAAAATTAGTGACAATAGGATATCAACCTAAACACTTTCTGTTACAGATACCTGAAGACTATACAAAACTGTAAGCGCTTTGAAGCAGGGATCTTTTTTCTTTCTGGGGTCAGACACTCCGAGGCTACGTCTACATTGGCCCCTTTTCCGGAAGGGGCATGTTAATTTCACGAGTCGTAATAGGGAAATCCGCGGGGGATTTAAATATCCCCCGTGGCATTTAAATAAAAATGTCCGCCGCTTTTTTCCGGCTTTTAGAAAAGCCGGAAAAGAGCGTCTACACTGGCCCCGATCCTCCGGAAAAGATCCTCCGGAAAATCCCCCACGGATTTCCCTATTACGACTCGTGAAATTAACATGCCCCTTCCGGAAAAGGGGCCAATGTAGACGAGCCCTCCAAGCATAGTGGCTTTTGTCCAGGGCTCCCAGTGCTATGATAGTACAAGTAATAAACAACAATAAAATGATAAAACATTTAAAAATGCTCATGTTTTTTATGGTAACAAGCAATTAACTTCTAATATTGTATTCTAAGAGAACAACATCTGGCAATCCATTAGTGCGTTTTACCAGCCTGTATCTATATCGAGTATTTGATATATTGTTGTGTGCTTGAAACTTGGAAAGCAGTATTTGACTCAGCTCAGGTTTTATAGAAGTATAACAAGAACCTACCCACAGGGCAAATCCCAAACATCAGACATTAGAGGTGTTTTTGTTTTTTTTTGTTGGTGGTGGGTTTTTTTGAAGAAGATAGAAAATTGGTCATGCAAAAAAGAGTATTACTTTAAAAACATAGCACCATGTATTGATCTGTATTTTTTAAGTACTCATCTATGACTGTAGACATATATACATCTAAGAAAATAAAAATCATGGGATCTAATCCTTTTGGAGTAAAAAAAAATGCAAGGGAAAAAATGCTCCAAAATAACTCTCATAGGTTATGTCTACACTGCAGTTATTTCAGAATAAGCTATTCTGGAATAGTTAGTCCAAAATAGCTTATTTTGAAATAGCAACTCTACACTGCTGGGAAGCCTCAAAATTAGTCCGAGGCAGGGTTCCCTAATGTAGACATGCTATCTCAATTTAGAGCCCCAGGAGAAATAATTTAGCCCCTCACCAGGGCCATTCTATTTCAAAATGTCAGAAGTGGAGCATCTACACACACCTTATTTCAAAATTCCTATTTCAGAATAGGCATCATTCTCTGTAGAATGAGGTTTACAGAACTCGGAATAAGCCATCCGTTTTTTCAAAATTATTTTGAAATAATGGAATTGCTGTGTAGACGCTCACATGGTTACGTCGGAATAATGTCTATTATTCCAAAATTACTTTGCTGTGTAGACACACCCATTACAGAGAAATGTAAACTCCACCTTACTATCCCATCAAATCCACAAGAATCTGTAATGTGAACAGCAATTAGGTGGTGAAGTAAAAGTGAGGAAGATGAGTAGATAATGGGGATGCAGTCCAGACTCTGAGAAGACAAAATAATCTAGAACAATTTTGTATGAGGAGAGAAACTGTGCTGATTTAGATTGAGAAACAATTCTGCATACACAGTATTGTTCCTGCAGTGCTTGTCTGTCCTAGAATGCTGTTCTAATTGATGCTTATGTTTTGGGAATGAAAACACACAGTGTATTTCCGTTAATGCAGCAACCCAGTAAAATGAATGGGATTATATCTGTAATCTATATCTGAACCATTTAGACAGCTATACCCCACATTCAGGTACATCAGAACCACATGTCCTTTATCCCAATTCATACAAACTTACACTCAAAACTTACTATCAGTGGGTAAAATGTTTAACTTTCTTCCACTTTAGTATCTTGTTTGAAGTGACCCTTCACTGGGATAGTACTGAGCAAGGGATCTGGCTATGAATATACTTCCCTTTCCAAAAGCTAGGGCCATATTTCCACAGCTCACTTGGGATATGTCTACACTGCACAGCTATAACTACCCTGCGTCTACACAGCCTCCCATTATTTCAAAATAACGGGGACACTATTTCACTATCCTGGTAAACCTTGTTGCACGAGGGTTAAGGGATGGCTCGAAATAGCGCATTATTTTAAATTTTGGCACTGTGTAGATGCACCAAATTTCAAATTTCAAAATAGATTTGAAATAAGATACACCATTTGCGTAGTGCAAATTGTGCATCTTATTTCAAGTTTAGGGTGCTGTGTGGACACATCCTCAAGGAATGAGCAAGCTCTGTGCATCACATTATGCTGCCCTCCCTCTCGTTGATCACTAGTGAACCATACGAACCCATCTTGTCTAAATTACATACTTGAGATGATTTGCTACAGCTTATATCAAATACACACTGGGTAAAAGAAGAGATAACAGCACTCTGATGATGTTATGCTCCAAAAGCAGCAATCCATCACATGACCGCAGAGGGACTTTCTATTGGGTCAGAGTTCTATTTCCATGTATGTTCTCATTTCTAATCCCCAGCCACTAAAAGACAAGTCCATTACAAAAGTCTAGAAAATGAATATGTCTGATATACTCCATCCATTAGAGGTAGTGGTGCCCATATACATAAACTAGTACATGTTTACAACCAACTTACTATTCACTCATAGCTGGTGTCAATTCCAGAGGGATTTTCAAGCAAAAACAATAAAAAAGGTAGAACTCAAATATTTCCTCTACAATTTGAAGATTAATAATTAAAAACTACAAACCAACCCACTAAATGGTGACTAACTGAAATGATCAACTACACTTCTGCTAATCTTTCTGTATATTGTTCTGAAAATATAATCTCTGATTCTCCACCACAAAAATGCCTGTTAATATATTTAAATGGTAATCCTTTTTAAATAATGTGAAGGATGCAGGTAGGCAATTCATTTTAATTCATATATTATACATACAGGTTAAACCTCTCTCGTCTGGCACCCTTGGGATCTGACTGGTACTGAACCAGAGAAAGTCAATATTTTCTAGAAACATTACCAAGATTTCTCTGCTTACTGGGCTTCTGGAAGACATTTAGGGGTAAATTAGAGCTAAAAACCAGCATAGAACACTGAGAGCCACAAAAAACTTGGCCACACCCATGATAAATGAACATCTGGCTAATTAAAATCATGCTGGACCACAGATGTTGCCAGACCAGAGGATGCCGGACTAGAGAGGTTCAACCTGTGTGAGTGTGTGTGTCTATACACACACACACACACACACACACACACACACACACAAATTGTATGTATATAATGCTCTGAATAGAATAGACTAATCAGAATTAATTATTTCACTTCTATGTAGAGATATTTAGATTGTGTACCATAAGCCAAATTCTGTCCTCAGAAATTCATGCAGACAACTTCCACTGTGGGGGTGGTTTTCCCTTTGGCTTAGAAAATGTATGACCTGGACAAATGCATGTGGATTTTATCATGCCTTTGAATGGTTTTACACACCCTGATAAAAAAAAATCTGTTCCCTCTAAATTCTCAAATCTTTGTTATATGCCAAATTTAGTTCTAAATTATCCACAAGCCATCATAGGCTGACATTCCAACAGAGTTTGATTTGTCTTGGGCTTTTTCCATGTTTAAAAGCTGTGGTGTTCCGATAATACAATAAATCATAGAAAGCTTCCAATTTGACAGAGAAGTGGTCATTTGGAGGTCACTTTAAAATATCTAGCAATCAGCACCTACTCTTGAGAGATGTGCTTACTACTGGTTATATGCACACTCAAGCGGGTGCAAGTATACACCCATGGCTAAGAGTATGCCAGTACCATAAATTACATTGACATATTAACCTACCCAACCACCTGCCAGGGAATGGTGATCTTTAAATTGGCTCAAAGTGCAGCAATGCAATTAACTACATGCTAGTTACATAGTAAATTTTATCTCTACTATATTTGCCCTGCAACAGTTTTCAAGATACTGACTGCTAAAGATTTCCAGATCATTACCTATATCTTTACTTATAATCACACAGAAATCTGTTTACCTATAACACAGAAGTATGAACACAAATATCTAGTACAAATTTGATGTGTCCTGACCAAATAGCCAAAGGACATTTCTTCATTTTGTGTTTAATTCTTACACATGAACACTAGTAAACCACCACAATAGCAGACACACAAGGCCAAATTAATCCCTGGTGTTCCTTGAAGGACAAAATAAGCCTACAGTTTCTACCGAAGCTACCTCCTAAATTGAAGATGTGACAAGAATGCTAGTGAAAGACTGGCCTGATCCTGTTCCCCATTACATGATATGCTTACAAAAAGTTAATACCCTTCACACACTCTCAATACTATTGTTAGTTGCATAACAAAGTGCAGTTTAGTACCATGCCTCACACTTTTCTCCCTTTCCTTAGAGGTAGGGAGTCAAATCTTGATCTGAGGTACATAAGCTAAAATCTAGAATAACTCAATCCAAGTGAACAGAGACACTCCAGATTTATACCAGCATACATGAAATCAGAATGATCTGGACCTGCTATTTACTTTCACCTTTTCCCCCACCCCCAAACAAACTCACAGAAGTTGTTGTATACCTGAGTCTACACATTATAATGCCCTGTGCTACCAGTGTTACATCGCTGAGCCAGAGAAAATTAAAGGATTTATTTATGTATTCCTTCAACTTGTAAGTGGGAGCTGGCTGGAGCTAGACAGACCTGCTACAGCATAGCAGACTGAGAAAGATTTACATATATACTTTGCTGCATAAAGTACTACTAAGACAGCTACTAGAAATAATTGTTCAAATGATCTCACTTCATTACTGTGCTCTCCATTGTGCTGGTAATAGGTTCTCTCTCATTTCAAAGTGGTATTATATGAGTTGCTGAAAATGTTATAGTTTATTAATATATATGGAAATGCAGATTTGGATTATTCCCTTGAGAAATTTTAATGTGAACTGGTTAGATTCAATAGCTCCTATGACGTAGAAAAAAGTACCTAAGTAACGTTAAAAAACAAAACAAAAATAAACTACATTGGTCAGCAAAGAACTAAATGTAAGGGGTAAATTGCACAGTGATAACCTTGAATTTTGTCAAGCACTCATGTTATAGACAGAGTAAAGGGTCGGCTCCTAAAGCTGGAGATGCACTGTGGGACATTGATACAACATACAGTGGCTAAATATGTAACGCGAGCTTCCTGTAGCTCACCAGGCCGTACGCCTTTTGGGCTATTGCCAGAACATTAACCACCTCCTTTGATTAATTAGGGGTAAACAGAACTTCCTGCCTCCTCTTCTCTCACCTAGAGATGGCTACAATTGGATACTTATAGAATACAAGATTTATGAAGAAGAAAATTAGAATACTTCAACTACACTATCTAGCACAGTCATCATTCTTCATTCTTCAAGCTAGATTTTTTTTTAAAAAAATACTTAGGCTATAACCCTTTCCCCATTGAAGCCAATGCTAAGATCAGCTAGGTCTGTTTCATTAAATCAATTCCCTACAATTGCAGGGGCCTTGGGTGCAGGTATACCTTAGTCCTTTCTGTTGTCTCCTTGTGGCACAGAATAGTATAGTGTCCTGATGGGAAAAATACTTTGGTCTCCACTGTTTGTTGGGCTTGATGCAGTGTTGGTTGGGTGTTGCAATCCACAGGAAGTCAAATTAGTTGATTTGGCTTTTCCTTCTGGCCTTAAACACTCTGATATTAGAGTTTTACAATTGACTTGGTTGGGGCCATAATTTCACAGGGATTGAGGAACAACAGATGAACAAGGCTGATATGACCATGGGGAAAGAAGGGAACTCCTCTTCACAAGAACTCTGAACATGACTGAACTCAGAACTTGGTGGGCCAAGTTGTGGCCTTCAGATATGGGGTTGCCATCTCAACTGAGTCCTTCTTGACATCAGAATTGGACTAGGCCAGGTAAGAATTCATAAAACTGAAAAAACAGACTGATACTGCTAATAACAATTGTTTGCCCCCTCTAGGTTATATCCCTGGTATCCTGTCCAAATAAATACTCAGCTAATCATGTTATGCCTATTTAAATTCTACCCATGTATTATAATACAGTAGGTCTCAACCAAGGATACACATAACCCTGGAGTATGTAGAAGTCCTTCAGAGGTACATAAATTCATCTAGTTATTTGCCTACTTTTACAGCAGGCTACAGAGATGTCAGTACAAACTAAAATGTCATAAAATGACTTGTTTATACTGATCTATATATACTATACGCTGAAATGCAATGTTTATATTCCAATGGATTTATTTTACAAAGGTAAAAATGAGAACATATGCTATTTTTCAGTAATCGTATGCTGTGACGCTTTTGTATTTTTATGACTGATTTTGTAAATAAGTAGTTTTTAAGAGAAATGAATCTTGGGGACTGTGCAAGACAAATTGGATTCTTGAATGGGTTAAAGTAGTCTAGAAATGTGGAAAGCCACTGTTATAGTGTCAACTGAATATGGTAGTCTTCACTTTCTGACTCAAACGGATACAGAGTTTTTGAAAAGCTTCCACATTCTACCCTAGAACTAGCTGCATTTCCTTGGTGGGTGAAATTCTCTCTCTCTCTCTCTCTCTCTCTCTCTCTCTCTCTCTCTCTCTCTCTCTCTCTCTAATGGAGTTAATATTTAGGTGCTTGGAAAGATATTCCCATGAAAGGGGCAACTGATGGGCTTATTTTATTAAAAACAATAAAGAAAAGTGGTCAACATCATGAACAAATAATAAAAACCTACAGAGTTGAGGTTTTTTTTAAATTCCACTTTGCTTTACTAGTCAGTCATAATAAAAAGCTTCTTAACTCTGAAAGTTGGATACTCAAAGCAGCGAATTTATATTAATTAAGCAATAATGGCCAAGCAGAAATAGTGGCACTTGCTTAATATTTTAAGACTGCTTGCTAGACAGTGGAGTCTCTCTCTATCTTATTTTTTTATTCCCTATTGTGTATTACAAATAACGAGCTTAACGTTATTCTGTTCCTTTTTCTATGGAAATTACATTACTAGTTACTTGGGATGCATCTAGACAGCAGAGCTGTCTACACAGCTCTGAATTTGAAATAGATCACTCTTCCTCCGACTTTCATTACTACTCATACAATGAGGGTTATAGGAGTCAGAGTAAGCAGTCCTCCAGCTTGATAATATTTTGACATTATTTCAAAACAACTTCCTGCTGTATAGATGCGGACTAAATTATTTTGAAATAATGCTAGTAATTTTGAAATAATGCTGCTGTGTAGATATACTTACAGAAATGTAATTAAAATGCTATATAAACTAACACATTTATGTTATTACATATTTATTTTAGAAACATTAAATACCTTAGAATAACACCGTTCAGAGTAAAGCTGGAGGGATTCAGAATTATTGTGGCTGCTTACATCCCATGAAGTTCAAATACTATAGAGCCACATCTTGACTCCTGCGTACTGGTTCAGACTACAAATCTACTGGTTTCATGCCTGAGGCACAAGTGTTCTTTTAAATACTTCTTATCCATTGAGTGAGATCTATTTTTCTCCGTCTGTGCTCCCATGTCTGATATCTGAACACCTCTTTACAGGTTCTTGGCTACAAGGTGACATGGACTTGCAAGGTATTATTCTCACAGAATCTTTGCATGTATCTTTGTCATCCTCAAGTTGTACAGAGCTGTGCTCAACCTCTATAAAAAGAAGCTTTTTGTTCTGGAAAACCCAAAGGCAGTTATGGCAATGACAGTGTCTTCTGCTGAGGTATGAGGAAGGAGAAATACTTGATAGCAGTTATTGGCCTGATTAGTTTCCTGGGCTAGCTGGCAAAAATGCAGACTGTGGTAAGATCTATGTGAGTGGATATGTGTGGAGAAGTGCACCACAAATCACTGCAAAGCCGCAAAGCCTACTACCATAGAAGGCCTATAGACCCAGCTGATAGAACTTCCACAATAGGTCAGTCCAATCCAATGGGATACATTAATTCAAATGACATAACAAAAATGAGCTATGCTGAAAGGCAACAAAACGACCTCCTGCACACATCGTGCTAATATTTGACTCAAGAACTGTGCGTGCGTGCTGGCTATAGGCATTCTTTCGACTGAATAAATAGCAATTTATTACTCAAAGCAATTAGTATTGTCACAGTTAAGCAAACAGTAACTTTTTTTAGGATATTTTAACTCCTTGTTTACTCTTATACCAATTAATATGCAAATTATCTGTTCACGTCAAATGTACTGAAGATAAAGGACTGAAGTGGCTTTGAAATGTCTATTCCCAATTGGAATAAATTACATATGTATTTATTAGGATGACACATTCTACTTTGTATCTGGAAAGCCCTTTCAAGATTAGCATAAATTATATTTGTAAATTAGAACTTGTATTTTCAGTTTTTAGGCATGCCCTATTTTTATCATTCAGATATGGATTTCAACAGTTCATGAGGGGCAGAACAGTTCATTTCTCAGGATGGAAAGCAGGATCACAGCCAGGGATTCAGGGAACTGCAGACACCACCACTCTAATATAAAACTCTATTGTTTACATTGAGCTCCATCACGTTAGTCACACACGAACAGCAGGAGGTTTCCAAATTAAAAGGATTCCGCTTGTATTTTCTCAATTTAATTTAAATTGGATTTTCTTTTCAGTGACTCCATTCCCCATCTCACTATTCCCATTCCCCCCCATTTCTGCCCCATGCCACAGTCCAGTCATACCAACAGTCCAAATGGCTCATGCTGATCCCACATCAGTCTCTTACCAGGATACAGAAGATAAGAGAATTTCTAACATTGGTGCACAGACCTGAAGTGCGAGTAAAAAACCACAAAGGTAAACCCCAGTTCTGCTTGCTGTACTAGCCAGCAGGAGCAGCTGATGCAATGAGCAAGCAACACATACTTCCATGCAAATGAAATATTTAACTTCTGCGATATGCCTTCTCTTTAGTGGCAATAGATCAGATGCTGCTCCAGAGGTCAGGTCTCTAGTTGTATTCAGTACTGCTGAAAACCACTAGGGTTAGTTCCTTTGTTTACCAAGTCAAGACTAGAAACATAGGGTTTGATCCTACAAATATTACACAAGCAAGCTATCTCCCTTTCCCACATGTGTAGTCCTGCTGAAACCATGGAGATGATTCACAGCAGTTTCCTTTGCTTTGTGTTATTATCCATACCATCTGCAAGGGAAGACTCATCTTGCCCGGAGCTTTTTCTGATACATCCAGCAAAATCATTTCCCAGCAGAGGAGCATATAATTCTACTTGTTATTTCCTCATTAACATACAAAACATCCTCATTGACATACTCGGGTCTGAGCTCAGAACATGTGGTTCCAAACCCAGAAACCCAAGAGTTATGGTTTTTATGGAACAGTCTCACAATTCAGAGGAGTTTAACCTCAAGTCACAGGCTATTGCAATGTCCATATTGGATCAAATCCCTCATTGTCAGAACCTCCCAATGGGCAAATGTGGGATAATTTTGTTTCCAATCAGCATGTAGAACTGCGGTGGGAGGGCATTGTAGGTGACAAGAAATTATCAGAATTTAAATCCTAAGCATGAGGTTTAATGTGTACAAGCACCTTCCTTCCACAGATGCACAATGTTTGGGAGTGATCTCAGATTGCTGCTAGATCCATCTCTACTTACAATATCAATGCTGATTTCTTAGGTACCACACCCAGGTGCTGTTAGCTGGGATCACATTGCCAGAGGAATCCTAGCGGAATTATACATGTTGTTACTTTGAAAGTGTGAGAGCTATGGGCTTCCAGCAGATTATTTGTGTAGGAGGGAAGGACAGTCAGGGAGTCCCCCGCACTTCTCCAAGCCATGGGCCAGGCAGTTCCTTTTGCTTCCTGGCTGCAGAGCATCCTACAAATTGGTTCCAGAGCCATGTGTGTTTGGCAGGGGTCAGCAGCAAGGAGGGAGCTGGGGATGCTGAAGCCAGGATACAGCAGGGCAGCATGCGATCTGGAGTTGCTGAGAAACTGGGGCAGAGTTAGGCAGTGGGGCCACTCAGTTTTTCCCCTGCATTGGAAGCAGAAGCTAGAATCACTCCCTGTTACCCTGGAGCTCACCTATTTCCCCACCGCCCCCTATTTCCCCGCCAGCTCCCTCAACATCCTCTCGGAGCCTGCCACTCCAGCACTGCAGAGCCACCATCTTGGGGATTGAATTGGGAACTTTGGTCTTTACAGCTTAAACTGGAGGACCATCCTCTGCATTGAAATAGACTCATTAGTCTTGATGGGAAACACATAACACACACCCTGGACAATGGGTTATAAAAGAAGACTTTTTGGAGGACTAATCAAGACTGGTCACAGCAGGGTTGAATACATGGTGTAATATTCTTTCTCAAAGGGAAGACTTACTAGGCCCCTCCTCCGACCCTGGATACCAATTTTCATAATTAAAGCACTGAAAATCTAGCAATTTTAATTTAGAAAAGATACTTTAAAAATACAGACTTAAAATAGACCTATACTACATTATGTTTACAATAAATTTGATCTGAATAAAGGGATCATATAAAAATATGCAAAAACAATGAGAAGTTCTGTGGCACCTTATAGACTAATAGATTTATTGGAGCATAAGCTTTCATGGGCAAAGACCCACCTCGTCGACATGCATCTGACGAAGTGGGTCTTTGCCCATGAAAGCTTATGCTCCAATAAATGTGTTAGTCTATAAGGGTATGTCTACACTACCACCCTAGTTCGAACTAGGGTGGTTAATGTAGGCAACCGGAGTTGCAAATGAAGCCTGGGATTTGAATTTCCCGGGCTTCATTTGCATATTGCCGGGCGCCGCATTTTTAAATGTCCGCTAGTTCGGACTCCGTGCCCGCGGCTACACGCGGCTCGAACTAGGTAGTTCAGATTAGGCTTCCTATTCCGAACTACCGGTACACCTCGTTCCATGAGGAAGCCTAATCCGAACTACCTAGTTTGAGCCGCGTGTAGCCGCGGGCACGGAGTCCGAACTAGCGAACATTTAAAAATGGCAGCGCCCGGCAATTCAAATCCCGGGGAAATTCAAATCCCGGGCTTCATTTGCAACTCCGGTTGCCTACATTAACCACCCTAGTTCGAACTAGGGTGGTAGTGTAGACATACCCATAGATGCCATAGGACTTCTCATTGTTTTTGCAGATTCAGACTAACATGGCTACCCCTCTGATATATAAAAATATGTAGCTCTTCTAGGGACTGGGCAAAACTACCCACTCACCACTCCCCAGGAAATGTAATGTGGCCCTTCCGGGGGTGGAAAGAGACAGAGCAGGGGGAGCCATGAATAGCCATGGCTCACTGGCAGTACAAGTGAGTGCTGTACTCCACTTATAGGGCTGAGGCAAAGTGTGACATTTTGCTGAGGTGAAGTTTCACTAGTGCTCCGCCTACAGTGTCTCAATCTAGAGACAGTTAAAAAAAACTGAACTTTTTCCTATTTTTTGAATATAGGGGAAGCTTAATGAGCATCAGTGAAGCAGGTTCTGATTGTATATGGCTACTTTTTAACATGGCAGATGCACAGCTAAAAGCCAAGAAATGAGAGCTTATACGCCTTCCTCAGAGAGTCACTGAAGATTAGAAACCAGCCACATGCAATATGTAAACTGAGTGCAATTTTGTGTTCACTTTAATGGAATGCATGTGTGCACCTTGTCAGAAATGGGTGGAGCTATGACAAAATAGCACACTTGTCACTTTCAATGGAAAATCATGTGGGGGCAGCATCCATTATGCCTGGGTGAGTGTGGATGAATGACTAAGTAATTACTGAAATGAAATATGTAAATTAATTAACATATGAAAGCCGCTAGTTGTAAATTTTAGCTGCTACAATGCTCATATGGTTTGGATCAGCAGACAGAGGCTTCTTAGAGAGATGAGACAATTTCTTACGGTAGGAACTTTAGCGGAAGGAATACAGACTAGAAAAAGTTTAGATTGGGAACAAACCAAGGAGACATGTTGGAGCTCTTGGAGGTGGGATTTGGAAGTCAAGCACATAGGAGCTGTGTTTTGCTTGCCAAGGCATTACCTTGTCTCTAGCCTTTCCAGCTGCAGGCTTATTTCCAACAATGATTTACAGACACATTTTTAAGGCCATCTAATCAATATCAGTCTACTTTCCTTTTAAATATACAGCTCAAGTAGCAAGCACAAAGGGAAACAGCAAGGGTTTTAAATAGCATGTCAGTTCCCACAGCAGAAAGTGTAGGGTGGGCCAACAAAGCTGGGCCCACAGGGCCTGATCCTGATCTGAAACTCCACTGATGACACCACAGTGGAATCAGAGTGGAAACCATATAGGAACATAATCAGACTTTAATATTTGTACACTACTACTGCAGCTACTCCTCATTCAAATAATAACAATGCTTGTAATGGCTATACTGAGGAGTCAACTGAAAATTGGGCCCAAATGGTGCTGTTCAGTTAAGGTATGTCTACAGTTGCTCCCTAGTTCGAAGTAGGGATGCAAATGTAGCCAACCAAAATTGCTAACGAAGCAGGGATTTAAATATCTTACACTTCATTAGCATGATCTTGCCAGCGCGTTGCTCTGCTCAACAGCTGTTTCAAAAGTGAAAGTGCGCACTGGGATGCATTAGTTTGAACCAAACCCCATGGTTTGAACTAACGTTACTCCTCAAAAAATGAGCTGTTGAGCAGAGTAACGCACCAACAAGGTCATGCTAATGAAGCGTGGGATATTTAAATCCCCGCTTCATTAGCAATTGCAATATCTTACATTTGCATCCCTAGTTCGAACTAGGGAGCAAGTGTAGACGTACCCTTATAGAATAAGAAACAGTTTGTACTGTAAAGAAATTTCTGGCTACTCTGACATAACAGAGAAAGGACAGGGAAAGGGGCTAGACTGGTGGTCTCCAACCTTTCTAACAACAAGATCACTTTTTCAATTTAAGTGGAATGTAAGATCTACCCCAAACCCAAATACCCTTGCCCCCCCTTCCTTCCTTCCTTGAGGCCCCGTCCCTGCTCCATCTTTTCTCAGAGGCCTCACCTTGCTCACTCCACCCCCTTCCTCCCTGAACATCATTCACTTTCACAAGGCTATCGTAGGGGTTAGAGTTCAGGGTCTGGTCTTGGGCCAAAGGGTTCACAGTGAGTGTGGGGCTCTGGGCTTAGCCCTAGGCAGGAGATTGGGGTCCAGGAGCAGGAAGGGATTCAGGGTGCAAGCTCTAGGAAGGAGTTTGGGTGCAGGGGAACTTACATCTGGGGTAGGGGTTGGGTGCAGGAAGGGGTTCAGGACTGGGAGAGGGATTCAGGATACAGGCTCTGGCTGGGCACCATTTAAGTGAGATGGCTTCTGAATGGTGGAACAGCAGAGTTAAGGCAGGTTTACTTCTGCCCTGGCCCTGCACCACTCCTGAAAGCAGCTGGCATGTACAGCAATGGGTCCATGGCACCATGTGCTGCCCCTCATCTACCGGCACTGAGCCCACAGCTTCTACTGGCTACAGTTCCCCATTACTGATCAACGGGAGCTGCAAGAGTGATGTCTGCAGGCAGGATAGGATGTGGACACCCCCTGCTTTGCCTCTCAGGGGCTGCAGGGACATAGCCACTTCCAGAAACAGCAAATACCACAGGGATAATTACTCCAGCCATGACAGGTCGAGCATTTGAGAGCTCACTATAGAACTCACTACTCAAAGAATTAAATTTAAGGAAGAGAAATGAAAATTATGAAATGCACAGACCAGTCAAAAACCAAAAAGAACCCACTTTACAAGCGGTAAAAGGAATAACAACAACCCCCTATGTATGTGTTGGGTCAGGAGACGAGAGTGAAGGACAGTGTGTGTTTGTGAGAATGACAGAGACATACACAGTGTGTGAGAGTGACAGAGATTTGCATTGTCAAGCTCCCTCCATCCCCTTCTCTCTGTGTGGAGACAGAGTACAGGAGTGGGAGGAGGAAGGACACCCTAACATCGGTGCTCCCCCTCTTCTCCCTCCTACACCCTGCACAGCAAGCAAGAGCCTCCCAAGGGAACAGCACCAAGGTCGAAGGTAAAAGCAGCATGATAGGGGGTAGAGGCACAACTGAAGTGCCAGTACTTGATAACTTCCTGGCCAAACCAGTCAGGATCACATGTCAAAGGCTCCAAGATCTACTGGTAGATCCTGAACTACTGGTTGGTAACCACTGGGCTAGAACATAAAAAACAGAGTAGGTTGGAGAAAATAATCAGTGGCAGAAAGTTCAGATTGAAAACAGCAGCGAATCACCTGAGACATCACTCATGAGTCTCACTCCCTGAACAGGTCGGTGGGATGCCACATGGGCCCTAGTACCCCCAGAGGGTTTCTTACCTGCATAGTTCTGGAAGAACTAGCTAGTCTGCCAGCTTCATCCTTTAGGCCAGGGGTTCCCAAACTTTTTGACACGGGGACCAGTAAATCCATTCCTGAGATTTTGGAGGACCGGTAACATTCATTTGCATATTTGCATATTCATTAAGCAAATGGTGAATATTCAAATAAGTTGTTTCTGGTCCTCCCAAAGCCCCCAGTGCCAGCATTAGCAAAGCTTTTGGTACAGTCATCCACAATATTCTTGCCAGCAAGTTAAGGGAATATGAACTGGATAAATGGACTGTAAGATGGATAGAAAGCTGGCTAGATCAGGGCTTCCCAAACTTTTTACTTTAGTTGGAACCTGTTTTTTTCAGTACTGTTTTTTGCAGCCCAAAAATGTAAACACATATAAAAAAAGAATGAAAATGAATAAATTTTCAGTCTTTCGCCTGGCTGCATCCTCCACCTAGCCTGGGCCAGGGCTTGTGGGACCCGGCGCCGCATGGGCACTCCAGGAGGCAGGAGCAGGAGTGGATTGGGGGTAGGGTATCTGGCTAGGAGGAGGGTGCAAGGAAGGGTAGGGTTGCCAGGTGTCCGGTTTTGTACGGGACAGTCTGGTATTTGAGGGTTCTGTCTAGGAAACAAATTGAGAAATTACCAGACATATAAAATGTCTGGTATTTTCTAATTAGGTAAGTTTTATTATTATTAGGTGGATCAGTCCTTAGCTATGAACTGCCTGCCTGGTAGATGTGCTCATGCTGCCTGAGTGTGTCTACCAGCCAGGCGGTTTGCAACTACTCGAGGGAGTACCCCCACCAATCTCCCCCAGTCAGCCCCGCTCCCCCGACACTCCCTTTGACCAGCCCCGCTGCCCTCTTCCAGCCCTGCTTCTGGCAGCTGGTTCTCCCGTCCTCCTCCCCCCCCCCCCACTCAGTCCAGCCCTGGTTCCGCCGCCTGCCCTCCCTGATCTCCGCGAGACAGCCCCGCTGCCTCCCACCCTGCTTCCGCTGCCCTCCTGCCCAGATCTCCGTGGGACAGCCCTGCTGCTCCCAACCCTGCTTCTGTTGGCCACCCACCCACCTGCCCTGATCTCTGCAGGACAGCCCTGCTGCCCCCAACCCTGCTTCCCAGCAGCCGGTTCCCCCCCTGCCACCTCCTCCCAGCCTACTCCACTATGCCTCGCTCTGCTCTCCTCCAGGCAGCCACCAGCCATGCTGAGGCCCGGTATTTTTTTCCCACGGCCTGGTACTGGGCCGCGGACCATAGTTTGGGAAATGCTGTTTTAGGCAATCCCTCACCCCCACTCATACAAACAAAACCTCAGGTTTGTTGCATGTACATTGTGTAATCTGGTGCACAAACACCTGGGTAAACAGAAGAATATGGGGTTGCGTCTACACAAACAGAGGTGCTCTCAAACACTGCAGGTGCATTTTTAGATGCTTCATTGGACTCCTGGTTATCCAGTTCAGCTTTAAAATGAAATGTTGCTGATGTGCTACGTTTTAGTGGTAATTTACAGGGCTAAAAATTTGGGGATACATTTTCATCTGTAACTGAGAACAGCAGAGTGTAAGTTCAAAGGAGCAGCAAAGGTGGCAAACCTCCATGCTGGTACTTCCCCAAATCCTGGGATGTTGCACAGAGTGCTGATCTACATGAATAATTAGAGCTGCCTGACAAATACTCTGACTTACTAGAGCTGCTAATTATCCCCAGCATTGGTTCATCCTGGCTGCATCCCTGTTTCTCTGACCATTTCCCATCCACTGTTAGGAGGAAATGTAGTGTCTCTGTATTACCAGAGAATCCGCTTTCCACTGGAACATTCCTCTCATAACTCATTATCTTGGCTTTATAGACAAAATGTGTCTGCAGCATCGTACTGTACAAAGTGATGGCACCATCCAAAATTTGGCCCATTATATTTTGGAAGCAAAATATCCACTCATTCCTTGATAGCTACCATATGAAAGAATTGTCTCCTCTCTCAGCAGTACCAATTTCTTTTACCTTGAAAAATTAAGGCAGCCTCTGAAAACTAAGCACATTTTTCAGATGTGTGACTATTTATGAACTTTATACAGAACGCAATGCACCTCATATGGTTTTGAAAATAGGGTCACTTCTCTCATTCTCTCCCCTGATTGGTCTCAGGCTGATAATACAACTGAATCAAATACATCAATATTGGCAGCTTTCAGAGTTGCTTTGCATCCAAGCCTACAGGGGCTTGCTCACTAACATTCAAATTTCCCAATGAACAGCTCTCTGTGGCTCTCTTCAGGGTGTATCTATTCAGAACAAAATGATAGTTATCTCCACAAGAAAATATTCATATACTTTATGCCTAAATTCGAAAATAAAAATAAATCTTCCCCCTGCCTTGATGGATGCCTGTTTCTAAGCTGGTTTTGTCAGATGGAAGGTTATAAAAAATTAAGCATCTATGTTGAGAGTAAATGAGGGAAAACTGAAATTGTATATTTATAAACAAGGTTGATTTAAAATGTGCATGGAACAATGTGAGAATCCAGTTAACATTCACTGATTTAAATTAGCTCATTGAAAGAGTCTATCCAGTAAAGAACTGCATGTCATTTCCATGTACTTACCATAATGCTCCAGCATAAAATTCATATTAAGGAGCAAATTCTGCCCACTGACATGTGTATGCATTTCCTACTGAGATCTATGAGAGTTATGCATCTATAAAGTCAACATTTGATTTTAAATTTTCTTCTCCGGTGTAGTTGTGTACTACAAAGGCTATGAAAAAGGTAAACTTATTCTCTTAAGTATACAGGCATGAACCAAAGTCCTCTGACGTAAATCCTATGGGGCCTTAAACACAAAGTTTCATGGTCAGAAATGAAATACCAGCTGTGGCTATAATAATTGCAGGCAAGCGGACTACCCTGAAACAAATCAGTATGTGTTAAATTTCTATCACTCAGAAATTACTGCTGTAAATAAAAAGAAAGTGGAGCTACTGTAGGTGATCGGCATCCTTCTTACATTACCCAAAGGCTTTTCCATACAGCTTGTGAAGCTGCAGTGAAATGAAATCCATGTCCAATTCAACAAGTGTTGTCTTCAATGATAGTCTGTGGGAAGTTCAGGCTATATCAAGGATGAAACAGAAACAAAAAGAACCCCCCCCCCCAACATCAAAAAAATAAAACAAAACAAAAAGCTTCTGTAAGAAGTAAGCCATGGTATTTGTTGATTTATACCTATCTATGCTTCGCATTTGAACTTTCTAAAAAGATGTTTGCTGTGAGGTATGGTGGCATGAAATTGCTTCCAGAACAGGGTGGGATGCTGTAGTTAAATGACGTCTGAGTATCATTTTATAAAACAGGGTCAAAGAACAAAGCAACATTGTGTTCCTCCTTTTCTTGGTGTTAAAGATTATTACTAATTTTACAAGACCGTAGGCAAAACTTTCAGGGCCTCTCTCAAATTTTTACCCTACAGCAATCTGTTCCATTCAATAATGTCATAATCCTGGACAAGAATTTAAGGAGGCCCTGTCTGTATACATTAAGTATCACGCACCAAAGCAGTCAGTCTAAGAAGGATTATAGGAAAGCTGTACATCCTGTAGCTTCAACAGAGACTCTATTTTGCATTTGTTACAGCAGTGTCCTATAGCTTCTGTTAGAGGAAGAACACTAAACACTTTTTCCCTCCCCTGCTCCAGTGCACAGATAGAAATTAAGTTCTGCTATGCCTGCTACTCTGCTCTTTCTTCCAGGGGCAGCAGAAAGTTTACTTTTTGGTAGAATGACCCAAAAGCAAATCATTCAAAGAGCTAGACAGAAATTTCTTAGTCTGGAGAGGTCTATACATGGCTTATACATTTGTTCCATTGCTGTTCTGTCCATACTGTATATATGCAAGCTAAAAACAGCTTACAGGCAAATATATTTTAGTCAAATGTCATACCTGAACTCTGCATAATTACTACATATAATAAATAACAGAGTAATGAGTTCTGGACAATATATGGGCTAACCTGAAGTCTCTGGGGCTCAACTGGAGTCCATGCGAGCAGCTGTACTCCTGCGAATACTGGAGGACCAAAATATAAGAAGTTTCCTAGTCCACACTAGTGCTGGAAATGGGTGCTTCTGTAGAATAGTGTGTTCTGGCTCCTGAACTGAAGAGACCTGAAGATTTTGAGTTTATACATAGATACCTGATACGGTAAGTTTCTGTACATGGACTAGACTAGTATATTGCACTATAAACCCCCTTTTAGGCTGCTAGGAAAGATACTGAAATCCAGGACCTCTATGGTGGCATTCTCAGAAATGCTTCCAGTTCCATGCGCAGGGCCAGGTAGGCAGGCAGAGCTTCAGAATCTCAATGTGTGGATGAGATGATGGTGTAGGGAAGAGGGGTTTAGATTTATTAGGAACTGGGGACACTTTGGAGAGAGGGGGAGCCTATACAGGAAGGATGGGCTCCACCTAAACCAGGGTGGAACCAGACTGCTAGCACTAAACATTAAAAAGGCCGTAGAGCAGTTTTTAAACTAAGAGATGGGGGAAAGCCGATTGGTGCGGAGATGCATGGAAATCGGAGGGAGACTTCCCTTAGAGGAGAATCCATTGATAGAGATTCTCTAAGCTGTAGTCAGAAAGAGAGGAGGGGAGAGGGCAAACCATGGGCCAGAGCAGACAAACAACCGCATACAAAGGAATCCAATGCATCAGGGAAGGGCAGACAAATAAGCAGTGGCAAATTTTTAAAGTGCTTGTACACAAATGCTAGGAGTATGACTAATAAGCTGGGTGAACTAGAGTACCTTGTATTAAATGAGGAGATTAACATAATAGGCATCACTGAAACCTGGTGGAATGAGGAAAATTTGTGGGACACAATCATACCGGGATATAAAATATATCGAAAGGATAGAGCAGGCTGGGTGGGTGGCGGAGTGGCACTGTATGCGAAAGATAATGTAGAATAAAATGAAATTAAAATAGTAAGTGAATCAATATGTTCCATAGAATCGCTATGGATAGTAATTCCATGCTCCAATAATAAGAAATTAGCAGTAGGGATATATTACAGACCACCTGACCAGGACAGCGATACTGACATTGAAATGCTGAGGGAGATTAGAGAGGCTACCAAAATAGAGAACTCTATAATAATGGGGGATTTTAATTACCCCCATATTGACTGGATACATGTCACCTCAGGAAGAGAAGCGGAGATAAAATTTCTCAATGGCTTAAATGACTGCTTCTTGGAGCAGCTAGTGCAGGAACCCACAAGGGGAGAGGCAATTCTCGATTTAGTCCTGAGTGGAGTGCAGGATCAGGTCCAGGAAATAACCGTTACAGGACCACTTGGGAATAGTGACCATAATATAATAACATTCAACATTACTGTGGTGGGAAGAACACCTCAGCAGTCCAGCACCCTGGCATTTAATTTCAAAAAGGGGAATTACACAAAAATGAGGAGGTTAGTTAAACAGAAATTAAAAGGCACAGTGACTAGAGCCAAATCCCTGAAAGCTGCATGGAAACTTTTTAAAGACACCATAATAGAGGCCCAACTTAAATGTATACCCCAAATTAAACAACATAGCAAGAGACCTAAAACAGTGTCACTGTGGCTTAACCACCATGTAAAAGAAGCAGTGAGGGACAAAAAGGTATCTTTTAAGAAGTGGAAGTCCAATCCTAGTGAGATAAATAGAAAGGAACATAAACACTGTCAAAACAAGTATAAAAATGTAATAAGAAAAGCAAAAAAAGATTTTGAGGAACAGCTAGCCAAAAACTCAAAAAGAAATAACAAAATATTTTTAAGTACATTAGAAGCAGGAAGCCTGCTAAAAACCCTTTGGGTCCCCTAGATGATCGAGCTATAAAAGGAGCAATCAAGGACAATAAAGCCATTGCGAAGAAACTAAATGATTTCTTTGCTTCAGTCTTCATGGCTGAGGATGTTGGGAAGATTCCCGAATCTGTACCGTCCTTTGTGGGTGATGAATCTGAGGAACTGTCCCGGATTGAAGTGTCATTAGAGGAGGTTTTGGAACAAATAGAAAAACTTAATGTTAACAAATCTCAGGACCGGATGGCATTCATCCAAGGGTTCTAAAAGAACTCAAATGGGAAATTGCTGAGCTATTATCTGTGGTTTGTAACCTATCTTTTAAATCGGCTTCCGTACCTAATGACTGGAAGGTAGCCAACGTGACACCAATATTTAAAAAGGGCTCTAGAGGCGATCCTGGCAATTACAGACCGGTAAGTCTAACTTCAGTACTGGGCAAATTAATCGAAACAATAATAAAGAATAAAATTGTGAAGCATGTAGAAGAACATAATTTGTTGGACAAAAGTCAACATGGTTTCTGTAAAGGGAAATCCTGTCTTACTAATCTATTAGAGTTCTTTGAAGGGGTTAACAAACATGCGGATAAGGAGGATCCAGTAGATATAGTATACTTGGATTTTCAGAAAGCCTTTGACAAGGTCCCTCACCAAAGGCTCTTGTGTAAATTACATGGCCATGGGATAAGAGGGAAGGTCCTTTCATGGATTGAGAACTGGTTAAAAGACAGGAAACAAAGGGTAGGAATAAATGGTAAATTTTCAAATTGGAAAGGGGTAACTAGTAGTGTCCCCCAAGGGTCAGTCCTGGGACCAATCTTTTTCAACTTATTCATAAATGATCTGGAGAAAGGGGTAAGCAGTGTGTAGTAAAGTTTGCAGATGATAGCAAACCGTTTAGGATAGTCAAGACAGAAGCAGATTGTGAGGGACTCCAAGAAGATCTCACCAAACTGAGTGATCGGGCAACAAAATGGCAAATGAAATTTAAGGTGGATAAATGTAAAGTAATGCACATCGGGAAAAATAACCCCAACTATACATACAGTATGATGGGGGCTAATTTGGCTACGACAAATCAGGAAAGAGATCTTGGAGTTATCGTGGACAGTTCTCTGAAAACTTCCATGCAGTGTACAGCGGCGGTCAAAAAGGCAAATAGGATGCTGGGAATTATTAGGAAAGGGATAGAAAATAAGACCCAGAATGTCTTACTGCCCTTGTATAAAACTATGGTATGTCCACATCTTGAATACTGTGTACAGATGTGGTCTCCTCACTTCAAAAAAGATATTTTGGCCTTGGAAAGGGTTCAAAAAAGGGCAACTAAAATGATTAGGTGTTTGGAACGGGGCCCATATTAGGAGAGGTTAAAGCGACTGGGACTTTTCAGTTTAGAAAAAAGGAGACTGAAGGGGGATATGATAGAGGTCTATAAAATCATGAGTGGTGTGGAGAGGGCCGATAAAGAAAAGTTATTTATTAGTTCCCTAAATAGAAGAACTAGAGGACACCAAATGAAATTAATGGGTAGCAGGTTTAAAACTAATAAAAGGAAGTTCTTCTTCACACAGCGTGTAGTCAACCTGTGGAACTCCTTGCCAGAGGAGGCTGTGAAGGCTAGGACTATAATAGAGTTTAAAGAGAAGCTAGATAATTTCATGGAGGTTAGGTCCATAAAAGGCTATTAGCCAGGGGATAAAATGGTGTCCTTGGCCTCTGTTTGTCAGAGGCTGGAGAGAGATGGCAGGAGACAAATTGCTTGATCATTGTCTTCGGTCCACCCTCTCTGGGGCACCTGGTGCTGGCCACTGTCGGCAGACAGGATACTGGACTAGAAGGACCTTTGGTCTGACCCAGTACGGCCATTCTTATGTTCTTATTCCTTTTTATTGTGTATTAAATAAAAACTAGCCATTTTTCTAAGTAAAAACCAAGTGGATACTTTATGGGTTAATGAATAAGTAAAGTCTTTGTATGGCCGGAAGAAAAAAGATCAGAGATGTAAAGAAGAGGGATCCCTGAAATATTACCTGTCCCAAACTTTCAATAAGCCTGAGTTAGATTTTTTTTTTAAAGCCACCCAAACCCCACATACAACAAAATCATAAGAATGGCTTAAAATCATGTTTTATTTTTTTAAATAATAAATTGTGGGTTGCTTTTAGCCTTCCACTACTTTGAGCCGCTAAGGTGAGAATGGGTCATATTTCCAGACTCTGCCTATAACTATGGTTTAAATGAAAGCTGAGATTCTCTCTTAACACCAGGCCTCCAGAAGTGGAGGCTTTAAGGGGGAAAAAAAAAATCACCAAATATTGCAAGATGTGTGATAAAATAACTATAGAATCTCCAGCAAGTCCAATACATTTAACCGTTGGATATTACAGAGTAGTTCAATGTGGCAAACTTCCTTAGCATTTCCCAGCAGGATTGGCTTCTCTTCCAGCCACCTCAGCCATTATTGAATCAGGTCCATACTACACTGGGAGGGAAACCAAAGGGACCTATCACCAAGCCAGAGAAAACCATAGTGTAGAGCAGGCCTAGGCAAAGTGCGGTTCTTGGGCTGGATCCGGGCCGCCAAGCCATCGGATCCAGCCTGTGGAGGCAGCCTGGAGCTCCAGGCTGTCTCCCCAGATTGCCCCACAGCCCCGCGTGCCATGCAGAAACACGGCTGTCAGGGCTCTGTTCCAGTTTTAAAACTGGAGGGGAGGGAGGAGTTTTAGGAGCTGCCTTTCCCCCAGCACAATTCCATTGGCCGGTGTCTGCTTGTTGAACTAACAGGCAGCTAAGAAGAATCATGCCCCTTCTTCAGTTATTCATGATACACATGGTCAGACAAGCAGGCTGGCTGGCTGGGAAACATTTTAACCTGGGCAGGCAGGCAGGCAGGCAACTCTGGCAGCTAGCAAGTAAGTCTCTTGGCCACATCCTGCTTCTGGCACTCCAGTCCTTTCCTGCCCCAACTCTCTCCCCCCACTTTCCCCACTCAACATACTCAAACCTTCTGTCCCCCTCTTATATCCTCCCAGATCTGGCACCCCAATCTCCTGCCCCAGATCACATCCCGAACCCCTGTACTCCAGTCCCCTACCCTAGGTCACAACTGCCTGCTTCATCCCAGCTCCCTCCCAGACTCCATTCTCCCTTCTGCACCCCAGTCTCTTACCCCAAGCTCCCTTCTGCACCCAATCTCCATCCCAGATACTGCATCTCCTCCATTAATATCATAGAAGAGTGCGACCCTCGACCACTTTCCAAAATCTTGGAGAGCCCCCCCCCCAATCAAAAATTATTGCCCACCCCTGGTGTAGAGACACAAATGCTGAAGGAAAAAATCTGACTTGCTCTGAATTCGAAACCCAGTGCGCTCTCAAGAGAGAAGAGAAAACTCAAAGAAATCTTATTGAAACCAAAGCTACAAAACTTTGCACAGAAAAGCATGGGACCCATTTGACAGCACTAGGTACACACAGCTACCAGTGTGGACAGGTAGTTTACTAGCACGGTAATTTCTTCAAAACACTCTTGATTTAAACCCACAATTAACTGAAACAATAGGACCCTTACTTCATGAAAACACAATATGCTGGAAAATATCACCAGGGAAATAACATTCTTCAAGGTTAGGATGAGAAACTGAGTCATCGAATGAGCCTTTTCCACATCTACATCCATGATTCCTGAGTTGCTGATAAAAATAAATGTGAATTATAAGTTTTATAGCGCTTATGAGTCCTTTAGGCATATGCTCATTAGTGTATGTTTATTCCCCTTCAAGCTAAGTAGAAGAACAATTAGATTCTTTTTTAGCAGGAGTATTATGGAATACACATACACGCAATCATAACTTTGATTTACAGAATGTGACAGGTAATCAATGTGTATGAGAGAAGACCCATATCAACAAAAAGATTTCATAGCTGTATTTGAATATTCTTTTTCAGACCTAAAAAAGATATTTTCTTCATTCAGCAAATATACCAGGAATGTCAGACCACCTGAAATCTGTGCTAGGAGCAGATATGCCACTATAAATGTAGTAAAAATGAATCATGCTGGCTTTAATCATTAACTCCAGGAGAAAAAAAAAGTCAGTGTCTTCAATGGAACCATACAGTTCACAACAGAAAAAAAAAAAACAGAAGCAGACAGATGCTGGAGCCTGTTATTAGTACTTCCCACTTACATACTGCAAATAGTACAAAATGACAGCTAGAAATGCACTTGTGTGTCTGAAATACACAGCGTATGACAGAGATACAATGAAAATTGTTTTAGGCCTCAAAAACGATGAACTGAAGCAAAGTCAAAAAAAGAAAAAAAATAGTCTGTGAATACTTATTACTTTCATTCAATGTAGAAAATACTGGAGAGAATGTAAAGACCAGGTATTAATGATGGACACGGTTATGACAGCAGTTAAAGATACTTTTAAAAAAATATATAGACATGACATTCAAATAAGGTTTAAGTCAGTCATTACAGCTTTAACACATAAGTGGGTTCTGCCCATGAAAGCTCATGATACCACCTACATTTTTTGTTAGTGTCTAAGGTGCTGCAAGACTATTATTCATTATTATTCATTCATTATTTTTTAAGTTTTTACAGACAATTCTTTCAGATAGTCAATGTTTGAATGTGATACAATAGGCTACTGAAGAGACAGCCATTTGCTTCCCACATGTCAAAGTGGATAAAGTTACTAGCATTTTGCTTTTAGAGACACGGGTCAAGCTCAGCTTATTGCCCTAAACTTGTATAACTCATCACCACATTCACATGTCTTTTTTGTAATGCTCTCAATTCCCATTCACTGGGAATTTGGACATCCTTATTTGATCCCTGTCCCAACAAAGCTTAGCATTCCTGTTTTCCAGAAAAACAAAAACAAAGAAAACTTAGCTCAATTCTAATACTTGAGTTTATTTCCCATAATTAGAGCTATGTGGGAAATGCAATTTTGCATTTCTAGATCAGAATGAAAATAAAGAACAATTGCACATTACATGATGTTTTCAAAACAATGTCATTTCTGACCATATCAACACATTTTCAATAACACATTTAATTTGAATTGACTTTTTTAAAATGTAAAATATGTTACAAAGAGACTTTATATGAAAAATTGAAATGTTGGGTATTCTAAATGTCATAACTAGGGTTGTGATTAACCATGAGATTTAAAAAGATTAATCTTATGTTTAGCTCAAACAATAATACAATAGAATTTATATAAATATTTGTGAATGTTTTTCAGTTTCAAATATATTGATTTCAGTTACAACACAGCATACAATATATGATTCTTACTTAATATTTATTGTTATTATAAATTTTGCATTGAAAAATAAAAAAGTATTTTAATTCATTTAATTCAAGTACTGCAACACGAAAATTAAACTTACAAAAGAAGAATAATGTAAAATAACTGCATTCAAAAGCAAAACAATTAAAAAACTTTAGAGCCATCAAGTCCACACTGTCCTAGTTCTTGTTCAGCCAGTCACTCAGATAAACAAGTTTGTTTATATTTGCAGGAAATAATGCTGCCTGCTTCTTGTTTAAATGCCACCTGAAACTGAGAACTGATCTTTGCATGAGACTGTTGTAGTTGGCATTGCAAGATATTTGCATGCCAGATGTGCTAAAGATTCTTATGTCCCTCATGCTTCAACCACCATTCCAGAGGACATGGGTTCTGCTCAATAATAATACAAAGCAATATAGACTGATGCATGTTCATTTTCATCATCTGAGGTAGAAGCCACCAGAAGATGATTGGTTTTCTTCTTGGTTGCTTGAGTTCTGTAGTTTCTGCATTGGATTATGACTCTTTTAAGACTTCTGAAAGCATACTCTGCACCTCTCAGATGTTGGAAGGCACTTCAAACCTTAAATGTTGGGTCAAGTGCTTTAGCTATCTTTAAAAATCTCACATTGGTACCTTCTTTGCATTTTGTCAAGTGTTTCTAAAATGAACCACATTTACTGGTCATCATTCAAGAATGTGATAACTTGAAATACATGGCAGAATGTACGTAAAAAACAGAGCAGGAGACATATAATTCTCCCAGAAAAGGTTTAGTCACAAATTTATTTAACACATTTTTAATAAGCATCATCAGCATGGAAGCATGTCCTTTGGAATGGTGGCCAAAGCTTAAAGGGGCATACAGATATTTCACATATCTAGCACATAAATACTTTGCAAGGTTGGCTACAAAAAGTGCCATGCACACATCTGTTCTCACTTTCAGGTGACATTGTAAATAAGAAGTGAGCTGCATGATTTCCTGCAAACATAAACAAACTTATTTGTCTTAGTGATTAGCTGAACAAGAAGTAGGACTGAGTGGACTTATAAGCTTTACGTTTTACACTGTTTTGTCTTTGAGTGCAATTATGTTTGTTCCATCAAAAAAAATGACACTTGTAAGTTGTACTTTCCTGATAGAGATTGCATTACAGTACTTATATAAGGTGAATCAAAAATACTGTCCTTTATCATTTTTACAGACAATATTTGTAATAAAAAATGAACTATACCCTTTTATTCTGTGTTGAATTGAAATGAATATATTTAAAAATGTAGAAAAACATCCAACATATTTACTAAATGTCAGTTGATATTCTATTACTTAATTGTGCTACTAAAACTGTAATTATTTGCAATTAATTTTTTATCACAATTAATTATTTTAACTGCGATTAATCAATAGCTCTACTCATAACCTCAGAATTACAAACACCTTGGAAATGGAGGTTGTTCATAACTCTAAAATGTTTCTAACTCTGAACAAAATGTCAACTAAACATTGACTTAATACAGTTTTGAAATTTTACTATTCAGAAGAAAAATACTGTTTTTAACCACCTTAATGTAATTAAAACAAAGAAACTTATCTTGTCAATTTTTTAAAATGTTCTCTTTTTTTAGTAGTTTACATTTAAAGCAGTATTGTGTCATTCCCCCGTCCCCGTGCCCTCCACTGCCTGATTACATACTTCCTTTTCCAAATGAGGTGTGTAGTTGACTGGTAAGTTCATAATTCTGGAGCTTATAACAATGAGGTTCTACAGTATTAAGACTGTTTATCCTCCTTCATTTGCTACATTTTCTACCGTATTTTCCGGTGTATAAGACGACTTTTGATGCTAAAAAACATCCCCCAAAAATCGGGGGTCGTCTTATACGCTGGGTATACAGGCGGCGGGGCAGCCCAGGCACGCCTGGGATGCCCCGCCGCCGGCTTTCCCCGAGGCTTTGCAAAGCCACGGAGGGGCTCCGGCGGCGGGGCAGCCCAGGCACGCCGGAGCTGTCCCGCTGCCGGGGCGTCCTCAGAGGCTTTGCTCCCGGTGCCTCTGGTCTGCTGGGGACCGTCTCCAGCAGACCAGGGACACCAGGAGCAAAGCCAGGGACGCGGAGGGGCGCTGGGGTATAAGACGAAAACCTATCTTTTAACTAAAAAATTAGGGGGTCGTCTTATACGCCCAGGAGCCTTATATGCCGGAAAATACGGTACTTTAAGGCTTTCTTTTATTCTTAAAATGCACATTTTATTTCTATGTTCCTTTACTGAGCCTCTTTGCTAACTTCTCAGTAGAATATCTGTGGTAGAGGTTATGCACTGAAAAACTAATTTTAGAGCTTCCAATTCATTGTAAGCAATAAGCCCAAAAGAGCCTATAAACTCAGATTGTTAAATTAAGCTTGCGCCGATGGGCTTGATGGACTCTGAAGCATGAAGGCAGAGAAAAACCTCATCTTGACAGTTTTAACGTTGTACTTGGAACTGCAAAGTAAGTAATCCTAGATGCTTGAAGACTGATGTCCTTAAAGTGGGTTTAGGGTGAGTAGAAAAACAATGTATGAAAGCCTGCACAAAGTTGTTGTCTATGCATGCGCAAGAGGAATGTAGAGACATTAGATAAGCAGAGGGTTCATTTTAGTTATCCCTATAGTGAAATACACTGAAGTAATATTAATTTTACCTTGAATTTTTCTAGGAACTGGCCTTTACTACATAATTTTGTGGTTTCTGCTTCAGTGTAGCTGAGGCTACTAACAATAAATACGTATAATGAAGACACAAACAGGTTGGAGACAGAACTTTTATCATTAATCAGTTATGCCCCAAAACTATTATTTCTTGTAATTTACTCAATTAATAAAACATTTTAAAGTTCTTTATGTATCATTTAACCTTGATACAAATACTCTGGAAGCTAAAATAAAGCATGGTGAACAAGTTTACATTATGTGCATTTTATCTGTTCATTGTTAATGCAAACAGTAATGAAGAGTGAGTTCCCACAAAAGCACACAGCAAAGGAAAGACACTGACTGCAGCTTAGCTATAAAGCAGTGTCTTCCCTATAATTTCAACCTTATCAATGTATAGCAAGAAAGTTTTAGGTTTAGAATAGAAAGACCTACTGTGGAAAAGATATGAGAAAATAAGCACTCTGCCTGCTATGGACAATTTTGGATGGAGGCTATTATAGAAAGGCAAAGATCTTAAAGAGCTTTGTAAATAGGCTTGAGAGATTTTAAATTTGTAAATGTAAATGTTGGTTTCACTCTACAAACACAAACCAAAGTTTTCATCAATAATCAAAATTTATAGATAGGCCAAGAAAGAAAAATTTACTTCAGGAATTTAGAGTAAAAATCCAGTGGCTCAGACTAAAGAATTAGGCTTCTTACAAAGGAACTAGTGAATGAATAGTAAAATTGGGCATGATTTCTTGATTTAAGGATATTTACTTTGTACATTTGACATGGAATGTTGACAATACATGTTTTAACAGCGTATAGTGCTTTAAAGACCCTATATGCTGCTATTTAAAAAGTTAAACAATGGACTAACCCTCCCCCCCATAATGTCTTGCAACTGCAAAAATTTAAATAGATAAAACTTTTAAAAAGGTGTTTTCAAATAAACATTGGTATCTATCAAAAATATAAAAAATAAAAATACAATTATCTCAAGTCTGTTTATAAATTTTAACAACTTATGCCTTGGGACTAATCCTATGAAGGAGGTTAGTAACTATCAATCACATTTTCAAAATACAGAATCTGCACAGAGAAGCTATACTACATTCTCAAAAATTAGCCACAAAACTAGTCTACTCACACCCCAAGAATACTAAAACTGGTTGTTGGGGTAGAAATTCTTTGATTATAGTGAAGGGGAAATCCAACTGGCAATTACTGTATTTTATAACTACATACCTAGCCAATTTTCAGGACTGTACTGAAACAATTTGGCTTAGGAAAATAAAAAGCCATCAGTATATTAATGAAATGTTTGCATGCAACAGGAGGCTTAAATATCACAGGGACTTCCCAGAGAGAACAGTCCACTGCTCTTGTTTCTCTCTAGCTTTGATTTTATTTTCATCTCTTGTCTTGTCCTTTTTACGTCCTTCCCCTCTGCTCTTTTCAAAAAGCAGTTCACATTGGTTCACCTGAGTTTAACACGTTTGGAAGAAGAGACGAGAATGAGGCACCACATGAGAAGTAGAGTCCTAGGGAGAGCTGCAGATAGGGCATGGATTCTACTTGGTTGAATGAGCTGGAGTTGGGTCCAAGAAATCAAAGGATGGATCTGTTTTCGGAAAGAAAACCCAACCTGTGATTCCTTAGGCATTCATAAACCCATCCTGTGATTCCCTAGGCATCATGACCCATAGTCTAGGAAACACTGAACTCAATGAGTTGATGTTCCCCCTTGAAGATCTGTGTTTTCCCCCAGGGCATGTGTACCACTGGTTGAGAACCACTGATCTAAGGTACTTCTATAGTCCCCATCAGAACATTTCCCACGCTAATATATTTGTCCTCACAACAACCCTGTGAATTAGGGAAGTGCTATTCTCCTCATTCTATAGAGTCGGAACAGAGGCACTGAGAGGCTAAGTGCCTTGCACCAAGTCACACAAACTTTACAGCAACTACTAGGGTAGCACCTTAACCATAGGTCCAACCTTTCTCATTGGCCAAGCTCCTGCTGAATTCAGGTAGGCCAGAATTCCACCTTATAACTCAGCGATGTATTGGAACACTTTGTAGCCTGCCCAAGCTCATCCTCAAAGCCTCTCAAGCCATGATGAGTCATTTTAATTTAGCAGACTGCTGTTGACATTACAGAGCCAAAATAGAATTCACTGCCATTTGACATGATTGGCAATGGCAGTCTCTCAGGGAAGGCCATGCCTGAAAGCATAAAGGGGGCTTGCAATGAGGTCTCATTGAAGTGCAAGGGCAGAATGTGCTTTTGGCTTATCTGCAGCTCTCTCATCATCCCAGCCCTTTTCAGCTTTCTAGGTTCTTCAGCACGTGCCAAAGCAGGCAAAAAGAGGGCAGTGAGAGAGACACACTGTATGTGTGTCTCTCTCTCACATGCACCCTCCCCTCTCAAAGTTACATAGTCCCAGCACAGTGAAATCTAGAATGTAAAAACAAAGTTGGAGTGTTTGATGAGAGAAATGTATGGTAAAGGATGGACAAACACATTGTGTCTGGTACATTTTTCACTGTAATTACACAAATGTGTGGCAAAATTGGGAGAGGGGCTATTAAGGGTTTGGAGAGAAAGGGAAAAAATAAAACAAACAAAAAAATTAAGGCAGGAAACTTACTTGGTTTTCCAGAGTCAGAGATGGAGAATATGGTAAACATGTGAAGGTGATTCCTGGATAGACTTATATTTGATGCACTGAAACAGAGGAGCCTGCCCACACTATGTGTTAGAGTGCATCTGTCTGGGTGTCTGCGATTCCATTTACTCAAGAACGCCTCCTAAACATTTAAGAGGTAAGGCCACCAAATTTGGTAGGCAGCTTCCTCTTCTTCTAACTTAATGCAAGCCAGGGTTTGGCTGTGCATAACGTGTAAAGGGAGGGGTTTCTTTCAGAGGGACAAGATATGAGAGTGGCCACTGGGAGCATTGAACCAGCAGGGGAGAAGTAACCTGTGGAGTGTCCACTAGGGGGAGTGACCAAATGACTAAAAACCATGTATTGTGTGCCCATAGAAGCAAATTTCAAACATTAAATATGTTAAAAGGCTTCATTCTACTCTGAGGACCAAGGGCCAGATTCTCTGCTGACAGATGCCCCCTTTACATCACAAATGGGCCCAAATTTTTCCATAAGCAGCCATCAAGAAATTCCCTTAGCATAGAAGAATTCTGTGCTGACAAAGGCTGTATCTGTCTCAGGTGACTATTTCTAGTATGTTCCTCTCCTCCATTGATGTAGAATCCATCAGGGTATTTCTACAGTGTAAAGTCCTATGTCCATTAATCTTGGGCTTGAGCATCTACACTTATAAGAATGGCCAGAGTGGGTCAGACCAAAGGTCCATCTAGCCCAGTATCCTGTCTGCTGACAGTGGCCAATACCAGATGTCCTAGAGGGAGGGAACACAACAGGTAATCATCACATGATGCATCTCCTCTCATCCACTTCTAGACAAATGAATTCTGGGGACACCATTCCTACCCATCCTGGCTAATAGTCAGGGCTCGACAAATAATGCAATCGACTTGCCTGTGACGAGTAGATTACAACCCGGAAGAGCCGGGTTCAGGTGATCTGCGCATGAGCAGATTGCTGGACAGTGCGGCTGGCGAGTGGGGCTCATCACGGTTTGGCGAGCTCTGCTAATAGTCATTGACGGACCTAATCTTCATGAATTGATCTAGAGCTTCTTTGAACCCTGTTAAAGTCCTAGTCTTCACAACATCCTCTGGCAAGGAGATCCTCAGGTTGACCATGTGCTGAGTGAAGAAAAACTTCCTTTCATTTGTTTTAAACCTGCTGCCTATTAATTTAATTTGGTGACCCCTAGTTATTATACTATGGGAACAAGTACATAACTTTTCCTTATTCGTTTTTTCCACACCAGTCATGATTTTATAGACTGCGATCATATTCCCCCCCTTAGTCTCCTCTTTTCTAAGATGAAAAGTCTTTTTAATCTTTCTTTCTTCATATGGCACCCATTCCAAACCCCTAAAAATGTGTGTTGCCCTTTTCTGAACCTTTTCCAATACCAATATATCTTTTTTAATATGAGGCGACCACATCTGTACATAGTATCCATGATGCGGGCGTGCCATGGTTTTATATAGCAGCAATAAGATATTCTCTATCTTATTCTCTATCCCATTTTAAACGATTCCTAACATTCTATTTGATTTTTAACTGTCGCTGCACACCGAGTGGATGTTTTCAGAGAACTATCCAGAATGACTCCAAGATCTCTCTTGAGTAGTTGTAGCTAATTTAGTCCCCATCATATTGTATGTGAAGTTGGGATTATTTTTTCCAATGTGCATTAGTTTACATTTATCAACATTAAATTTCATTTGCCATTTTGTTGCCCAGTCACCCCAGTTTGGTGAGATCTTTTTTGAAGCTCTTCACAGTCTGCTTTGGTCTGAACTATCTTGAGCAGAGTGGTATCATCTGCAAATTTTGCCACCTCACTGTTTACCCCTTTCTCTAGATCATTTATAAATAAGTTCAACAGGATTGGTCCCAGGACAAACCCTTGAGAGACCCCACTAGTTACCTCTCTCCACTCAGAAAATTTACTGTTTATTCCTATCTTTTGTTTCCTGTCTTTTAACCTGTTATCAATCCATGAAAGGACCTTCTCTCTTATCCCATGACAACTTACTTAAGAGCCTTTGGCGAGGCTGATAGGATGCAATGATATCTTGCCATGTATACGTCCCCGTTCTAAGAAATGGATGTTATTGATAGTATGACAGACACTGTGATGGTGGTAAGTGCTGACTTTTTAGTGGCACACTTCACTCCTCCCTCAAGGGTGTCATTTATGGGGGGTTAGGAGGCAGAAGCCCCCCTCCTGAATTTTAACCCCTCGATTTCATACTTGAGGTCAGCTTAAAGCTGCATGCCCTGACTCCAGAGGCAGGTCTTAAATGCAACAGAGTTTGAACTGCTTGCAACTTTGCCTTTGGGGCAAGGAGTTTGTTATAAAAGGAGGGAGGCAGAGTGATTAAGAACCACAAAAGGCCAGGTATTCAAACAATTGAAGGATCATTAGATCATCATGAAAACATTGCCATACACTCTACTTAAAAGATAGTGGGGGAGGGAGAGAAAGGAGGGGAGAACTAGGAATGAGTATTGTGTTTCCAGCCCCCCCCATCACATCAGGCACAGGTTTCCCCCCCCCCCCCATCTGAAATGGCACCCCTGTCCTCCATATTACTCTCATGCACAGTAAGTGGCTTTCTAAAGCAGAAAACTCCCCTCTCACTATTCTGAGGTACTAAAATTATCTGGTGATTTAAGTCCTACACATATAAACTAGAACAATGCCTGCTTTAAAGATTTCAATTACTGTTATTTCCTTAAATTCCAGTTTATGGTTCTTATTTATTCTTGAGGCAATGTCTGAGAACTTGTATCCCTGCTCAGATCAAATTGCAGGTGGTTATTTTGGGCAACCACACACTATAAATGTCATTGTACATATAAATCAATAACGATGTGTCTTATGTATTTCTCTACTTAATTCCTATGTACCATGATGCTTACAAGATGGTCAAAGTCAGATAAATCATTACTCTCTGAGGCAGGACTAAATGCCTGATCATTAAACTGGAAGGCTGTGCTTCTTTCCTAAGAACACATCGGGGGCATGTTATGTTAAAGGCATTGCTATAAACAAATATAAATTGTTAGGGATGTAAAAGCCTCCAATATAATCCCTACTGAGTGTTCAGTCACATATGTTATGTCATAGACAGTTCTAGATGAAGATGATAGTTGACATTTACATTTCTTATGTTCTCCTTCTATTTCATTCTATAAGAAAATTTCCTCAAAATTTTACTTTCTTCAGTTTTACATCTTCACAAAAGAATCTAATGATGAAAAGCCTGATCCTGCAAGTGCTTATGCACTCGAGCAAGATCTTTTCAGGACTTGGCCTTCCCTATGATTGAGAGTGCTCATACATCTCAAAATATACAAGATATTTAGGGAATTCGACCTGATTAGCAATTGGGTTTGCATTTTAAGGGGGAAAGAGAGTAAACATAAGAGAGCCATTTTTAAACACAACTATTTTCTTAACAAAAATATTAGTAATATGAGCTATTTGAGCTGCCTGTTATGAGGGCAAAGGTACTTTCTGAACCCAGCATGTAATATGTTACTTAGGATAGGTAGGATAGGTTACTTAGGAAGACAGGATATGTATGCTCTCAGGATATGTCTACACTGCCACCCTAGTTCGAACTAGGATGGCTAATGTAGGCATTCGAACTTGCAAATGAAGCCCGGGATTTAAATATCCCGGGCTTCATTTGCATGTTCCCGGGCAGGCACCATTTTTAAATGCCCGTAGTTCGAACTACCTGTCCGCAGCTACACGCAGCATGGACTAGGTAGTTCGAATTAAAGCTCCTAATTCGAACTACCGTTATTCCTACTGCAGGTAGTTCGAACTACGGGCATTTAAAAATGGCGCCCACCCGGGAACATGCAAATGAAGCCCGGGATATTTAAATCCTGGGCTTCATTTGCAAGTTTGAATGCCTACATTAGCCACCCTAGTTCGCACTAGGGTGGCAGTGTAGACATAGCCTTAAAGGACCATTTCCCATAGGTTTATCTAGGCCCTTAGCTGTTTACTATAACATCACAAGACAGTGAATTCCACAGATTAGCTATGTTACAGCTAGATACTATTTTAATACATCTGTTTTAAATGTTCCCATTTATATTATAGAAAAGGACAAACAGGACAACACATCAAGTTTAAGTCAGTCATTTAAAATAATTACTAAATACATTTTTAATGTTAAACTGCAACAAATCCATTCCAGTTTTTCAAGTTACACTTATTTTATATATTTTATAACCTAAAAATCTTCCCTGGAAAGTTACAAACATATTCAGTAATTTGTTACATATTTATTACTAAACAGTGTAAACAGACCTGATTTAAACACACCTTGCCAAATTGTAATTCAGGTTGAGACTCTTTTCCAAAACTTGTACCATGAAGCTCACTTTTCTTGTACTCCCTAACATTAACACACACAATGAAATCTTGATTCCACTGATGTCAATGGGAGCTTTGCCTTTGACTTCAGTGAGGCCAAGATTTTACTCCATGAATTGAAGGATAATGTTGACTTCCAATCAGGGGTTGCTTTAGATCAAAATCTTGATCAATAGGGCCAATGGAAAGGAAAGTAGATATGAGAATGTATCTGGCAACATTGTTTAACCTTGTTAAACAAAGGCATTCTCAAAAGAACTTTAGAGCACCCAAGTTATTGCTATGTTGACAAGATAAGAGACAAGGTCAGGTTGGCAGAGCAGACAACAAATCTGAGATTATCCTTTGTTGGCTGCCTTTGTGGTACTTCTGTACTTTAAATACAGATGTGGTTGCCTCATTTAAAAAAAAAGATATATTGGCATTGGAAAAGGTTCAGAAAATGGCAACAGAAAAGATTAGGGATTTGGAATGGGTCCCATATTGAGAGATTAAAAAGACTGGGTCTTTTCAGTTTAGAAAAAAGGAGACTAAGGGGGATATGAGAGAGGTCTGTAAAATCATGACTGGTGGGGAAAAAGTGAATAAGTTATATACAGTAAACTTCCGATAATACGGCACCTTTAGGACCCAGGGGGTGCCGAATTATCAAATATGCCAGACTATCGGAAGAGGGGGCTATGAGGGGTTTGGGGTGGGGGAGGGATGCCACCCCAGACCCCTCATAGCCCCCACTTCCAATAGTCTGGCTCTGCCCCAGGCGTTCCTGATTCAGCCGCTGCTGGTCAGTTTCAGGAACGGCTGAATCTGGGACACCTGCGGCAGAGCAGCTGGGGTCCTGCCGGGTTGATCCGGTAGCGCCGCCCCTCAGCACTGTGAGACCAACCCGGCAGCATCCCAGCTGCTCTTGGGGATGCCTGGGACAAAGCAGCTGGGGTGCTGCTGGGTTGGTTCTGCAGCCCCGAGGGGCGGCGCTACAGGACCAACCCGGCAGCATCCCAGCTGCTCTGCCCCTGGCTTTCCCAATTCAGTTGTTGGTCAGTTTCAGAAGCAGCTGAATTGAAGAAGCCGAGCGCAGAGCAGCTCCAACTGGCTGACTGCCCAGAGCACTTCTGGGTTCCCGATGGTGCCAGACCATCAGGAGTGCCGGAGCATTGGATGCCGGACCAATGGAGTTTTATTGTACTTGTTACCATAATATAAGAACTAGGGGTCACCAAATGAAATTAATAGACTGCAGGTTTAAAACAAACAAAAGGAAGTTTTTCTCCATACAGCACATAGTCAACCTGTAGAACTCCTGGCCAGAGGAGGTTGTAAAGACTAAGACTTTAACAGGGTTCAAAGAAGAACTAGATCGATTCATGGAGTTTAGGTTCATCAATACTTATTAGCCAGGATGAGTAGGAATGATGTCCCTTGCCCTCTGTCAGAGGCTGGGAATGGGTGACTGGAGAGGGATTGCTTGATGATTCCCTGTTCTGTTCACTCCCTCTGGGGAATCTGGCATTGGCCACTGTTGGAAGACAGGATACTGGGCTAGATGGACCTTTTGTCTGACCCAGTATGGCCGTCCTTATGTTCTAAAAGTTCTGAAAAACAGAAGGCAAAAAGAGAGCCCCAAAGTTTATTTTAAGCCAATAATTTTGGGGGGCTTAAGTCATAATTTTTCATTCATGGAGGTAGCAATACTGCTGCTGGATTTTTCTTAAACAAAAATAATGTAATTTAAGATGCAAGTGCATATTCTTATTTTTATGAGGGAGCACAACACACAGGAGTGTCAGTAGACCCTCTAGTATTCCAATCCTCTGTGTCCCCTCTTCTGTGGGAAGTCTCACTTGGTACATGTAATATCTGATAGATTCACCAGACTACTTCTATGTAGTAATCATTTTTTAGAGTTGGAAGGGAAGCCCTTATAGATCCAGATACAACTCACCCTCTCTCTGAGGAAGAAATTGGGAAATCTCAGTAGTAGAAAGAACTGGTCACAGCAGAAAAGCAGGCTAAGAGAAATGGGGTTAGGGTTGCCAGGTGTCCGGTTTTTACTGGACAGTCCGGTAATTGCGTCTTCTGTCCAGTTTAAAAAATCAGAGAATGCTGGACATGTCTGGTATTTTCTGTTTTTCTCAGATGGAAGGCCCTCAGGGACATTTTTCCCCTGCCATGTTTGGTGGGGGCTGGCGGAGCACGGGAATTTTGGTCTCTTTTTTTTTTTTTTTGCTCAATCAATATTTTTTTGCCATGTTTGGGATTTTTTGTGGAAAATATCTGGCAACCCTAAATTGGGTTTTCCATGAAAAGGTGCAGAAAAGCCGAGACTACTCCTTCTCAATGGTACTGAGCTGCCCCACTATTCAGACATCAGGAAATTTCTTGCCTCTGTAACATAGTAGTTCCTTTTACAACTATTGGCCTACTTGTAACCTCAATTTCTTGACTAGACTCTCAGGTGTTAAATACTGGAAGATTAGCCTTTATCCTAAGGGTAAAATGACATGCCCCAAGCATTTGAGATTTTTCCAGAATAAGAGGTAGTGATAAACCTGCATGACGCCACCCCCGGCCCTCACACATATGTGGCTAAATCCCTGGACTATAGACCTTAAGGGTTTTTTAACGGATTTTAAAATGTAATTGCGATTCAGAAATCACAAACATTATGTTAATAACATTCTAAAAGCAGATTTTCAGGCAAGAATCCTGCTAAGAGCCTACAGAGAACTCAGAAAGAGTAGGTACGCTGAAACTGCACAATGCTAGGGAATATACCAACACACAAGCAATAGGGGGAAAGTCACCATATCAAAGTCACTAGATTTAGGACTTCCAGAACCGAAAGAAGACAAACTCCCAAAGAGTTGGGCTTTTGCACTTGAGCTCTTCAGAAAAGTTGCTGAATGGGTTCTTTCCTTATATAGGATGCTTTTAGAAACAACAATAAGTGAACAGAGTGCCTGCATATATGAATCTGTATGCTTCTTGAATAAGCCACCTCAAACTGCGCTCATAAGTAGGTAATACTGAAAGGCAATGTGACTACATTTATATCCACCCAAGCCAGAAGAATCAAGATGGTGAAAAAGACCATAGTAGGTGGCTTCTGTTTAGAAAATCACTCTACACCCAGATGGAAAGGAAAAAACATATTTGTCCTCCCAGTCAAGAGTAAGGAGTTTCATGTTACGCTGCTGTTCTACCAATGTATCCCTCGGTATGTAGGGCATGTCACAAGGCCAAATCCCAAGATGTGCTCATTACTTTGCATGGAGGACAGTCTCAAAAAGGTGGGTTTTTTTGCATTGAACTGTACAATCACCCTGATTCTGGAGCTGGTTCAGTACAAATTCAAACAGCTTTAGGGTGGAATGTTAGACAATATTCATGAACAGCAAATGTTGACCTCCTAAATGAGGATATTCAAACTGGGAAAATTAGCATCAAGAGTTACACACATCCAGGAAAGGAGAAAATAGACCAGCTATGTATCCTGATCCCAGTCACAGTTATTACTGAATAATTTCTATTTTAATAACAATTAATGATCCCAAATAGGGATCAGGGACACATTTTACTAGGCACTGCCAAACAAATAATACCTCCAGTTCCAGTCGCCAACAGCTCAGGGTCTACAAAGCCTGAAAAAGGGTATATAAAATATTCAAAACAAATTGCTCATAAAAATTGCTTAACAGAGCAAGCATTATTTATAGAATTTATACAACAAATAATTTTTTATAATGAATCAACACATAATGAATACAATTGTGAGTTGCTATCTGGCAATTTAAAACACGGAAAAAAGCAAAATATGTCAGTTATGATTTGCTATAAATTATTTTCTTAGCCCAATATTATGGGGCAGGGTGAGCGAAGGAAGGTAGGTCTGAAATAAACCAGTATTTTCTAGTTTTGCTCCAGCAGCTAAATTTAGTGCTTAATAAAATCATATTTTCCTGATTCTGTTTTACTTCATTACAATAAAAAGCAACATTGTTGCATCCCCACACATGTTAATAATGAGTGCCTAATCGTGCCTGAGGTCTTGTTCAGGACCAAGAAAAAAGGGGGTTGGAATAGAAGACACAGGGGCAGATAATTTTGAAGACATGAATGAGAAAAAATGGGAGAAAGAAAACATGAAAGGAAAAAAGAGAGTCTCAGAGGGTTTGTATAACTTCAAAATGGACATTGTGAAGCTCTATAATCTGCAAGGCATTTTCCAGGTACATCAACTATAATTGTGTTAGATTTACAATTTATGAATATTACATATTTTATGAGCCACTTTTTATATTAATTGTCTACATTCACGCTAGTTTTTGCATATGAGTCCCAAAAGAGATATGAATTTTTCTTAGCATACCCAGATCCACTACTTGAATTAGATAACGGCTAAAATTTATATTCTTTAGATAGCCAGTATGAAGTAAATGAACTGACGATGTTAGCAGAAAAATAAAGCAGTTTCAATTCCATCTATGGAGCTACATCCAAATTGCACCAGAGACACAAGACATGATTCTCTTCTCATTTACACTGCTTCATTTCCTGTGACTTCATTGGAGTTATTCCAGATTTACAATGTAACTGAGATCAGAGTCAGGCCAACAGCATATCAACACCAGTGCATTCCTAATAAGGATCAAGTGTCTTTACAATTTTTATTTCCAGCTAATTAGTGTTGAAATTCTATTACTAGCTTATGAGTGCTTTTGCATTCCGCAATAAAGAATGATTCATATCTTGACTCAAATAAATTATTCACAAAATGATACGCAAATTAGAGATGCTTTTTCTTGTTTATAATTCTGCCAAATCCTAATGTTAGAGAAAAGATTAATCAGATACTTTTACAATTTGGACCTACCGGAAGTGCTATTCGCAGCTGATGAGAAGAACTATACAGCTGCGTCTAGACTGGCATGATTTTGCGGAAATACTTTTAACGGAACATTTTTTCCATTAAAAGTATTCGCGCAAAAGTGTGTCTAGATTGATCCCGGAGTTATCATTACAACGATGCGCTTTTGCGCAAAAACAGAAGCCTGGAACCATTTTGAAGAGGGCAAAAAGGCACCAGCCCTTTCCGGTGATCCCTTTGAGACACGTGCTTAAAGGGATCTCCCTGGACAGCCGTTTCTCTCTTGCTGCATGCTATAGGACCTCTTGCAGGGACTGACAGCCGTAGCAGTTTTTGTGGTTGCCCTCTGCCTTGTTGGACACCACTGCCTTGTGCCTTTTAGTGCCTTTGCCTGGTTTTTTTTTCATCTTGCTTGTTTTTTGTGCCAAGGAGCCAGGGGTGGCCATGTGCCTGCTCTGGCCCCTTCCGGCCATTTTGGAGTGCCTGCAGCTGGTGCTCCAGGCTGCTGCCCTCCTCTTCCAGGACCTGGAGGCACAGATCACTCTGGACTCCCTCACCGGGAGGCGGTGGCATCCCTGTGGCATCCCCACCCCAGTGTGGAGAGGCCACTGTGGAGACTGGACACCAGTACCGACTGGTGGGACCGGCTGGTCCTGGGGCAATGGGACGACCAGCAATGGCTCTGGAACTTTCGCATGCGAAAGCGGACATCCTGGAGCTATGTGCCTGGCTCACCCCTGCACTCCAGAGAACCACCTCCCAGCTGCGGGCACGCATCCCCGTGGACAAGAGGGTCGTCATCGCAGAGTGACCGTCAGTGTCATCGTGATGGAGGTAAGTCCCAGGGGGAGTAGGGTTGGGGGAGGGTGCTGCACTCCATGCCCAGGGGCAGCCAAGACTCCAGGCTGGGTCACCCAGGGGTTTGGGCCGTCCCTCCTTTGCACAGGCCTGCTGCTGGGAGCGGGGGGTACCGTGGGGCAAGGGGGTCCTGGTGTGTGTGTGTGTGTGCATGAGCATAGAGGGCATCACAAGGGGGGGGCAAGGGAGTGCACACTCACCCTGCCTTATGTGATGTGTCCCCCTGTGTTTCTCTGCACCCTTCTGCAGGTCGTCCATGCCATCAATGACGTCCTGCTCCCGAGGGTCATCCGCCTGTGCGACGTGGATGCTACGGTAGCTGGCTTCACTGTCCTTGGGTTCCCCAACTGCGGGGGAGCCCTGGATGCAACCCACATCCCCGTCCATGCCCCGGAGCATCGAGCGGCCCATTTTATGAACAGAAAGGGGTATTTCTCGATCGTACTCCAGGCCCTCGTGGACCACCATGGCTGCTTCCTGGACATTTATGCGGGCTGGTCCGGCAGGGCACACGACTCCCGCATCCTACGGAACTCAGGCCTGTTTCACAGGCTGGAGGCGGGCCCTTACTTCCCCTGGTGGGAGTTTACTGTTGGGGATGTGCCTATGCCCATCTGTGTCGTCGGGGACGCGGCCTACCCCCTGCTGCTCTGGCTAATGCGGCCCTACACAGAGCAGCAGGACCAGAACCGGGCCTGGTTCAACGACCACTTCAACCAGGCCCGCAACCAAGTGGAGTGTGCCTTCGGCCGCTTGAAAGCCTGGTTCCGTTGTTTGCTCACCCGTCTCGAGATGGGTGAGCGGAATGTCCCGGAGGTAGTGGCCGCGTGCTGCATGATCCACAATCTTGTGGAGCGGAGGGGGGAGGCCTTCCTCCGCGCATGGATGGCAGGTGAGGGCCAGGTCTACGAAAAGTCCCGCACAGCTGCCATCCACCAGGCGCACCAGGATGGGGTGCGCATCCGGGAGGCCTTGACGGACATGTTCTCCCAGGCTCCATAGTGGGGTTGCCTCGGTCTCCCTTTACAACTTCCTCCCATCCCCTACCCTTCCCCACGCTTACCTCCCAATAAACAACAAACAGTTTTTTTTTTAACACAAACTTGTAATTTTATTTACAATGGGGAGAGGGGAGATCTAGGATGGGAGGGGGAGGAGACCTTCAACTGGGAGGGGGAGAAGCTACTCTTGGGAGTGGTAGCTCCTGCGACTGCTTCTGCGGGGGCGGACCTGCACATGGGGGGCAGGCCACGTCGGGGCAGGCAGCATGAGGAGGTGGGCAGTAGGGTCAGGACCAGGAGCAGGAGGGGCAGGAGGGGCAGGGGCAGGAGGGAAAGGGGCAGGAGGGGCCATTGCAGGAGGGGGCAGGGGCAGTGCTAGGGGAGGGATGGTGGGGGCATGGGGCAAGGCCATGACATAATGATGGTATGGCCAATGTGTGCAGTGAGGGTGGCTATTGAACCTGCCATGCAGATGCACTGGGCCTGGAAGGAGCCCCAGGCCTTCTGGCGCCACTGCAGGTCCACCTCCACATGCCAAGTGATGGCTGCCTCGACGCACTCGATGGCCTGCACATGGCGCCGAAGGAGCTGGTCCTGGTGGCAGACCCGCCGCCTTGGTGGTTGAGCGGCTGGGGGTGCTGCTGCTGTTGCTGCTGCCCCAGGGCTGGAGGGTCCCCGGCTTGTGCTTGGTTCCGCTGCAGGGAACAGAAGAAAGGATGGGTCAGTCAGACAGCCTGGCTACTGTCCCCACACCTCATGCCCTCCGCCCCTGAGCCCAGGTGACACCACAGTAGTGTGGATTGGGAGCACTCGGTTATTCCCCCTCCCCCCCCGTGTTGTATGTTTGCATACAGGACCGCCCCTGGAGTAGGGTCCTCCTCCATGTACTGTAACCACCGGTCTGTGTCCTGGCCCCTTGGAGGGTGGGAGGGCACTGGTGTTGTGTTAACCTGTGGAACTCCCTGCTGGTGGAGGCTGTGAGGCTTTGGGCTAATCAATGGTGTTTGACAGGGAGCAAGATGAATCCCCACACAGTGCCTGGGAGCACATCTGGCAGATGTGGCCTGGGCTCTCAGATCCCCATCATGTGGGACGTCTCCTGGACGGAACCAGGAGAGTGATTGGGGAGTGTCCCATCCTTGCAGCAAAACTCAGGCAGCCCTGGGGCCGGCCTGAGCGCTTCTCCCCTCCCCTTCCCACTAGCCCTCACACACGTAGCCCAGGGACATATCTGGCCGCAGTGGGGACTTCCCTCGGGGGGCCAGCCAAGGCACCGGGAGCAAGCGAGGGGCTCAGTGGGGGTCACACTCACAGGCTGTGACGCTGCAGTTTTCCCAGGAGCAGCTGGCTGTGCCTCACAGAGAGGCATGGGACAGTGTTGCCGTTCTCTGTGCTGCACCCTTGCAGAGGTGCGGGCTCTGGCCTGAGTCCCTGGGGCCCCGGCTGGTTCTAGCTGGCATCTACCCTTCCCCCTTGGTCCGGCCGGATGTGTGTGAGCAGCACGGTCCCAGGCGTGCCCTGGAGCTGCCTGCCATGACCACATGATGGCATGTGCTACATACTGCCTAATGCTACACAGCCCGTGCAGCTCATGTGGCCTGAGTGATGTGCTCTCCCCGTCCCCCCTCCGGGCACCTGGCTCCCCCCCCCCGCCTTGTGAGTGCAAAGTGCAACACTCACCGGTGGATCCTTCCCCAGCCTCCAAGGATGCATGGGAGACGTCGGGGCTGCCGGAGGGGGCCTGCCAGGTCCCCCAAGCCGTGGCCCAGGCTAGGTGGAGGATGCAGCCAGGTAAAACACTGAAAATGTATTCATTTTCATTCTTTTTTTATATGCGTTTATATTTTTGGGCTGCAAAAAACAGTACTGAAAAAAAAAGTAAAAAGTTTGGGAAACCCTGATCTAGCCAACTTTCTATCCATTTTACAGTCCATTGATCCAGTTCATATTCCCTTAACTTGCTGGCAAGAATATTGTGGGTGACTGTATCAAAAGCTTTGCTAATGCTGACACTGGGGGCTTTGGGAGGACCAGAAACAACTTATCTGAATATTCACAATTTGCATAATGAATATGCAAATATGCAAATGAATGTTACCGGTCCTCCAAAATCTCAGGAATGGATTTACTGGTCCCCATGTCAAAAAGTTTGGGAACCCCTGACTTAATTGCATTGTCAGAAATGCCTCTCTTCCCCATCTGATCCCCTACACTGGCGAAAATCACCCTGGTTCAATTAAAGTTAATAGAACTCTGCTAGTTTATATCAGCTGAGGATCTGACCTATACATCTTGGCTACGTCTAGACTGGCATGATTTTCTGCAAATGCTTTTAATGGAAATGTTTTCCGTTAAAAGCATTTGCGGAAAAGAGCGTCTAGATTGGCACGGACGCTTTTCTGCAAAAGCACTTTTTGTGGAAAAGCATCCGTGCCAATCTAGACGCGCTTTTCCGCAAAAAAGCCCCGATCGCCATTTTCGCGATCGGGGCTTTTTTGTGCAAAACAAATCTGAGCTGTCTACGCTGGCCCTTTTGCGCAAAGGCTTTGTGCAAAAGGACTTTTGCCTGAATAGGAGCAGCATAGTATTTCTGCAAGAAGCACTGATTTCAGACCGTAGGAAGTCAGTGTTCTTGCGGAAATTCAAGCGGCCAGTGTAGACAGCTGGGAAGTTTTTCCACAAAAGCAGCTGCTTTTGCAGAAAAACTTGCCAGTCTAGACACAGCCCTTGTGTATGTGGTGGGGGAGGGACAAAGGAGGAAGGAGGGATTAATAGTTTAACTGATTTCAAAGGCAAATTACAATTTTACAAGAGAAGAAAATCTTCAGCAGTTTAACTACTCCTTGTAAAAAGGCTGAAAATCATGAAATAAAATAACGACAATTTCCCCTCCTTGAATATATAACAGTAAAAACACTTTAAAAATAAATAAAACATTGATCACAATGGTTTAGAGTCCAATCATTGTATTTTTCATTTGTTGAAACATTGTATCTTTGCTACAACTTTAATGACCCTGTGTTTAGTCATTCAATTTCCAGTTATCATGAGTCATTTTTATTTTACTCTTTTGGATAGGGGCTTGGCATGAAATGGGACTAACGCTTGTCAGAAAAGTCAAATTAATCAATGAAATCCGTCATTTTTACCTGCATAAACATTAGCTGGAGGATAAAAATGAAACACTATTAATGGAGTTCCTTAATAATGAGCTATCATAATAAGCTGGAATAATACTTTCCATTGTAACTAGTAAGTAAAAGGCTGGTGTGATACTCTACAAGTGGGATTTTTCTTTTATTTCACCTGGTGAGCAGCCACAGTCCCTCTGGAAGTCTTGGCCACCTGTCAAACACCAGAGCAACATACAGTAAATCCTGCAGTTTGGGTGAAAGTTTGCTCCTAGATGCCAGGACAGTCTGATTTCACATCCGTTTCACATACCAGTGACAATTCAATAGCGCAACTCCATTTAATACAGTGGGGCTATAATTTGATTTACAACCTGGTGTAAGCGAGATGAGAATCAAGTCTGGGAGGTATCCAAAAAGCTAGGTAGTTATTGTTTGAAGATGCACATGAACAGGTGTCACACCTAGATACTCCTCCATAGGGAAAAAATCACTTCAGTCTGTTCACCTAGAAGAAGTGATCAAACAGAAGAAACAGCTTTTGCTATCCTAGGAATCATGGTACAAGGAGACCTTCACTCTGTCTGGTGGCGGGAAGGTGCAAGGACTCTTGCAAGGTGCAAGGATTGCCTCAAGAGGAGTGATGTAGAGACGGAGCAACTACAGTAAAACTCCATTGGTCCGGCATCCAATGCTCCAGGACTCCTGATGGTCCGGCACCATCAGGAACCCGGAAGTGCTGGGGCAGCCGGACAGGGTTCCCCCATTCAGCTGCTGCTGAAACTGACCAGCAGCTGAATCGGGGAAGCCGGGAGCAGAGCAGCTGGGGTGCCGCCAGGTTGGTCTCCTAGCGCTGCCCCTCAGGGCTGCGGGAGCAACCCGGAAGCACCCCATCTGCTCTTGGGGATGCCTGGGGCAGAGCAGCTGGAGTGCTGCCGGGTTGGTCCCGCAGCGCCAAAGGACGGCGCTGCGGGACCAACCCGGCAGGACCCCAGCTGTTCTGCCCCAGGGGTCCCCAAGTCAACCGCTGCTGAAACAGATCAGCGGCTGATTCCAGGAAGCCCAGGGCAGAGCAGCTCTGCCCCGGGCTTCCTGGAATCAGCCGCTGATCTGTTTCAGCAGCGACTGACTTGGGGACCCCTGGGGCAGAGCAGCTGGGGTCCTGCCGGGTTGGTCCTGCAGTGCCTAGGGGTGGCTCTGCGGGACCAACCCGGCAGCACCCCAGCTGCAATGCCCCAGGCATCCCCAAGAGCAGATCGGGTGCTGCCGGGTTGGTCCCACAGCCACGAGGGGCAGCGCTACGGGACCAACCGGGCAGTACCCCAGCTTCTCTGTCCCAGGCGTCCCCAAGAGAAGCTGGAGTGCTGCTGGGTTGGTGCTGTAGCGCCGCCCCTTGGCAGTGCGGGACCAACCCGGCAGCACCCCAGCTGCTCTATTGCAGGCATCCCCGATTCAGCTACTGCTGAAACTGACCAGCAGCAGCTGAATCACGCCTGGGGCAGAGCCAGACTATCGTAAGGGGGGGCTATGAGGGGTCTGGGGTGGCATCCCCTCCCACCCCACTCCAGACCTCTCATAGCCCCCCTTTCTGATAGTCCAGCATATCTGATAATCCGGCACCCCCTGGGTCCTAAAGGTGCCGGATTATCGGAAGTTTACTGTACTTGGAAGAAGCCAGATATATCAGTGTGGTTGGAGGGTGAAGCAGGCTGCAATCCCTTCCTAGAGCACAATCCCTCCTTGTGCCTTTGTAGCACAATCTACTTCTTAATAGGAAGAATGAGAGGCTATTTCCAGTTATGAAAAGGGCATATCTGAAGCATATGCTTCATACGACATATTAAGTTATTTTTCATAAGAGTCACTAAGTCAGCCAGTCATTAAAATCAAATTGGCCTGAATTCAAAATTGCGCTTGCTTGCAGTTTTCTAAGGCTGTCGTGCCAGCACCCTCATCTGTTTCCTTAAGGAAATGTTAACAACTATGAGTTCTAGAGACATGAAATGCAGAAATTTTGCCTAACTAAAGCCGAAAAGGTTTAAAGACCTTTTCTTAGAGAAAACCCATTTAAACCTGTTAGTTTATTCATTTTCTTGGACAGGCTCTTTGTGCTGAAAAAGATTTCTATATTACAGGATGTCTGCAACCTATATGGAGGCCACAGAGATCAAGAGCACAGGGCAGGATTTAACTCAGAAAAGGGCCATGTGCATGTTATTCTCATATCTAAACAACCAGGGACATGGTTTGTAAGAGTTGGACTAGGACACACTGAACTGTATTGTTGCTATATCCCTAATAATAATATTTAGACTCTCTAAAATGCTTTTCATATCAATTCAATGCTTTTTCCTATAACTCAGTAGCACTGACAATTTTGTATCAAAATATTCTAGACAGTGAGGGTACGTCTAGACTACATGCCTCCGTCGATGGAGGCATGTAGATTAGCCAGATCGGCAGAGGGAAATGAAGCCGCGATTAAAATAATCGCGGCTTCATTTAAATTTAAACGGCTGCCCCGCTCTGCCGATCAGCTGTTTGTCGGCAGATCGGGGCAGTCTGGACGCGCCGCGCCGACAAAGAAGCCTTTCTTGATCGGCACAGGTATGCCTCGTGAAACCAGGTTTACCTGTGCCGATCAAGAAAGGCTTCTTTGTCGGCGCGGCGCGTCCAGACTGCCCCGATCTGCCGACAAACAGCTGATCGGCAGAGCGGGGCAGCCGTTTAAATTTAAATGAAGCCGTGATTATTTTAATCGCGGCTTCATTTCCCTCTGCCGATCTGTCTAATCTACATGCCTCCGTCGACGGAGGCATGTAGTCTAGACACACCAGAGTTACATCTCTAACATAAAAAGCCCCAGAATCTAAAAACAAGTTTTTGTTATCTTATATGTTCAAAACCAAAACAAAATGCTACATATAAAAATTTCTTTTAGGATATGATCTGACTTGCCATGGTCCTGTATAACAGTGTAGCTTACATAATATATACCAGTGGTTCCCAAACTTTTTGACATCACAGCCTCCATTTTTTATTTTTGAAAAACCCTCACTTCTCTTCCCCCCCCCCCCCCCCCATAGCAGCAAAACTTGTTGATCAAAAAAGGAAAAAAGGAACTGAACAGGGCAGCAAAACTTGATGGGGGGGGGGGAGGAGGAGGACTGGGTCACCTCACGCCACCCCTGGAATTTCTTCATGCCCCCCCCAGGGGGACATGCCCCCCAGTTTTTGAACCCATGATATATACCATTTCATACACAATTTAATCTTCTGTGTATGCTAGCCTTTATTCTGATGGTCTTTTATCAGGTGATCATGCCTTTCCACCCTCACTTTGGGCAGTCTCAATGAAGTCAAAGGGACAGAGTCTAACTTGGTGACATAGCTCAAATGAAGTCTATGAGACTATGCCTTTTCAAACCAGATGGAGATCTGGCTCAATAGTTCTACTTCTGGAGTAAAGATCTACTCACTATAGGAAAATCTGGCCCTAAATAACAATTTGCTTGAAAATAAATAAATAGAAAACAAACCCTTCTGTAAGGAAAATAGAAACTCCATATCCTCAGAGAACAAGCCCCACATGGAAACATTACAAATCTCTTTAAAGGACGATTAACTTCTCCAACTGTGAAGCTGGAATATTTAAATCCATATATCTAAAACTAACATTTTGAATCTGTTTAAGTTGGCAGAGTCAGGTGGTGGCAGTTTTCATTTCATGCAGCTATACCTAATTTGCTTCAGCTAAAACCTATTTGAAACATGCTGAGCAAGAAGAAGCAAGGTGTCCCCTTGCCTGCAACTTAAAACAACACACTAAATCTTGCCAGTCATTGCACACATCTTCTGTCCTATATGTAAAGGTCATATCTGGTGAATTGTTAATCAAAGATCCACACAATTTAATCAAGTGGAATGCAAATTATATAGATATTCGTAAATGTTTCTGTCGTAGCTGTGGCTCTCTTTTCATACCAAACTGATCCAATTTTCAGGAAAAAAATGGCAAAAAGGTAATGCTCTTCTTTTAGATGAGATGAATACAGAATGTGTCTTTTTTGTTTTGTTTTCAAACTTAAAGATCAAGGAGAACCTACATCAATACATTTTTGTTTAATTATACAGTAGCTAAGGGGATATGACTCAGTCTCTTTGAAGTGTCTTAACTTCTGTGCTACTTTCTTATGTGAAATTATACACAAAAGGGATCGTACTCATCACTTTGAATACTATCTGCTTAGATCTGTGTACACTAAAGAAAATCAGATATATTTTCCAATTGATTAATGAAATGTGAACACATCCTTGGATCAAATAGTAGGTCACTTTCCTGAAAGATGGTTGCCAATACTAGTTAAGGTATGTACATTTAATCTTAAAATGCTGAAAACATCTTTGGAGCCAGAGGGAGTTTTGCCATGAATGTCAATTACAACAGCAACAGCCCCAGTCCAGATCTTACAGTCTTTATCCATTCTTTGTTTCAGAGTCACTTCCTTCTTCATTGACTTTATTCAGTTTATGCATGAAAATATTTAGCTTTCACCACATGACAATTGCTTTGTTCTCATCAGTAGCTTGATCCACTCCCCAGTTAAGTCAATGAGAAAATGCCCATTGACTTGAATGGTACAGGATCAAACCCTGGAAGAAGTCGGTGTTTCTAGAGAATTACTCAGATAAACAAGGAGTTTTAGGATTGGGCATGTATCCCGTTTTGAAATTCACAGTAAGATTTGCTTAGTGCCCATATTAGATGTTTGGAACAGGTAGTCTGAGGGTCTATCTACCAGGAGCACTATGGTTTCTTCATTTGCCTGGTGATTGTAAAATAAAACAATTTTTCCACTTGCTAAATGTACTGGAAATATTTTTCTTCCACTAAACACCTTTATAAATGCATTTTTTTAAGCATACAACCTAGAAACTTTCTACAATGTGCCTAACACCAGAAAAGAAAACCTGAAGCAAAAACATCAACCAGAGATCGACTAAGCTCTCAATATTTATTGAACAGTGACCTGTCATCTTAGAATCTCCAGCTGTGAGGTTTCCCAACCCCCAAACCATATATTTTTCAGAAATCAGGATGGCAACCTTTACTAAAAGATATTGAGTGATAGCTTTAGCAATGAAAGTGTTGCCAATTCAATTACACAGATGATTAGTACTCAGTAAAGCAAGAAAAGAAGGGAAAGATCATTTAAGCACAGTATGTCAAAGGACACTAATACTTCTTCTGGGATTGCCACATTTGATAAAATAACCTTAAATTATTATTTATGGAATGCTGAACCTTTACTGCACATAGATATGGATTTTTTATTTTAGAACCACAAAAAAGGTCTATCAGCTATTTTGATAGATTGTTGCTTAAAGAAGCAAAAGAGTTTTTTAAATGTGTATTATTTATACCTGCCATATGACATACATGGCTTGCTCATGATAGCAATAAATCACATTTATCTCTGTGTACTTCCAAATACTCCCTGGAGACCAATAAAAAGGCATATGGCATAATGGAGTCATCTGTTCAATTGTAATCATTATTGTGGTACATATTAAATGCACTGTCTTGAAGGTGAACTGAGGCCCTGTAAATTGCTATGGTCCATTAGTTTAGAGGGTTCCCCCTCCCTCATTTTGCCTGAATTTAGTACTCATGAAAGGTGGCAGATACTCAGGGCAAACCTACACTGTGATTCTGGGGTGTAGATGGACCTAAACTAGTTTTAATTCACTAGAACAATCAGCAAGGCTGCAGCAATGTGAGATTAAGTGCTGCCATAAAAGATTCATGGGCTGTTGCACCTTCACTGCTACATTAAAGCTAGCTAGGTACATCAACTCATGCTTTACAAACTGTCCTCACTTTAAATCCTAGATATGTTCCAGAAGACTTTGGACTTATAGTGAAACAACATAAAGTGAGGAATTTTTTTCCTGCGGCTGGCTTCCATTTGTGCAAATTGGGGAGGTTTTTTGCACGTGAATTAAGAGTGGGAATTGGAGGACTTATAATGCATAAGTTCCTACAAGCGTCAACAACTTTAGTGTGGAACACATGTATACCAGAGCGACTTACAGTGGGGACGTCCTGTAATCATACATGTGCAGCATAGATACATCCAGAGAATGAAGCCCACTATCTACAACACAGGTTATAAACAGACAGTACAAGCAGAATTTTTTCCTAATTAAACACCCTGAAGGAGAATTATCTATATACAAGAGGAAGTATTTTCCATTCCCATTCAATCCCAGGCTTCTAGAACTATTGGTCTGATTTCATTTGAAGGTCATTAACTGTGGCCCAGTAACTGGCGCTGCCAATGAGGAAGACAAAGAAGGCTGTAAAAATTTAAATGCAGTTAACTCAGTTGAGGATTTTTCCCAAAGTTTGGGGGTGGCATGCAATTGGAAGAGTTTTGGGTTAGGCTAAAACCAAAAGTTTGTTTTCCGATCCATCATCTTGCAGAATGAAGATACAGTTCAGGGTTATCACTAATACAGATAATGACAATGGCCATCCTTCCCCAACCCCCATTAGGAACCACACCAAATAAGTCTATTCATTTTACATCAGCCTCAGTATGGACATCTGATGTTTTAAAAAGAAAGCGAGAGAGAGAGAGAGAGAGCGCACATGCAACAGGCTCCTAGTCACTTCCAAGGTGAGCCAGTATAAGAAGAGATAATCCCCAACTCTCAGTACAATTCCTCAGTGACATCCAGTCATTTATGTCATTCTTCTTTGAAAATATATGGATCCATTGAGAGATATTTGGGAGAAATACTATCTGGAAACATTTCTCATTATACTTCTAAATTCATTGCTTTTAAAATTTCATTAGATGTCAGAATTCTACAATCTAAAATCCTTAAATCTCAATTCACAGTAAGGTTTATTCTGGCAAGTTGTGACTTACCTTGAACTACTCTCTATTTTTTCTACAAAGCACAATTTGAAACAGAACTTGTCAGTTACACAGAGCAGCTATAAAGTAAGTCTTACTTTAAAATGTACGTCTCCACAACGGTTGTAAAGGAAGATTCTATTTGCTCTTTTTGACAACTTGTTTATACTCCATAATGAAAGGAAAAAATGAAAGGAAAGGAAAAGAAGAAGTTGTTTTCAACCATTTATCACGGACTGTTGGAATTACACTGGGACAGAACCAAGGTTCCCTCTAAGCTACGTGGTCGCTGGGCCGTGCAGCTGCTTAAGGAGCAGGAGCTCAGGGCTGCCAAGCACAGAGCTGCCTGGCTTGGGGAAGGGCACATCTCCCTCAGCTACAGCAGCAGCTCCCTGCTGATATCAGAGCAGTAAGTCTCTCGCAGCCACTAGGGTCGGTGGGGCTCATTAAGCAACTGCACGGCCTGTTTTGCCGCGCAACTTAGAGGGAACTTAGTTGTTCAAGGAAGAATCCTATTACTACTACTTATTGTTAATACCACAGTAGTCCCTAGTAGATCATCTCATCTCAAGACAAACATCCACACCGACTGACACCTTGCAAGACTTTTGTTCCACCAGACAAGAAATCTACTATACACACTTCTATTCCCTACAACAAAAAAAGACAATAAATTTTCTAACCTGCTCCATACCACTGGCTACAACAGCAACTGCCTCAACCCACCGGATAATATTGTTAACCTCTCCAGCTACAAACTCAATCCAGCAGAAAAGTCTGTCTTGTCCCGGGGTCTCTCTTTCTGCCCCACGTCCCCCACAAACTGGATACAATTTTGTGGTGACCTTGAGGCTTTTTTTCGCCGCCTCCATCTCCGAGAATATTTCCAAACCACCACTGAACATCAATCTGACCTACCAGATCCCCCCTATCAACACCAAAGGAAAAATAATTCTATATGGACTCCCCCTGACGGTCGGAATTACAATCTGGATTTCTATATACACAGCTTCCGCAACAACGCACAGACTGACATTATTCGCAAACGACAACAAGCGACACACAATCTTAGCCATGCTGAACACCATGCCATCCAGAGTCTCAAAAACAACCTGGACATTGTAATCAAACCAGCTGACAAAGGGGGTGCTGTGGTCATTATGAATAAGGCCGACTATAACCAGGAGGCAACCAGACAACTCTCGAACACCACATTTTACAAACCTCTCCCCTCTGATCCCACCTTGGAATACCAAAAGAAACTACACTGTCTCCTTAAAAGCCTCCCCACAGCTACTCGGGAACAAATCCACACAGAATCACCTTCTGACCCCCGACCAGGATAGTTCTATCTACTTCCCAAGATCCATAAACCTGGGCACCCCGGACGTCCCATCATCTCTGGTATTGGCACGCTCACTACTGGTCTATCCAGCTATGTAGACACTCTTCTCAAACCCTTCGTAACCAATACCCCCAGCTATCTCCGAGACACTACTGACTTCCTAAGGAAACTACAAAACATCGATAACCTCCCCAATAATACCATCCTTGCCACCATGGATGTAGAAGCTCTATATACCAACATCCCACATGAAGACGGATTACAAGCAATTAGAAACACTATCCCAGAGGACACTACTGCCAACCTGATAGCAGACCTATGTAACTTTGTTCTCACCCACAATTATTTCCAGTTTGAGAACAACTTATACCTCCAGATCAGCGGCACAGCCATGGGTACACGCATGGCCCCACAGTATGCTAACATCTTTATGGCTGACCTAGAACAACGTTACCTCAACTCCCGTCCCCTTTCACCCCTCCTCTACCTACGGTACATCGATGACATCTTTATGATCTGGACGCATGGCCAAGAAACACTGGAGATATTCCACAGAGATTTCAACAACCTACACCCCACCATCACCCTCAGCCTGGACCATTCTACACGAGAGATCCACTTCCTGGACACCACCGTACAAATCAACAATGGAAAATTAGACACCACTCTCTACAGAAAACCCACCGACTCATACAGTTACCTACATGCTTCCAGCTCCCATCCAGAACACACCACACGATCCATCGTCTATAGCCAAGCCCTTCGATACAACCGCATCTGCTCTAATCCCACTGACAGAGACCAGAAGCTTCAGGATCTCTACCAAGCATTTATAAACCTCAACTACCCATCCAGAGAAATAAAAAAGCAAATTGAAAGAGCCAGACGAATACCTAGAAACCATCTACTTCAAGACAGACCCAAGAAAACCAACAATAGAACACCACTTGTCATCACCTACAACCCCCAACTTAAACCTGTCCAACACATTATCAATAAACTACAGCCTATATTGGAACAGGATACCATACTCAAAGAGGCTCTGGGAGACAGACCCATAGTCTCCTATAGACAAGCACCTAACCTCAAGATGATTCTTACCAACCACCACAGGACATACCACACTAATACCAACCTTGGTACCTTCCCTTGCAACAAACCCCGTTGCCAGCTTTGTCCACATATTCATTCTGCTGATACCATTATTGGACCTAACCAAGTGAGTTATAAGATCAAGAACACATATTCCTGCGCATCCAGAAATATAATCTATGCTATCATGTGCCGAAAGTGTCCGTCTGCTATGTACATTGGACAAACATCTCAGACACTTCGCCAAAGGATTAATGCCCACAAAACAGATATCAGACAAGATCACAAAGGCTATGTCTAGACTGCAGGCTTCTTTCGAAAGAGGCTCTTTCGAAAGCATCTTTCGAAAGAGCCTCTTTCGAAAGATCGCGTCTAGACTACAGGCGGATCTTTCGAAAGAGAAATCCGCTTTTTCGAAAGAGAGCACCTAGCGAGTCTGGATGCTCTCTTTCGAAGACGGCCTCTTTACATTGAAGAACGCCTTCTTTCGAAAGAGGAACTTTCGAAAGAAGGCGTTCTTCCTCGTAAATTGAGGTTTACCACCATCGAAAGAAAAGCCGCATTCTTTCAAAATAATTTCGAAAGAACGCGGCTTGAGTCTGGACGCAGGGGAAGTTTTTTCGGGAAAAGGCTACTTTTCCCAAAAAAAACCCTGAGTCTAGACACAGCCAAAGAGAAAACGTTAGTTCGAACTAACTTTCCTAGGCGCTACACTAGCGCTCTGTTAGTTCAAACTTAATTCGAACTAACGGAGCGCTTAGTTCAAACTAGGTAAACCTCATTTTACGAGGACTAACGCCTAGTTCGAACTAGCTAGTTCGAACTAAAGCTGTGTAGCCCTTTAGTTCGAACTAGTGGGAGGCTAGCCCTTCCCAGGTTCCCCCTGGTGGCCTCTCTGGGCACAACCAGGAAAACTCTTCTCCTCTCCCCCAGCCCCGGGCCCTTAAAGGGGTAGACTCTGGCCAGACGGCACTAGAGTCAGCCAGCCCTGCCAGGAGTCTCTGCCCCGAACCAGTGGCTGCAGGATGAGCCAGGCGGCCAGTGCCAGTGACACGTCCCCTGCCCAGTCCCCCAGCACCCAGGGGCCAGCCAGGGGCCGTAGACGGCGCGCGGCCTCCTGGTCTAGTGCGGAGGTCATGGACCTCATTGAGGTTTGGGGGCAGGCCCCCAACGTCCATGATCTCCACACTAGGAGGAGGAATGCGGCCGTCTATGGGCGCATAGCAGCCGCCATGGCCAGCAGGGGACACAGGCGCACCCAGGAGCAGGTGCGCATTAAAATTAAAAAGCTGCGCCAGGCATACGCCAGGGCCACAAGAGGCGGCACCGCTGCAGGGGCTGCCACCTGCCCCTACTTCACTGCCCTCCACCACCTATTGGGGGGCAGGGCGGTCCGTGCCAGCCCGGGGGACATCGAGCCGGGACCAGAGGGCCCTGACCTGGGCACACCAGAAGGGTCACTGCTAGCAGTGTCATCCAGGGAGACCGTACCAGGTAAGTAGTTTGAATTAAGTAGTTCGGGGGGGGAGGTGGGAGGGAGACCAGGGACCGCGCGCCTGGGCCATGCCTTCCACGGATCACGCAGACACCTGTGCACGTGCGAGCACGTGCCATGCCACCCTTGGGCAGGTGGCTCCAGCTGCGTGACACCCAGGGGCCATTGCCCAATAGGCACATGCTTGTGCAAAGAGACGTGACATGCTCCCGACCCCGGGGCAGGACCCAGCAGGATGATTTCCCTTCACATGTCCCCTCTACACGGAGGCAGGGGACATCTCCCCTTCCCCCCCCCCCGCCGCCCCGGCCACACTATACATGGCACAGGGACATGGGTGCGGTCTTGGGGCAGCTCCCAGTCCCGGGGAGAGCCAGACATCCTGACTATGGCCTCTGTACAAGCACAGGGGCTGTGACGGTGCAGGACATGGTCACCCTCACGTTGCGGAGTTGGGGAGGGGGCTGGGCATCATCCTCTGCGTCCCCAGGGAGAACTGACCACTTCTCTTCTTTCTCTACAGCTGCACCAGCTGCTCGTGCAGGGCGCACCACCCCACCCGGGACATGCTCCCGCACCCGCGGCCTGCTCCGGACTGCCAGCACGGAGCAGGAATACTGGGACCAGCACCTTGGGGCCCTGCAAGCCGTGCACCGCACACTACGGTCGTGGATGCGGGAAGACCTGCAGGTCCGCCACGAGCTGCTGGCTGAGCTCCGAGGGCTGAGCACCAACCTGCAGCTCCTGCTGCGGAGCATGGTGCCCCGTGCTGATCCTGCACCAGCTGTCCCCCCAACTGCTGTCCCTCCTCCCACTCCTGCTCCCCCTCCCATCTCTCCCTCCTCAACCCCCACAACCTCTTCCTCAACGTCCACACCCCCCCACCTCAACCTCCGCACCCTCCACCCCATCCCCCCGGGGACGCCGAGGCCCCCTCCCTCGCCGTACTGGGAGGCGGTCGGCCCGGCGAGACCCCCACCCCTGATCCTTCAGTTTCCCCACCCCCTCCTTTCCCTTGCTTCCCCCTTTCAGCTCCCTCCTCCCAGTTTTCCCCCTCCCCTCTCCCAGCCTCTCTCTTCCCCTCTCCCACCTCCTTTTCCCAGTTTCCCCGAGTTTTGTTAAATAAACAGAGTTTCTATTTTTGAACACACGTGTCCTTTATTTTGTACATCAATAAGAAGGGGGGCTAGGGAAGGGTAAGTGGAAGGAGGTGAGGGAGGAATGGGGTACGAGCCCCCGATGGGGACGACTGGGCTGGCTCTGCGGGCTTCTGGGTGTGGAAGCTCTCCTGCAGCCCCCCGATTGCCCCCTCTCCCCAGATGGCAGCCTGCGGCAAGTGCAGCCGGGCTGATGGCCGAGTGGTGTGATGTGCCCAGTGTGGGCACTCAGGGCACTCCAAGCCAGAACTGCTTTGCAAGCAGGGCACCCCTTAGAACTGTGTGTTCGGGGTGGGGGTCGAAACCCTTTAAGCGCAGCCCTCGGCTAGCCTGAGACAGCATCTCCACGCTATAAGTCCTCCTCTGATGCCCTGCCGGCACTGCTTCCGGCCATCCTTAAGCCCTGTTCAGAGTCCACTCAATGTGGATTTGCTAGTTCGAATTAGCAAAACGCTAATTCGAACTAGTTTTTAGTTCTAGACGCGTTAGTTCGAATTAGCTTAGTTCGAATTAACTAATTCGAACTAAGTTAGTTCGAACTAGCGCTGTAGTGTAGACGTACCCTCAATGACTTAACCACCTGCATTCTGCTACAAAGACCTTTTACATCTGCACTTGAAAGGGAATCCTCTGAACTGTCATTCATGTTAAAATTCGACACTTTCCAAAAAGGACTCAACAAACATTTGAACTATCTCACCCATTATCAAGATAGTTTCCCCAATTATCACCTCTAATACCATTAACTCACAAACATCCCACTCTCCCTACCTCTAATATCATCAATTCACAGATACTTACCTTCCTTCCTCCCCTCCCCCCCGCATCCCCCTCCTGTTCTGCAATGTGATTTGTCCTTTTCATATTTGTTCATTTTTTTTAATTGTATCCTTTGGTATATATGGTTGTGACTACTTTCTTCCACTATTTGATCTGAGGAAGTGGGTCTGGCCCACGAAAGCTCATCATCTAATAAACCATCTTGTTAGTCTTTAAAGTGCTACATTGTCCTGCATTTTGCTTCAGCTACCCCAGACTAACACGGCTACATTTCTATCACTAGTCCCTAGTAGACTCTAATGATGTATACTGGCCATATAGGCCAGATGAGGAGAATACTTTGAGGCCAGGTTACCCCACTACAGTAGTTCTGCTCCCCAAACAGGCCCAGGGAAAAGAGGCAGTTGTTGAGAGAAATCCTGGGTTAGCATTGAATGTCCAGAAAGACCCCAAAGTATTGTTTTGTTCCAAGCTGGACTAAGAAACTTCATCTGGCACCGGGACAATGCTCCTTTCATTCATAGAATTAAGGCAGGTAACACAGAATCTGCCTCTTCCTCCTTAGAGGGAAAGTTGCTGTTAGGCACGGCACTGGCTACTAGCCTCTACAGGGGACCCCCTCTAAAATCTTCAGGGGACCCTCCCCCCCCCCCACACACACATTCAAAACTATACAACTCCATCACATGCCAATGATGGAGGCGGACAATGAAACTAGGCTGTATCTCTAAACTCTGAAGGAGACGTAAACAAAACTCACCCCAGAAGGGCTGGCTGGGGAGGAACAAATCCTCCAGCCCAGGATGCAGCCAAGTGAAGTTGCTTCAAAGGCTTGCTAGGTATAGCCACCTCTGACTCACGGCTTATTACATACTTCAACCACTATACTAGGTGCTGTACAAAGATTGTAAGAGAAAGTCTCTGCCACAGTGAGCTTACAGTCTAAGTAGACAATGCAGGCAATGATTGGGAGGGGAAATTGAGGCAGTGACTGACCTGAGGTCACACTGTAGATGAGTCCGGAGCAGAACCCAGGTCTCCTACTTCCTACTTCAATGTCCTGCCCACCACCTTAGGAGGTCAGGTTAATGGAAAGTTCCCCAAAATTCTAGTTCTGGCAGTTGAAATCCAATAGAGATTATAAATACAACCTCACATATTGTAATGCCTACATAGTTATTCAGTATTTATGTCAAAGACTAATACAAAATATATATTATTTTCAAAAGCTTTTTGTCTATTTTCCCATTTGAATAAAAGAGAGATGATATTTATCAAAACACTGCCTCTCACTGAATATGCCAAACATTGCACCTGCATCAATCTGGATGGGGGGAAAAAAAAGGCAGGGACATGTCATGGAAACAGATTCCTGAGCAGAGTATGAAATTAGCACCCAGGATGATAAGACGGAATGGTTAGTGACCTATGACTCTTAAACAGAGTTGGTCATTTATTGCAAGAAGTGTTCATGGACTTTGGCTCAAAATTCTAAACAGCTCTTGGGTTCTGCCATCTTTGTAGCCGTTTCTAGTCACTGTTTGTGAATGAGCTCTGCTGTACTAATAATTAGCACATGGTGGTATGAATCTTTTTAGAAAGAACTGAGTTTGTTTAGTTCAGAAAAGAGAAAGATTGAGAGGGATCATGATAATAGTCCCCAAGTACCTAAAAGGTGGTTACAAGGAGGAGAAAAAATACTTTCCTTAACCTCTGATGATAAGACAAGAAGCAATGGGCTTAAATTGTAGCAAGGGAGGTTTAGGTTGAACATCAAGAAAAGCTTGCTAACTATCAGGGTGGTTAAGCACTGGAATAAATCGCCTAGGGAGGTTGTGGAATCTCCATCCTTGGAGAATTTTAAGAGAAGGTTAGACAAACACCTGTTAGGGATGGCCTAGATGGTTCTTGTCCTGCTATTAGTGCAAAGGATGTCCCTTTCAGTGCTATGACCGTCATATACTAGGAACAACAAAGAAAAAAAATTCATAGGTATCCCAGAGGGTAAAATGTACTTGTAATAAGCGATTCTGTGAATACTTATGAGTAAACAAATAACTTTGTAGAAATCAGGATCAATTCACTAATGATTAATGAACAGAAAAATAGGCTGAATTTGTCAAATACCTTATTCCCCACAAATAATGTCAACCATCTCTATGTTATTTGAAACAAATATGCTTTTAAATAGTCACACAAGCACAATATGATCTCTTCTTTCTGTGATACCAAAGAAGCTATTTTTTCCTCAGATACTAGAGTAAGTCTTTTTCCTCAGATACTAGATGCTAGTCAAAGCTGTGCTCAGAAAGGCATGTTATTAACTCCTTCCATAACCAATTCTAATACCACCTTGTAGGCTAAATTACCAAAGGTTATAACGTGACAGTTTATCAAGGGAGGTTTAGCTTGCCTCCCTGACCAACTCTGACCCTGAAGAGTGAATATGGATAAAGCTGATCTGTCAGAGAATCCTTCATGGATTTGAAACAGCCCTGACAGCCTTAGTGCTTAAAGGAAATAATTAAAAGTGAGTTGGCCCAGAAAGAGAGGGAGAGAGACTGAGTGAGCACTGCCAATAACTGTAAAGCTCTTCTTTAGGTTACAACAGAAAGCCACTGCAAAATGTTTATTAAGTGGACTCTATCTATGGATTAATAATTTAGTTATGCACTTATGGTGTAGCTTCATTTTTCTGGTGGGCTTGGCAGAGCATATGGTATAGGCTCAGAGTCCCATCCACACTGACATGCTTTTTCTGAGAGTGATCTGTGCCAAATGCTTCCGAGGAAGAACCTCATGATAGGCAGCTATGGAATAATCTGCCTCACATTGGTTATAAATAGGCTTAACCCCTGAAGCACAAAGCCTAGTATCCCTTGTTATTAATTATAAACACAATGGAGATTCGTGATATCCATATAAACACCCTTGTTTGAATCTTGTTAAGTTTTTGGCCTCAACAGCTTCCAGTGACAGTGAGTTTTACAGTTACACATTATGTGAAAAAAATAGGTTTTTTTGTCAGTTTTGAATTTCCCACCTTTTCATTTCATTCGATGGCCCTTTGTGTGTTATGAGATAGCATGAACATACATTCTCTGTCCACCTCGTATCAGGTCTGTGAATTATTTTTCTTTCTAAGGTAAGCAATCCCAAACTTTTCAAAAAAGGTGGCGTTCCTATATTCCCACAAACTGGAGGTATGGTTGCTTCAGGGGCTAGCCGAGTTAGTCTGTACAGGATAAACTTTAAAAAGAATAAATGGTCTGGCAGCTCTTTATAGACTAACAAAACATGTAGATGGTATCATGAGCTTTTGTGGGCACAGCCCACTTCTTCAGATCTGACGAAAGTTCATGATACCATCTACATGTTTTGTTAGTCTATAAAGAGCTGCCAGCTCATTTGTTGTTTAAGTTTATGGAGGTTGGTTGTCTACCCCTTTCAGGATGGTTGCAAGAGGGAGAAAGACTTGCACTACAGACTACATCGGTATAACTACATTGTTCAAGGGAGTGGAAAATCCACACCATGGAGCAGTGCAGTTATAATGACTGAAGTTCTAGTTTACATAGCACCTTGTCAATGAGAGGGCTTCTCCCATCAACATAGCCTGCTGGGAGGCGGGAAGTTCTCCCTGTCTCTGAAATGGGACTGAACACTGAAGTGGTGCAGCTGCCACATGCAATGGGTTGGAGTGGTCACCCACTGACTCCCAGGGGGAACGCCTCTCCCTGAGCCATGGTGGGCTCACCTGGATGACTCACCTGGGAGGAAGCCAGGGGGTGGGGCCAGGGATATAAAAGGACTCTGCAAGGCCAGTCTTGGCCCTGCCAGACAGGGAGCCAGAAGCCTTCTCTCCCTAACCAGCAAGGAAGCCAGAGGCCTCCCCAACCCTGCCTGTTGAGGAGCCAGAGCTGAAGGGGGAACCAGAGCCGGAGGAAGCGGACAACTGGCCTGGACCCCCGGGCCCACTGTTGGAGGACTACCAAGCAGTCCTGCTGTTCTGGCCGGAGGTTCCCACCCCGCGTGGCCTGGAGGAAACTGCCACGGAGCCAGGCTACAGGTAGGGAGGGGAGAATTGGAGCTGGCCCAGGGATAGTCGACCTTGGTCTGGCCGAGGGGCAGTGGGCTGCGGTGTGGACCCCGACATAACAGGTCAGTGAGTTTTGGACTGGATCCCTGGTGACCTAGCAGCTGACTACGGGCTGCTATTAGGGCGCTGGGCTGGGGCGCGGTGGTGTAGGGAGGGCCCACGTCCCCCCTACGACTCATTGATCGGGTGGCAGTCTCCCCTCCTATGAACCGGCTAGTTCCACGAGGAGTACAGATAGTTCGGAATGGCTACGTAGTTCAAACTATCTAGCCCGTGCCGCATGTAGCTGCGCGGCACGGGGTTCGCACTAGCCGGCTTTTAAAAATGGCGGCGCCGGCTTTATGCTAATGAAGCCCGGGAAATTCAAATCCCGGGCTTCATTAGCAAGTTCGGTATGCATACATTACCCCGCTAGTTCGAACTAGCGGGGTAGTGTAGACATACCCTAACTGTTTAATGACTGCAGCCCCTGCCCTGCACTAAGGGCTGGGCTATTGCTTGTTTAACTGAGTTAGGGCTGTGCTACTAACTGTTTAGTGATTGTAGCCTGTAGTGGGTTGGAGTGGCCATGCACCGACTCTGAGGGGGACACCCCTCATTCCCCAGGGTGCACCTCAACGGGTTACACCACACTTTATATGTAGACAAAACCTCCATGTTGCTCTAATCCCCTCAGCATCCCCACTGGGCTTTGACACAATCCAGCCTGCATAGAGTACCAAAGCTTCTTTACAAAAAATGGTATTAGGGAGGTATGTTCATGTATAAATGGTAACTGATTTAGCATAAGGTTACTGTCACATGGCACGTGTTGCTCATCACCTTACTTTGACATTCATAATTTCCTGATTAAACATAGGAATATACAAAATATGGCTGGCCATTGCACGCATTGTCAGCAGTCACTTCAGTCATTTCCTCATAGCCTGTCACACTGTGAGGGAGCGGGGATGCAGAACAGCTGGAACTTGTATCAGATCCAGCAGCAGGTTTTCTCCAGACGGAATTTCACCTTCCCAGTGGTTGAACAACTGCACAATGAAAAGCCATTAATGACTTTGCAATGCAAAATATAGGGGCTGAGAGAGAGCTGGGTTTGTATGATCTAGTTGTTACTTGCTTATGAAGTCCCCAGCAGAGCTGTAGTGTTGGGATGGGTTCTGTGGGGCCTGTGGCAATTCTTGTAATCCTGGCTGTAGGCAACAGCATGATAGCAAGTAGGTTCTTGGTTAGCCATTATCTAGCCGAGGCATTCTCAGACTTCATTGACAGACAAAAAGAATTACCTCATGACCTCAGTATGGGAGACTGAAGCCTGAGCCAGCCCAGCCCCAAATGCCCCAAGTGGAAGGCGTCAGGGGCAAAGCCCAAGTCCCACTGCTCTGAGCAGGGGATCAAAGCAGGAGCTCAAGGGCTTCAGACCCGGATCTAGACCCAGCCAGGAGGCCTATAACCTGAGCCCTGCCACCCACAACTGAAACCCTTGGGCTTTAACCCAAGGCAGTGGGGCATGGACTACAGTCCCAGGCCCCAGCAAGTCTAAGTCTGCCCTTGTTACCCCATTTAAAGGGGGTCCTGACCAGTGATGATGGAACAAATTTTGGGAGTAGTAAGCTGCACTGCACCTTTAGACCTGTTGAGACTGGGGGTTGTCAACTCTCCTGGGCCAGACGGACTGGACTCCATTGTTGCAAATGGCATCCAGTCCAAGAGAGTTGGCATCCCTCACCACCCCAGGCTGGGCCACAGCTGGGGGCAATTGCAGAGCCTGAGGCCGGCAGCAGGACCCTGCAGCTGGCAGGCTGCAGACCCTATGTCAGGGTCAGCAGGATCCCCAGGACCAACAGAGCCAATGGGGCTTGCAGGTGCTGGGACCCTGAGAGCTGGCTGACTGAACCCTAGAGGCTAGCCAAGCTCATGGGGGCCACTCTCAGGGAACCAGCAAAGCATGTGGGGCCAGCAGGACCTGATGGGCCACCTGGAAGCCAGGCCTGGGGCTGGTGAATCTAGCAGTGGGGCCAGCCCCCAGGGCCAGGAAAGCCAGATACAAAGCCTGGGGGTGCTGCAATATACCCACACCCATAGTCCCATGTCTATCGTCCTGACCCACAGTTTGGTAACTGCTGAGTTAACCAGAACCTTGTCAAATGGAGCTCAGATAATTGGAATTTTGCATGAGTGAAGACAGAATTGCAATCTCTGGCACATTTGTTATTATAACAGCACCCTAGTGTAATTGGCAATTTGTAAACAAACCAGATCCGGAAATGAAAATAATGTAATTTGTTTTCTTACAGATAACATACAGGACCAAATTCATCCCTGGTGTAACTCCATTAAGTAAATAAAATTGAACTAGGGCTGATGACAACCCTAAATGTTTCAGAGCAAATTGTGGTTGTATGGTAACATTTCTTGTAATGTTGCGGATCACTTTATGGCCTGCCATCTGTAGATCCGAAATTGCACTGTAGCATATAGATGCCCTACTCTCTATTGAAGAAAATATGTTTCTTTAACTGTAGCTTGTTGTGTGAATTAACAATGTATGCTTAACAATGTATTCATGTCACTGCGCAAATCTTAGATTGCATCAACTTTAACAGGGAAGTCAGTGCTTAGAAATGGAACGCTTGAGAATCACATTTTTCTATGAAGATTTTGTTCCTACTATAGTAACACGTAAGGTCACTAAGGCTATGTCTAGACAGCAGTACTATTTTGGGATGCCAGAAGTATCCTGAAATACTATTCTGTATCTTTAAATGCGCCCTTTATTTCAGAATAGATTTCAAAATAATGGGTGCACTATTCCAGCATACCTGCAACCCTCAAGAGTTCCACAAGGGTTAAGGGATTTATTGGAATAGTGCTTTATTTTGAAATTTGTAGACAGTGCCAGATTTCGAAATAAGCTATTTCAAAATTAGATATGCAATTTGCCTATTTCAAGTTGCTTATCTTGTTTTGACCTATGGGTGCAGTGTAGATGCACCCTAATAACGGAAGATCGGAGGGAAAAATTGGTTAGTTTACTTGGCACATTTGACAATGTTTTGCCTATTAGTCAGTTACCTTTCCTGTGTCATGTTCTCATTGAGTACTGCAGTGGGTGGGAAGTTTACATGCACTCCCCCTGCCAGGCTCCAAAAGAGAAACAGCAGCAGCGAAGCAGAAAATGAAAAGGCATCAGTCAAGACATATGCACCTATATATCTGCTATCCTTCTTGGGCCTAACCAAAAAACCCCAGTGAATATTTTTATGAATAAAAATTGTCAGGAATCTAATTCAAATTATTATCTAGTTTTCAAAAGCAGTAGTGCAGCAATGCCTATTTAGTATGGTACAGCAGTCAATCATAGAAATGTAGGGCTGAAGGGGCCACAGGAGGTTATCTAGTCCATCCTCAACACCGAGGCAGGATTAAAATGTACAGATGCCTGTCTAGCCTGTTCTGAAAAATCACCAGTGACAGGAATTGCATACTTGATTAAATATCCTTACAGTTAAAATACTCAAAAGTTTCAGAGGGGTAGCCGAGTTAGTTTGTAACAGGAAAAACTTAAAAAAACAACGAAAAGTCTAGTAGCACCTCAAAGACTAACGCAACATGTGGAGCATGCAAGGCACTGCATTCAGCTGTATGGAGTGGAAATCCATCAACTACATGATACCATCTACATGTTGTGTTAGTCTTTAAGGTGCTACTAGACTTTTCGTTTTTTACATTTTTCCAGTTAAAATACTATTCCTATTATCCAATATGTATCCTCCTGGTTGCAGATTAAGCTACTTACTTTTTGTCAGCAGACAAGGAGAGCAATTCATCATTGCAGCCGCTCTGAATGCACTTGCAGACTTATCAGATGAGTTCTCAGGCTTCTTTTCTCCACACTAAACTTACCCTGACTTTTTAACTTTTTCCTCAGGAGGTCAGGTTTTCTAAACTTTTATGCATTTATTGCTCTCCTCTGGGCTGTCTCCGATTTATCCAAACTGATATTAAACCATTATCTTAAACCATGGTGCCACAATACTTCAGTTGAGGCCTAACAATGCCAACTAAGACAGGTAACGGACACCAGCAAGAAACCTCATTCAAGTATTTTTCCTCTCTGAAGCTGATCCCCATCATCACTCACAAACCAGAAATCCATCTAGCCAGTGGCTGCTTATTAAGGGTAACTCAACAATGCAGACAACCAGCTCTAGTGATTGTGGTAGGATTCTAATTTAAATCCAGTGGCATTTTCTACAAATTCCAGCAGGTCATATAGAGGAGAATAGAAATATTGTAGTATGGGAGCAATTTGTATTTGGTATATGGCTATTTAAGCCCCTCACATTTAACTTTGGGGCATTCTCACCATGTGTGAGAAACTGCCCATTCTATTACAACCTCTGCAGTCCTAGTTTGATAGCAAGTTTCCCATTTTATTCAATTCTCCAGGGGAACCTAACACTGAGTTATAAAACAGGATGTGCAAACTCTTGCTGGTATGTCTGAATTCAGTGACCCAGAATTTTGTGGTGGTTTTAAAACCATTTGTAGTGGACGTATCATAGGCTTCAATAAGTTTAATACTTTAGGAGAGTACAGTGAATGTGATAATAAGCTTCATGTTTTTGTGGTAAGTTATTTATCATTCGTGAAGTTCATTAAATACTTGAGTCTCACATAATGGCTTAAACTAAAAAAAAAAGTTCATCAACAGTTTTAAAAAAATCTGTCTCAAACTGGTAAAGAGGGAGCTCCAGTTTTACACTCAGCTTTAATTTATTCAAATGCCATATATGCTTCCCATATGCCATATCTGCTTCCCATGTGTTACACGTACTCTCTCACACATACATTCATATTTTATACCATCTCATCCTTCTTTGGAATGCATCAGAGCATTTGGGGTGAGAAATTTCTTTGGGCCAAAAGTTAGCCTGTTGGGTTTAGTCTTTAGAAAGCACTATTCTTTTAATTTGTTTGTAACAAATTGTTTACTCGCCTTCTCATAAATCTTGATAAACTTACAAACACATCTCAGTGTGGCAATATTAAGTACCGCTTCTGAATTGAACTAACTAAACTGTTGTGTTCTCTGTTTCCCCAAGGACATCAGTCCTGGGAATCATGAGTGTTTAATAGCTGGACACTACATATTTAGAAGGGGCTTTGGGACTGAGTTCACCCGCTGTTAGGCCTCAAGGCAAGGTAAGAGCTGACATATTCCAGAGGAGAGGACTTGGGCAGTAACAGACTGGAGTGTCAGAGAACTGACACACCATTAAGCACAAACAATCCTCTTACTTGCTGGAGGCATGGGGGTAACAAAGTGGCTCTCCGGATGCTCAGACCTGTGAGCCACCAGAGATGTATTTTAGAAAAAGAAAAAAGTAATGACAAGAACCTGGGAAGAGTTTATAGCAGGCAGCAAGGAGAAGGACAAGCATATGTGCAGTAACAGAGAATCTAAGTAGTCTGGTCACATAGAATCATAGGACTGGAAGGGACCTCGAGAGGTCATCGAGTCCAGCCCCCCGCCCTCAAGGCAGGACCAACCTCCGTCTACACCATCCCTGACAGATGTCTATCTAACCTGTTCTTAAATATCTCCAGAGAGGGAGATTCCACCACCTCCCTTGGCAATTTATTCCAATATTTGACCACCCTGACAGTTAGGAATTTTTTCCTGATGTCCAATCTAAACCTCCCCTGCTGCACTTTAAGCCCATTACTCCTTGTCCTGTCCTCAGAAACCAAGAGGAACAAGTTTTCTCCTTCCTCCTTGTGACACCCTTTTAGATATTTGAAAACCGCTATCATGTCCCCCCTTAATCTTCTTTTTTCCAAACTAAACAAGCCCAGTTCATGAAGCCTGGCTTCATAGGTCATGTTCTCTAAACCTTTAATCATTCTTGTCGCTCTTCTCTGCACCCTTTCCAATTTCTCCACATCTTTCTTGAAATGTGGCGCCCAGAACTGGACACAGTACTCCAGCTGAGGCCTAACTAGTGCAGAGTAGAGCGGCAGAATGACTTCACGAGTTTTGCTTACAACACACCTGTTGATACAACCTAGAATCATATTTGCTTTTTTTTGCAACAGCATCACACTGTTGACTCATATTCAACTTGTGGTCCACTATGACCCCTAGATCCCTTTCCGCCATGCTCCTTCCTAGACAGTCACTTCCCATCTTGTATGTATGGAACTGATTGTTCCTTCCTAAGTGGAGCACTTTGCATTTCTCTTTATTAAACCTCATCCTGTTTACCTCTGACCATTTTTCTAACTTGCTAAGGTCATTTTGAATTATTTCCCTATCCTCCAAAGAAGTCGCAACCCCACCCAGTTTGGTATCATCTGAAAACTTAATAAGCGTACTCTCTATCCCAATATCCACATCATTGATGAAGATATTGAACAGTACGGGTCCCAAAACAGACCCTTGAGGAACTCCACTTGTTATCCCTTTCCAGCAGGATTTAGCACCGTTAACAACAACTCTCTGACTACGGTTATCCAGCCAATTATGCACCCACCTTATCGTGGCCCTATCTAAGTTATATTTGCCTAGTTTATCAATAAGAATATCATGCGAGACCGTATCAAATGCCTTACTAAAGTCTAGGTATATGACATCCACCGCTTCTCCCTTATCCACAAGGCTAGTTATCCTATCAAAGAAAGCTATCAGATTAGTTTGGCATGACTTGTTCTTCACAAACCCATGCTGGCTATTCCCTATCACTTTATTACCTTCCAAGTGTTTGCATATGATTTCCTTAATTACCTGCTCCATTATCTTCCCTGGGACAGACGTTAAACTGACTGGTCTGTAGTTTCCTGGGTTGTTCTTATTCCCCTTTTTATAGATGGGCACAATATTTGCCCTTTTCCAGTCTTCTGGAATCTCCCTTGTCTGCCATGATTTTTCAAAGATCATAGCTAAAGGCTCAGATACCTCCTCTATCAGCTCCTTGAGTATCCTGGGATGCATTTCATCAGGACCTGGTGACTTGCTGACATCTAACTTTCCTAAGTGATTTTTAACTTGTTCTTTGTGTATCCTATCTTCTAAACTTACCCTCTCTCTGCTTGTATTCACTACGTTAGGCACACCTCCAGACTTCTCGGTGAAGACCGAAACAAAGAAGTCATTGAGCATCTCTGCCATTTCCAAGTTCCCTGTTACTGCTTCTCCCTCCTCACTAAGCAGTGGGCCTACCCTGTCCTTGGTCTTCCTCTTGCTTTTAATGTATTTATAAAAGGTCTTCTTGTTTCCCTTTATGCCCGTAGCTAGTTTGATCTCATTTTGCGCCTTTGCCTTTCTAATCTTGCCCCTGCATTCCCGTGTTGCTTGCCTATATTCATCCTTTTTTAGTTGTCCTAGTTTCCATTTTTTATAGGACTCCTTTTTTATTTTGAGATCGTGCAAGATCTCCTTGTTAAGCCAAGCTGGTCTTTTGCCATATTTTCTATCTTTCCTACACAGCGGAATTGTTTGCTTTTGGGCCCTTAACAACGTCCCTTTGAAATACTTCCAACTCTCCTCAGTTGTTTTTCCCTTCAGTCTTGCTTCCCATGGGACCTTACCTACAAGTTCTCTGAGCTTATGAAAATCTGCCTTCCTGAAATCCATTACCTCAATTGTGCTGGTCTCCCTTCTACCTTTCCTTAAGATCATGAACTCTATTATTTCGTGATCACTGTCCCCTATACTGTCTTCCACTTTCAAGTTCTCAACTAGTTCCTCCCTATTTGTTAAAACCAAATCCAGAACAGCTTCTCCTCTGGTAGCTTTTTCAACCTTCTGAAACAGAAAGTTGTCTCCAATGCAGTCCAGAAACTTATTGGATAGCCTGTGCCTCGCTGTGTTAGTTTCCCAACATATGTCTGGATAGTTGAAGTCCCCCATCACCACCAAATCTTGGGCTTTGGATAGTTTTGTTAATTGTTTAAAAAAGGCCTCATCCACCTCTTCCACCTGGCTAGGTGGCCTGTAGTAGACTCCTAGCATGATATCACCCTCGTTTTTTACCCCTTTTAGCTTAACCCAGAGACTCTACACAGCTATCTCCTACATTCATCTCCACTTCAGTCCAAGTGTGTACATTTTTAATATACAAGGCAACCCCTCCTCCCTTTTTTCCCTGTCTGTCCTTCCTGAGCAAGCCGTACCCTTCCATACCAACATTCCAATCATGCGTCCCATCCCACCAGGTTTCTGTAATACCAATTATATCATAGTTGTATTTATTGGTTAGCAATTCCAGTTCTTCCTGCTTATTACCCATACTTCTCGCATTTGTATATAGGCATCTAAGATACTGATTTGATCTTGCCTCCCTGTTGTGCCCTGACCCTCCTTTCTCCTTGCCATTATAGGCCGTAGTCCCCCCCCTTTCCAACATAACAATTAATCAGAGTAATTAGCGTAAATATTTTGCCCCTGCTTGACAAATGATTTGTTCATCAGCCCGATTCTTCTGGTATTTGCCTCTCTGTAACAAATATGAAGACAGAGGAGTAACCCAACTTCCAATAGAAAAATAGGTCTATATGACTTGATACTTAGCATTTAGGTGCAACAGCGAAGAGCACTGCAGAAACCGGTAGCAAGATGCTACTTGTGAATGAGGGCGTCATTAAGGACATTGAGGCTACATCTATACTGCAACCTTCTTCCGCAAAAGCTGATGCAAATGAAGCACAGAATAGAATATCGCCACACTTCATTTGCATAATTAATTAGCAGCTATTTTTGTGCAAGAGGCTTTTGCTCAAAAAGGAGCTGTGTAGACAACTCCTTTTTGCGCAAAACCCCCCTCTTGCACAAGAGCCGTTGTTCCTCATTTTTTCAGGAAGAACGGCTCTTGCACAAGAGGGGGGTTTTGCGCAAAAACGGCTGCTAATTAATTATGCAAATGAAGTGTGGTGCTATTCTACTCAGGACTTAATTTGCATAAGCTTTTGTGGAAGAAGGCTGCAGTATAGATGTAGCCACAGAGTTAAACCCTGATGAAGATAACCCTTATGGGCTGTCTTTATTGGCAGGCATGAAAGTCTCAGGAAACAGCTGCCCCAAATTCATCTCATCCATACTCAAATCCTGAGTCTCCTAAGGGTCCAAAACATAACCAGACCATTTAAACCCAAAGGCATTGGAGCCTTGTGTGCCCTTGTAAGTTTCTACACCCCATAACCCTGAAGGTCACAGTGAGATTTCAGGCATTCTGAAGATCTCAACCCCTTTAGCACAGCAGGTCAATCAATGTCCAGGTCTCAGGACAGGACATTTACACTCCCTCAGCTTCTGTAAGTATGAAAGACCAAAGCGTTCAAATCCTACCAAGGAAAAACTAGCTCCTGCCTACAGGGCAAATTACCTAACATTAGGATCTTGTGAAAAAAGGTAATTCAAATGGATGTAACCTCAGAATGCGCACTCATGTATTGTGGCATCCAGGCATCCCTGAGCAGCCCTCATCCCTGTACCAAAGAAAGCAACAGTGTAACCAGTAACTTACAAGGGAGGGAGGCAGGAAATTTGCAGCAGTAGGTGAGGAGCAGGAATAGATCTGCTTTTGCCTTACATCTATGGGAGGTGCCCTGCCAGTCAGTCCCGGTAATTCTTGAAATTACTAGCCAATAGCAGCCCCTCCAACTAGGAAATTGGCATTGCAGTATTCATCAGATCCATAGCCCATCCTCCCTGCCTTTCCCTTTGATGTAGTATGGCTTAGATGCCCAGTACCACACCCGTGTGTGAAAACAAATTGGTAGTATAATCCTAACATGCATAGAGAAAGCACGAGCTACCAAAGGAGGACTCCTCCTCTCAGGCCACAAATGAAGAGGCAATGCATGAAAAAAAAAAATGCTTACATGGAACAAATCTTCAATTTATTCCATGAATTTTTAAATACTGGCCTTTCTTGACTTCATGGGAGTTTCTTCTCCTTTTCTCCTACCATCCTAAAACCAGCAGATGATGCTGTTTGCTGAAGGGACTAAGCATTGTAATAGTATCACTAAGACAATGTTTAAAAATAAGGGTTTTTCCTTACTGCAGATCTTTTCCCTTCCTTTGACAGTCCACGCTGAGATTATTGGTTGTTCGGAAGTGGAAAAGAAATAGCTTCCAGCCACCAGCCCAGGAAACGTGATGGGCACATAGTAAGCTAAGAAGTTGCAAATGGCATAAAATTGTACCTGATGTCTGCTTTTTTCCCCCTTTTGTAGAAGGGACATTATGAATTTTGATTTGTGCATTTGCTAGCTAGTCCTTTCCCTACTATTCCTTCTTTCCTTATTCTCTGTCATTTTTGTTTCCTCTCCAAAAGGACAAGTAACAAAGATAGGTGACTCAAAATTGGGCTCTATCGATCATGGATGGGTTATGTAAAACTTTGAGGTGGCCTATGCAGCTATTTCTCACAGTCTTCAAACAAATTTTCTTACCGGACAATTCAGGCCTCTTCTGGAATTGTTAGAGACTTTTAGGACCAGTTAAACAAACAAAACTAAATGCCTTTATTCGTTGCTGCTTCACGTCTTTGGCCAAAATGTATCCATGATTAAAATTTTCTTTTTGTCACCAACACAGGAAGCATAACTATACAAGCATAAACATACAAGGCAGACCAAAACATCAAAGTGTCCTGGAGGGATTACATCCGTGGGGGACTAATAAATGTAAAGCTCTTCAACCAGGGAGAAGAAATCCAAAGGATGGAAAGGTGATTTGTAACAAAGCTGCATAAATATCAAGATTACTGCTACAATGCTCCATTAATTATTGACCTAATATTAATGCTAGAGCTAGTAGAAGAAAAGGATTCCATCAGAAAATGACAACTTTGTGGGAACATATTAATTATGAGTTTTTATTAAAATTCTAACTATTTTTACCACCACCCCTCTTTGTCACTGCTTCTTATGGTTCTTTATAGGTCAGTGTCCCTGATCTCCCACAGATGTGGCTCATTCTGTAATCAGGGTTCACTGTCTCTAGACCTTAAGGGGCAAGCCACCCTGTTATGCCTCCAGATTTTTTGCAAACAGAAAAGTCTGGTGATCATATTTGTATCTTTCAAGCTAAAGTCACATCATGCAGCAAGCTGTATTTCAGTCTCCAGCCCCACCATCACTCAGATTGAAGTCAGATCGCTTGGGGTAGTGAAAAAACAGTGAAAGCAGTTCTTTGCAAGCTGAGAAAAATCAGGCCTCTGCCTGATACTTTTCACAGAACTGGCAGAAAATGCCTCTGGGCCTAAGTTCATTTCTATGCCTGATAAATAAACATAAAAAGGCTGACATGGCAGGATTTCACTGTTGATATTTTTTAGAGAAAAGCAAGGAAATGAGAGTGATAAATTACTCACTCTCCTCTCTTGTCCGAGCCATTAGAGGGAATGGTACATGCTATATACTGCAATGAACACCTACTAGTGCTACTGGTTCCTGCAGTGTCAGCTGCAGGATTCTATTGTTTTGAAAGTAAAAAGAGAAAATGTCATTCTGTTTACAACCAGGCCAACCATTAAAAAGTTAATATTAATCAACCACATTCTGGCATAGTTTTCCCTCTTTTAAACCACTCTGGTATCTCATACTACCAGCTGGTAATGTATCCAACCTTCACAATTGTGAACTCTGAATAATAAAGAGCGTGTCAGTCAAAGGGATATACATCAGTAATAATTACTTCTCTCACTCTCATGTGTGAGAATTCCATTCACGATGATAGACGACTGATACATGAATTAATGGTATCCCCATACATGGCTCATAAAATAACTGTAAATGCTTGCCCCTGCTTATGTGAAAACAATCTGTTTAGCATATGTAGAGTAGAATATGCCACTTTCTAATGAATATAAACATATTTGCATATCATATTACACATGATGTATGTAGCTTGCATGCATGCTAGACCAGGAGAGCAAATATTCTCCACCCAGACCAGCTCTGAATGCATCCACAGTTTCTTGCCCTGCTCGGATCTCCAAGTCTGTTGCAGCTGAAAAGGACTGAGGCATTGGAGTGACGGCAAGAAACAGTGGCTAGTCTCAAAGGTATGCTTTGCTACAATTCAAGTAGATCAGATCGTTTATTACCTTGCTTAATATATTACTTCTGGAAAGTGTCAGTTTTTAAATGTGTTTTACATTCAGGAGTGACATCACACCCCTAGACATAAAACTTATTGTGAAGTCAGTTAAGCAGTTCAGATACCGTAAAGTCAATGCCAGAAGGATCATTTCCAGAAATAGTAATTTCACAGAGAAGGTGGGAGGGGTGGGAAATTATGACTGTAAGTAGTGAAACAGAAAGACAATCAATTTCTCTCAGGTCTCCAGTTACCCCAGTGTATTTGGAGAAATCAAAATTTCAAACCCAAAAGATTAATCTGTTTTCCAAAAGTCTGCAGCAATCACTCTTGACTTCAAATTCTAGACAGACCTATTCAAGCAAGCAGCACAATTACTCAGTAAGGGGCAATTGGCTGTAGCGTTCCAGGGGGTGGAGAGTCGAGATATTTACCTGTCCTCACATTCTTGATTTCAGCTTTCTGTTGTACTTTCAAGCATCAAATGAGTAGAATTTTAATGAGCCACAACCTTTTGCTTGAGGTAGTATTTTGGCAAGTTCTCATGCAGCAGACAGGTCTGGATTTTTCTTCTTTTCACATCAGAGCTAGCTTCTCCAATGCTTTAATGGTCTAATTTACTGGGCTAATTTACTACAATATTTCTGCTATGACACAGGAAGTCTCTGATGTAATGCAAAAACTATGGAAAGTAACATGCATGTCCATTAGGCACAATTCTAAGCTGCTGCAGAGACATGTATTATCCTAAACCAAACAAGTCACTTCTCGTAACAGATATTTGTTTGCTGAACACCCTCATGGGCCTGATATCCGGACCCCATTGTACTAGATGATTTAAAAACACATGAGAGAAGCCCCATCCCCAGGAGTTGACACTATAAATAATATAAAGTGTCATTTAGACTAGATTCTACTCTTTTAGAGCTTACAAGCTGTGAACAAGTTGCCTCGTCCCAAACACCCCTTTGAGAGTCCCCAGCAACTCCACTGAAGCTTATCATAGAATACTAGAACTAGAAGGGATCTCAAGAGATCACCATGTCTAGACCCCTGCCCTCACGGCAGGATCAAGCACCATCTAGATCATCCCTGATATCTATCTAACCTGCTCTTAAATATCTCCAGTGATGGAGATTCCACAACTTCCCTAGGCAATTTATTCCAGTGTTTAACTACCCTGCCAGGAAGTTTTTCCTTATGTCTAACTTAAACCTCCCTTGCTGCAATTTAAGCCCATTGCTTCTTGTCTTATCAGAGGCCACCCTTGTACCACCCTTTTAGAGACTTGAATCTAAATCTTATCTTCTTCTGCTCATACCAGCATAATTCATATCACCCCAGCGCAAGCAGTCTTTAAAAACATGTAGCCTCTTGACTATTGACATAAATCATACTATATCGTGGTGTCTTCTGCCATACCCAGACTCTGTTCTCTGCTGTCTCTCCACAAGGACACACACTCCAGCCTTCTTCTGCAGTGAAACCCCAGTCGTCCAAGCAAAAACCCGCACCACTTCCCTGGGAGCAATTCCCACTTTCCTTGATCCCCTGGCCAATTCCCCAGGGTGCAATTCTCCAGCAAGCACACATCAGTAAGTAATTCCATCCACTGTCCCCTCACCCTCTGCTCTGGCCCTTCACTGCAGGTCAGAGCCAGCAAGTCTTTCCCACTGCTGCTTCTCCTACCTTTAGCTCCAGCTCTCTAGCTTGAAGATGCCAGCCAGCAAACCCTTCTTGCTGCTGTCTTCAACATTTCCCAAGTACCACTTTCTCTAGCAGCTCTCATCTTCAGTCCTTTCTCGCTGAACCGGCCCTCTCCGACTGCCCCCCTTGTTTTCTCCCCACTTGTTTCATCTGAGACCTCTAAACCAGCCCCCACCCCTCAATGTTGCCTACCCTCTTAATTGGCTCAGCTGGAAGCACCTGGACTAGAACTGGAGCCCTGAGCCCTGTTTCATTCTAAGGACAGGCTACCCTGCTACAAGACCTACATTGTGTGATATTAGCTCCTTTAATGGTGATGTGTATAGTTGCAAATGTATTGTATATGAAGTATAATACATTGCATTTATGTGCAACTAAATGAAATATAATTTTCTTTTGGCTACAGGCATGTAGGTTCTTTACTACTCCCAAAAATGCCTTCAGTGACTTACAGGGACAAGATGATATTTTATTGCCACTGGGGTTTCTCTGTTATACTCCTGCTGCTGGATGTACTGTCATGATCACAATGCCTCTAGAAGGGAAGCATGGAGTTATTTTTATGATTATCAGTCTGTCTCTAGAGGGCAAGTATGGAGTTATTTCTGGGTTGCATTCAAAGGAAGAATCTTTTGCAAGGAATCAAAGGAAATGCCGCCCTGTCTTGTCTCCCCTTTGAAAGAAACACAAGATTAAAAAGAAAAGATGATGTCTGAAATCATTCCTGCACTCATGCCTGGCAAAGAATGGCATGCAGGAAGCTTGCCCATCTCTGGTCTTTGGGCTGCCAGGGGCTAGTGTAGGAGCAGCATTGGTTAGGTCAGCTCTATCTTGCACTGGCTGCAATATCCCTATGGGGTTTGCAGAAGCTGGGGAATAGCTGAAGTGTAAAATTGGCCTGGCCATGCATTCTTTTACCTATCGTGTGCCTCCTAAGGAACTCACAGAGCCAACCACCTATGCTGGCACAAAACAGCCATAGTAAAGGGGTGATTTCAACCCCAAGTTTTTCTACAGAGAATCAGCCACTGTTCTGCCTAATACCCCTTAATTTAGGGTTGCAATGTTTAATTTACAGAAGGATCTAAGAATGACAGTGAAATGTAGTAAAGATGATGGTTCAAAAGATAAAGGCTCTGGAAAGCTCAGCTGATTTTCACATGGAAGATGAGCATAAGTTAATGCAATTCCATTCAGCGCAGTAGAAATGACAAAGTATCAAAACCAACCAAAAATGAATTGTGTATTTAAAAGCCTCAGATACATGAATATCTATCTATTCCTAGTAATAGATTTCACCCCTCAATTGAAGTAAAAGCATCTCATGATGTCTAAGTGCAACAGGCCATGATCTAAGCACGTACACAAAAAGATGGAAGTGGTTCAAAAAGTATAGAAAACTAAGTGTATGAACTGTTACTTTAAACCGTGAAAATGGGTTTATTCTATGGCGTTTCAATGTGGTAGCCATCATGTAACCAGGGACGTAGAGTGTGTGCAAAAAAGAAAAGCATTAAAGTGTAGATAACATTTGGGGACACGTCATAAGAAAGCACCATTCAAGTTGTGCGAGAGCTAGCCAAATAGCCTATTGCAGCAAACATGTATGTTTGGTACACTGGTATTTCCCTGTGAGTGCAGGCATGTAATAGTGATTTAGCTTTTTTGAATTCAATAAAAGCAAACAGCCTCCCAGAACCACAGATCCCTTAACACTTTTTTGGGTCACTGTTGCAGATCAACACCGTGTAAAACAACTGGACCTCATAGTAAACAATGGGAGACAGGAATACCCCAAACATCTCAAAACAGAGAATACGTGCAAAGGAACGACAGCCTTTGACTCACTCATTATCTCATCTTCTGGGTTTGGTTTGTGTTCCTTCTGTTATGTGCTGCAGGAAAGCTGCTGGTGACTGTATAGTAAGGACTGTCTTGGAAGTATCACATGGTCAAACAACTGAAAGTTTATATCCACACAGCATTTGCTTGTATATAGCTATTGCAAAACTGATATTTAGTGTTCAGCAATGCAAAAGTCTTGAGAAACAACTGATTCAACCTCCTGCCCCAAAACGGACATTTGCCACAGAAATTCTGTGAAATAAGCATTTTTCATTGCAAATATTAATCAAGAGCCAATTGGGTGGGAGCTGAATGTATTGCAAGGACTGCAGAGACACACAAAACATAAACATGATTTTATCAGACAAGTCAGTAGAAGGAGGAGAGGCTCCTGGCTGTTCAAATTTCCAAGTAAGTTCCTATTTCTTTTGAATCACTGCACATCTCTAGTTCAAAGCACGGAAGGGAATATGATTTCCCCAAAGCTGTGAATTTTCCCCAGCAATGTAAAGTGTAGCAACAAAAACATAATAGTTTATAGCAAAGATAAACGACAATGAAAAATATCCATGAAGAAAATAACTGCGCAAAATTCAGTCTCTCTAGTTTCACTTTTTTTGTATACAAACACAACATGTATGTGGGTTTGTTTTTTTATAGTAAATGACACTTTTTCTCTAGCCTTTCTTAGCTGACATTCTCCTTCCTTTACTGCAGCAGGCTATTTTGTCTGATCTAGCTCACACATCTAAGCAAGCGAAATCAGTCCCAAAAGAGAAAGGAACTGGCCACCAGGAAGTCCGCTTTGAGCTCCTGAGATCTAGCAGACAGTTTGCCACAACACACTTGCTTGGTGGATATCATTCGTAATACGACTATTGGGACTTAATCCTTTGGCTATTTATGCCGAGCGCTGCCTTGGGGCTGCTATCAGTGTAAGTTAAAAAGATGATTACATGTGAAATGGACCATTGTGACTGCAGCTTTCTTGCTTGCGATGCACATTTCCAAAGATGGTTTTAATTAGATTTTAACCTAGCTTTGTGCCTCCTGCAGCAAAAGAATCAGTAAACAAGTTTGATATGGCAGGGAGATGAGGATGACTTCTCCAAGGGAGCTGGGAGGACAAATACTAATAGACATTGGATCATCCTAAAAGCAGAGCAGATTGACTTTCAAAAAGGCACTCACTCCCCTTACTGGCTTGGTAATAGAAGCGCAGATTGAAAAAATATTTAAATTTTAAAATTTTCTATGAAAAACAAGGATAAGCTTTTCATGAAACTGTGGACCATATTCTGTCCTGATCTGGACAATAAAGGCACTTTGTCACCACTCAGTGCTTTCCATGACTCTTACAAAGATTCTGGGAGGAGGTCGTGCATGCTGACAGAGCACTGTCGCTGACAGACTCTGGCCACACCAATTCTAAAACTATTAAGGGAATTTAAATATTAGTTTCAAGAAAGGATAACCATATTTTCCCAAAATTGAAAACAGGACACCACAAGAGGGCTGTTCAAGGATCCCCACCTGCCTCCCCATGCAGAGCTGACCCAAAGCATCCACTCTCTCCCCTGTATGTGGGACTGGCATGAAGCTCCTGGAGCCTTCCATGCACAGGACCAGCTCCCACCTGCTTGTGTGGGACACTCCTGTACTCAGGTCTGATACAAGACCCCCGCCACCTACTCACATAGGACTAACCTAGCCCCAGCTGTTTTCCCAAGCTCTCCCTCCCATGCAAGATTGATCTTTCTGCTTATTCCACCTGATACACACTTTTTCATACCCTGCTAGGGGGTCAAACCCCATTTTCTGTGAAAACTGGGCATTTGTCCCATTTGCACTTCCCAATTAGTACAGGCCTTAAAAATGACTCTGTGATTGACAAAATGGGCCATATGGTTGCCCTATTTCAAGACATTAGGTTGGCCAGAGCTGCTTATTCTTTTCATAATATGATGACCACCTCAATCCAGTTCATTTAATGTTTTTAGAGATGCATCTTATTTTATCTTCATGAAAGAAAAAAGAATGGAAAATGTTAAGAGAAGTTTAAGAAACAAAATTTACCTCATTTACAAAACCCATTCACTTAAATCCAAGAAAATCAATAGTTTAAGACAGAATAAATTTTACACTGCCTAAATAACACCCCCCCCCCCCACACACACACACACATTTTTTCTTATAATGCAATGTATATTTCATTAGACTATAACCTTAACTCTGACCCAATAAATGCCGGTGGTAGTTTCAAAGTATGAACTCAGCACAAAATCTTTTGGAGAAAGAAACAGACATTATACATGCACGTAGCAATGGTTCATGTTGATCAGTCTTAAAAGCAAGTCTGCAGACATCCATAATATTTTCATAACACAAGAATATTACACACTATTACTCTTAATTTAAGAATGTTATTTTGAGGGAAGAGCAACTTTAAGTAATTTACCGAAACATTCTACAGGGCATCAATGGTATTAAATTATATTGACCAGAGTATACCTATGATGGGATATATAAACCCCACAGTGGGATAGAAGAAGTTAAGGGGCCGGTTTTGGTACAGCTGATATAGGAGCTCAGAAGAGAGCCAGGCTGCTCAGAAAGGAATAGATATGGTAAGAGCAAAGAGCGACTTTGGGGAGCTCCTGAGCAATGGTACACCTAGAACCCTTGCTGCAGAGAGAAGTCAGTGTAGCAGCAATACCAACCATTCTAAGGCAGTGCCGGACTGAGCCATAGTTGCGCCCTGGGCGCATGGTGCCCCTTACCACTTCAATCAGGCGCCCCCCCCATAGGTTGGCGCCCCAGGCAGCTGCCCGACTAACCCCCCCCCCCCCCCCTTAATCTGGCCCTGCTCCAGGGTCTAACTCTTCCCTAATCCTGGGAAACCCTTCTTTCCAGCATCTGGTGGATTATTTGAGAAAGGCAAAAAGCTTCCTGTGTCTATGTCCTGGACTGGGTGGGTCAGTGACAGCAATTAAGCACTTGTATGTGTTTGATATCACTGCCTCTTATACAGCTTTGGGGCTGAGCCTGGGAGAGGGAGAGCCTGGGCTTCATAAAAAGGGGACAAACACTTTCCCAGCTGGAGATGTAGGTGGGTGATAGAGACATTGTAAGTCATGAGCCAAGGGGTCACAGCCGGTAGATGACTCGACAGGAGGTGAAGATTCTCTTCCATTGTAAGGGATACTGGACTTGAATAATTGATTGTATTCTGTTATTGCAGAAGAGGATGTACTCAAAAGGTAACCTGGCTGGAGGGCTGAGTACTATTTACTTGAAAGGAGACCGGAGTTACCACTGGCGTGGGATACTAGAGACTGGGGGAGTGTCATGACTCAGGTACCTCACTACGTACTATGCATATCATCAGTAAAAATGTATGTCATCACAATACCTAACAAACTATGGAGCCAGCAGAATCACAATAAACAAATGCACTAAAAAAAGTCCAAGGAGATCAGAATTAAGTGACTGAAGTACCATATTTTCCAGCGTATAAGACGACTTTTTATACTAAAAAACATCCCCCAAAAATCGGGGGTCGTCTTATACGCCGGGTATAAACATACAGGCAGTCCCCGACTTGCAGGTACAAACGGGGCTTTTCTCGCCCCGGAGGACACGGACTGCGGGACCTCGTGGTCCCGCCGCCCGTGTACTCCGGGGCAAGAAAAGCTGCTCCGCGTCTCCCTGGTCTGCAGACCAGGACGACGTGGAGCAAAGCCGCCGAGGGGCTCCAGCAGCGGGGCAGCCCAGGTATGCCTGGGCTGCCCCGCTGCCCGAGCCCCTCCGCGGCTTTGCAAAGCCTCGGGGGAAGCCGGCAGCGGGACAGCCCAGACACGCCGCGGCTGTCCCGCTGCCGGCATCCTCAGAGGCTTTGCTCCCGGTGTCCCTGGCCAGAGCAAAGCCTCAGAGGCGCGGCACCCCGCTGCCGCTGCGGCTTTGCTCCCCATGTCCCTGGTCTGCTGGGGGGGGGGCGCAGCTAGTGCACCTCCCCCCCCAGCAGACCAGGCTTTTGTTGCGGACCCTGGGGCAGAGCAGCTGGGGCACTGCCAGTTGGCCTCTTAAGGGGGGGTAGTCTTATATGGCGAGTATAGGCGAAAACCTATGTTTTAACTAGAAAATTAGGGGGTCGTCTTATACGCCCAGTCGCCTTATACGCCGGAAAATACGGTATTATAAATGTGCATTTCTTTACATTTGATAAGAAAAATAGATTTCTGGGTTTTTGTAGACAGGGTAAGGTCCTGATCCTTAACCATTACATTTCTTGCTTTTCTAGTAAACAATGTGGTGGATAATCACATCACTGCCTCTTAGTAGCCATAACTATTTAGAAATTGAAGGGTTTTAAAAAATATATTCTATTAGTAACATGTATCTGCAAGTGTTAGGCCCAATTTTATAAGTCCTTCTGCACAGAACTTCTAGGGTGAGGCCTTTTAAGTCACAGAAAGAAGCTACTATGACAGATACTCTCTGGCTCACAAAGTCACAGGGGAAAACAATCCACTGAAAAACAGATTGAGGATGAATGAGTGAACAAGTAGGAAACAGCTAGTCATAATATTTTGTCATGAGGCTACATAACCTTTCACATAATTCTAATTTTTCAGACAAAAAATGATAGCCACCTTATAGTTTCTAGTGCAAATCTTTTGAGGAGGAAACTGAAACCAGAAATAAAAGGGATTTTATATTCTGGCTAGTAAAAAGGGGTGTATGCATGTGTGTGTGTGCATGCTTTAATGGAATTGGATAAATGAAAATTCAGTACCACTTATGGGTGCTGAATACTTTGGAAAATCTGGCCCTTTGATCAGAAGTGAAAGATTGTGGGTCTCTTCACCATGCTAATTTAGCTAATTATATGACCATTCAACTTCAATGGTGTCTTTATTGACAGAATTGGCTTGTCCAAAATCTTTGTCATCAGCAGAAATTCAGCAATCTGGTCAATGAATGATTCTTGGCTTTATTTCATGTCCCAAATCAAGAAATAATTCTGCAAATTGTCTCCCTACGAGGCTTATATAAGGACTCACCTGAAAGGGACAATAAATGATGGCATAATCACCACATGGTGTCATGAAAGCAGCATTCTAAAGCATATAACTCTACTCAATAACAAGGCACTATTTTATTCTGGCATATCTTAAAAATGTCTCATTAGTGAAATGTTGGTTTTGCTTCTGAGCCTTCGCTTACACACACAAATGAAAATATGAGTGTCACTGTCAGGATATTCAACTTTTCATCATAATGAATACAACATTGCTTGCCCTTCACGTGACCTTGCTAATGTACAAGTACACTTGAAAATTAATTCCCAGACAAAGCTAAGGGTTATTGCATTGTGGATCACTTTCAAGAGGATTACCAAAAAACAAACAAGGAAACAAGGATTTAGGCCTCATATACACTGGTTTTAACTAAAAATATTTCCACATACGTGTGACTGCTTGTGAAATAAAGACAAAAGTGTGATTGACTTAAAATAGAAATCGAAAACAGGCTTTCCTCAAGTTCAAAAGCCACAACACAAATCACCAGATTCATTAATTCCAGCATACAAGAACTTGAAAGGTGTCCTCTTTTTAAAATGGGTTGCCTTTATATAACTGGAGCTAAATGACAGCTGCATAGCTGAATCAAAAGGCCCAATAATTGATTTTTTTATTAATTAAACTAACATGCTCTTCATACCTTTTTGTCACTCTGCCAGATTTTCCCCTTCATTTTGTTGATGCAGCATATTGCTCCACATATTTCCTCCACTGTAATTCAGGGGTCATAAGTAGTGGCTGTAACTTTTTGATTAAAGGACAATCATAAACTCTGTTGTCCAAAATGCAGCAAATTAATAAAAACCAAAGGCAGTCACTGATTTGCTTTTGTTCACGTTTTACTGTTTAATAATAAACTGCTTCCTGTGCAGAGTTATATCTAAGTCCCACTTTTCCATTACGTTCAAGTGTACACACTTTGTGATACATTTTGATTCTAACGAAGTGTTGGCCAAGCAAATGAAGGTCCTCATTAAATCAGGAATAAAAAAATGCACACTATTTCAGTCAGATCTCATGCTCTTCACCGACTTCCCCCCGCACACAGCCCGTGTGTGGATTGTATAGGCAGTACAGAAAAAATCTGTGTCAAATCTAGGGCAGGTTTTAAGTGGCCATAAATACCAATTATATGCCATGTGCTCCTTTCCACTATGTAATGTGTAGCATGACAAATGTGGCAGTAAAAATTCTGTCCCTGCGGAGGCAGGAGACAAGCAGCTCAGCACCTGCTGGCCTTCTACACATTACAAAGGCCCTCGTGTGTACATGCTTGGGCTTGGAGCCTTTGGGGAGCGGAGACAGTGCCAAAGAGCACACTGTCTTCATAGCATACTCTCTTTATAAGTTACTAATGCTCAGATCAGCAATAATCCTCCCTCCCCTACCCAAATCTGCCAATCAGCCTGCTCTTTCTGATGAGCACACATAGACGCAGGTAGGGAAGTGGAAATAAACAATAGCAGCGTAACTTCTAAAAGCGAGCAATTAGAGGAGTACTATGAATTGTCAAATGCTCCATTTAGTTTGGAGAAGAGAAGAGAAGAGAAGAGAAGAGAAGAGAAGAGAAGAGAAGAGAAGAGAAGAGAAGAGAAGAGAAGAGAAGAGAAGAGAAGAGAAGAGTGAGGGGGAACCTGACTGCAGCCATCAACTACTTGAAGGCAGGTTCCAAAGAGGATGGAGAGAGGCTGCTCTTAGTAGTTACAGATAACAGAACAAGGAACAATGGGCTCAAGTTACAGTGGGGGAGGTCTAGGCTGGATATTAGGAAAAACTATTTCACTAAGAGGGTGGTGAAGCACTGGAATGGGTTCTCTAAGGAGGTGGTGGAATCCTTAGAGGTTTTCAAGGCCACGCTTGTCAAAGTCCTGGCTGGGATGATTTAGCTGGGGTTGGTCGTGCTTTGGGTGGGGGCTGGACTAGATGGCCTCCTGAGGTTTCTTCCAACCCCAGTTTTCTATGATTTTATAATAAGAATGGCTTGGAACTTGCAAGGTCACTCTCTGCTGTCCTCGCTGATACTTTAAGGGAAGTCAAGCCTGCCGATGGGTGGGGGCAATAGGTCAGGGGCCTGGGTGATTTAAAAAGGCCCTTGGAAACAGGCCTGCTTCCTGGAAGCAGCTGGCATGTCCCTGTGGCCTTTGAGGAGGAGTCTCCACATGCTGTCCCTACCCCAACCACTGACTACTCCTTGGCCACCCATGCAGCAAATGGGAGCTTTCCAGGTAGTGCCTAGAGACCAACCAGCCCCATAGGCATGCAGTGGTCCTTTTCAGGAGCTGTGTAATATAAGCACCAATCTCTCTCCTTTTCCTGTAACCCAACCCTTTGCCCCAACCTAGAGCTCATGCCCTGTACCCAAACTCCTACCCGGAGCCCAAATCCTCACCCTCATCCCACATCCTAACCCCTGACCCAGCCTCCTGAAAAAGAGTGAGGGGAGGAGAGCAAGTGACGGAGGGAGTGGGGTCTGGGCCTTATAGAAAGGGCAGGACAGGGGTACCATCTAAAGGAAGAGGTGGGGAATGTAGGGGGCAGGAGAGACAAGGGTCTCTGGGTTCTCACAGTTAGTAACCATACCTGATAGGCACACGGAAGCCCCTGGCCATCCAGTAAGAGCACAGTCTGCAGCACAGCCAGCAGCTTGCTGGGCACTAGCCAGGGCAGGCACAGCATCACCCAAATGTCAGCACACAGTGTCTGTACATGTGCAGCTTGTGGTGTGTGTGGGGGAGAGGGGGAGGAGGACACATTGATTGTTCTGCCTGGAATTGCTGTGGAAACCTGTGAGTATTTCTGCAGTTTGTCCTGTCAGGTTAGCCCATGAGCTAGCACGGATACTGACCGCTTAATATTCCTAAAGTGCTCTTAAGCAAAGACCCCCAGTTCAGACCCCGTTTATACTCTTGAAATCTATAGGGTTTTGAAACTGAAGGCAGAAAATTAGCTAGAAAGGTGCTGTGGAGTAGAAGTGCCTCTGATAAGATGAATACCCCATATGGCCTCTGATTGGGTTAATGTGGGCCTGAGTGGCCAATTAACATACCTGAGAGCACCTGCAAAGAGAGAAAGCCAGGCTTAACTGATTATGAAACCCAGCAGGGAAGGATTGGTGATGATTATGAAGACACAGTGTTAAGAGCAGGGGAGAGAGAGTCTGCAGCCCCTCTCTGTGAATACAGAGGGGAGGAAGAGGAAAACCTGTGGGAAAAGAATAATTCTGGGCACCCCAGTGAGAGTAGAGAAAGCTGGCAGGCCATAGGAAAGTTATAAAACCACTACTGGAATGGAGCAGGTTCTGGTGGCATACCAAGAAAGAAGGGCCAGACTTGAACTGCCAGATAAAGAGCCTTGGGAAGAGTTCAATGGAGGAACAGAGTAAGGGGAACTTTAGAAACATAAAGGGGGTATGCCTGAAAATGTCTGGATAGGAAGGATGCCAGAGAAACAGCAGCAAGGGAAGCACTGCACAGACTTCGTTGTTTAGAGAGTCCATGGGCTGGAACTTACAGCGGTAGGAGGGCTTGGGTTCCCCAACCAGTCACTGGTTAAGTGGCTTGAGTCTGAACAAGCATATGAGGACCAAGGACCTGGCGCTGAGATGAAATACCCTCTTTTCTGGGGACATTGGACTATTTTATCTTGACTTTCTGTTATGCTGGATCATGACGTAGCCACAGAGCTGCATTATGGGAAGAGAGACCACCAGGCTGACTGTCAGCAGGGGGCACCAGACTGAAAGACCATTACTAAACTATGCCTGACTAGAATGGATGCTCCTGAGTGAGGATGTAAGTGACTAGTCGGCTACCCAGTAAGCAAAAGCTTATCAGGTAATTGACTAGTCCCTTGACTAGTCACTCCCCACCCCACCCCTCCTTGCTGCCTCTATTAGAGGGGGACAGGGAAGTCAATGGGGTAGTGGGGACTGGGCATTAGTCGGGAATCAGCTGGTCCAGCTTGTGCCAGGTTCTACCTACTGTGCTTCACCCTTTTAAATGAATTAGGAGCCTACCAGCTCTTACCTTTGATCAGTGAACACAAGAAAGGCCATGCTGGGTCAGAGCTAAGGTCCATCTAACCCAGTATCCTGTCTCTGACAGTGGCCAATGCCAGATGCCCAGAGGAAACAGTAAATCATCAAGTGATCTCTCCTGTCATCCATTTCTAGCTTCTGACAGAGGCTTGGGACACCATTCCTTCCCATTGATGGACCTATCCTCCATGAACTTATCTGCCTCATTTTTGAATCCTGTTAAACTCCTGGACTTCACAACATGGCTATGTCTACATTGGTGGCTTCTTGCACAAGAACATCTTGCGCAAGGGTTGTTGTGCAAGAAGTCATGCACAAGAAAATGTCCACACTGCCATTTGCGAGCTGTGCTTTTGCGCAAGAGCACCCATGGCAGTGTGGATGCTCTCTTGCGCAAGAAAGCTCCGATGCCCATTTTAGCTATAGGGCTGTCTTGCGAAGAAATCCCTGCCGACCATCCACACTGCCCTCTTGCACAAGAGCCCCTGTGCAAGAGGGCTTACACCTGTTAAAAAAGAGCATAACTCTTGTGCAAGAAGCCCTCTCTTACCACACCGTACTGTAAATCTTCTTCCGCAAAAGAGGGTGGGCAGTGTGGATGCTCTGCGGATTCTTGCGCAAGAATGGCCGTTCTTGTGCAAGAACCCGCCAGTGTAGACATAACCCATCTATTTTATCCTGTTGCTGAAATACTCTTGTATTAGTGAAATGGAAATGAAGAAAATGCCAAAAAGGGAGGATCCATCCACCTCTGTCCTTATTTTAATTTAAGACATAATGGGAAGCAAGGAGCAGGAGTGTGGGGGGGGAGGGGGAGAGAGGGTGAATCAGACAAAGTGTTGCTTTACTGAAATCTTCAAGTAAAAAAGGAGCATGAAATAAAAGCAAAAGCCTGGTGGTCTCTCAGTTTAGTGACATTTTTCCCCTTTGCAGATTTTTTTAAAGATCACATGACAAAATGGCATCTGTGTGTTTAAGAAGCTACTCTGTGTTCTTTGGCTCTGAACTAGCATGTGTATCATGTGATGCAAGGGTTGCCATGGTAAGTACATATGCAATTTTCGGATCTGCTCCATCACAGATGCCTCAGAATTCAAATCAACGTTGCAAGAATATGATTGTATGGAAAAGCATTTCTAGGCTGGGTGTAAGTTTGGATATGAATCTGACAGAATTTTAAGTAAAATATCAGTTCATCAATGTAATGCAGCCAGATCTCAACCAAGTCATTTAAATTACAGATTACCAGTCTGATCAAAACTAATGTAATTTTGACACCTACACATTGCAGTATATGAGTATCATTGTGCTTTCCCATTTAAAGTGCCCTGTATTAAAATATAATACAGTTGGATCTCTCTGGTTTAGCACTCTTGGGACCTGCGTGGCCCCAGATGAGGGAATTTGCCAGATGAAGGGAGATCAATGCTAGCCCCTCTGCTGCCAGTCTCTGGGTTTTCCAGGGAGGGAGGGGCTGCCAACTTCCCCACCACCAGGCTCCCCTCCTGGCCACCAGCCCCTGCACCCAGGCTTCCTTCCCAGCTGCTAACCCTGCTGCTGACCCCAGGCACTGGGCTCCACTCCTGGTCCTGGTTGGGCTCCTTGCTACCAGGTTGCTGGCCTGACTCCACTCCCAGACCTAGATGGGCATCTGGCTGCTGGCCCTTCCACTGCTGACTCTCAGGCTACGTCTACACTATGGGGTTTTTCCATGATACCAGAGGTCCAGGGAACGTGTCTGTTCTGACACTTTATTTGTGGAAGAGCCTACGTGCTTTTTTGGAAGCCCCGTCTTCCTCCTTCCAGAGGAAGAAGGGCTCTTCTGCAAGAGGAGGATTTTCCGAAATTTGGCCTAGTGTAGACGGGCCAAATTTCAGAAAAACCTCTTCTGCCAAAACTTTTGGAAAAAGGTACACAAATTGTGGAGCACAATTTGCATTCCTTTTTCTGATAAAACATTGTAGCCTAGACATAGCCCCAGCCAGCCCCCCGCTCCCACTCGCAGGTGCTTTCTGTTCCTGGATCAGAAAGTCCCAGACCAGAGAGGGTCAACTGTTGTCTAGCTGCCAAAATATGTTTCTTATTAGTCTTCTAAGAAAACACATTTTTTGCTACTATAAGAAGACCAAAACATATCTTTAAAAACAGGTGCTTTTTAACATTTGCAAGGCCACTGCTGTGCTATCTCCTTTTATTAGGGATACTTTGGGAATTTGGGTATTTCTAGACCTGCTACTTTCTCCAATTAGTGTTAAAACAATAAACTATGCTTGTTTTACCATTCATATTTTCTGTTTCCTTTCTCTTGTGTGCAATCTACCTTCTCTCCCATAGCAAAAAAAGGGAAAATAAACATTACATTCAATGTCCTGATTAAAAAAGATAACTCCAGTAATCTATAGTAATAGAGAGGTAGCCATGTTAGTCTGCTCTTGCTAAAACAAAAGGAAAAACTATGTAGCATTTTAAAGACTAACAAGATGGTTTAATAGGTGATGAACTGGCCCACGAAAGCTCATCACCTATTAAACCATCTTGTTAGTCTTTAAAGTGCTACATAGTTTTTCCTTTTGTTTCACCAGTAATCTATAGCACCCTACAGATATATAATATGGCATTTTATTCACGGTGAATTTCAGTTAGCATTTTCTGAGTGTGGATGGGATAGACATCTACGTCACTTTTCTAATCTAGATGGCTTAGTGATCATGAAACTAAGACCTAATCAGGTGGATTTCAACTGAAATAAAGAAAAACTTCAAGCAGATTTCAACTGAAACAAAGAAAAACACGAGGCATACCAGAGCTGTCGACAAAAGCTTCCCTTGTCGACCGCTGCGCATCTAGACTGACCCGCTGTGCTGGATCAGCTGATTGTCGGCACAGTGCGGCAGCCATGTTTATTTTAATGAAGCGGGGATTATTTAAATAGTTTTTTCAGCTTTCACTATGCTGAATAAACTATTTTACATGGCTCTGTCGACGGAGCCATGTAGTCTATACATAGCCCCAGTTTACTGTTTTTTTCTGAGTGCATAATTGTCTGCTGCGATATCTGGTGATACGCTGAATGAGAGAAAAATAACTTCTAATGTATACCAACACATCAATTTCTTTCATACAGCAGGACTTTTTTGTCCCTCAACAACGTGCAGAGAAGCACAACAATCTTAATGTTTAATATAGATTTTTCTCTTGATGAACTGCATTTTCAAACGATCCTACTCCAATCAGAGACACTGCACCTTAATTTCCTTTTGTCTCTAAAAATTCAATTAAAAGCATGTTTCAGAAATTGAATTATAGTACAAAATTAGCCAAAATTATAAAAGACTACATTTGCTCTAGCATTCAGGGAACGACTGTACCAAGCAATTCACTTAATGGCACATGTGATCCCAAGTTAATAACTGAAGTGCTCTCTGTGAGCAGAGAATCTATTGGTGAGATAGGTCTAGTATAATCCACCAGAAGAGGGAATGGATTAAATGTAGGTAAATTTTATTAATTAGTAGCAAGCCATATAATTGTTCATATTTTCAATCTTTTAAAATTATGAGTGCCTAACAACCCATATCCAGTCAAGTATAGTGGAGTTGGGTTTAGATGTTATATTTCTTTCCCTATGGACACATTCTAAGCATGTTTCAACATTATTTTAAATTCAGATTTCAAACTATTGAAACACTAGTTGCTAGATGGAACTTCTCAATATTATTATGGCTCCTTGTCAACTAGCGAACTGTTTTAACTTATCCCAAGTCATACTACACTACAACTGAAAATAAGACATTGTTTAACCCTTAAATCATCAGTCTATTCACTGGTTATGTATTGTCTAAATGTTAAATTGGGAGTTCTCTCTGGTCAGGACTCTCTTTGCATTATATGTTTATACAGTGCCTACTATAATGGGCTCCAAATTCCTTTTTGGGGGGGTCTTTAAGCCCTGTTGCAATAAAGATGAATAGCAACAACTCTTTGCTTTTGACTGGACTTCTGCTATGGAAACAGAAGTCATTTCATTTATTCCTTTCATAAGCTATTCAGCACCCTGGGTAGGGAGTTGCAAGTGTTAGCGCTTCTACAAGAGTTCACCAGAACTCTCAACTCTATGCTAAACCTTTCTGACTCTGTGGAGGTGAGAGGTCATTCTGTTTTCATGTTAGCTAAGCTGTGACCTCTCTGGAGAGGGGACTCTCATTGGCACTGAATTATGAATGAAGGTTTTGTGCCCAGGACAATTTTCAACCAGGAATTTTGTTGACATGTTTAAACTTGCTTCACTTTCAACTTCAAGTCAAAGTGGAATGGAAAACCTTAGCAGAGAAAAGGCAAACATCTAAACCATGCTGTTCCCCCTCTCCAAAATCTACATCCACTTTAATCAATTATTTCTCAAATTTTAGTTAAATCACATACAAATCTAATCTGCATAACAAAAAATAAACCTCCCCCACATTAATGTTTTCATATAATTTCAGTCCTCCACGTAGCACACAGTGCACAAGTAAAACCCGTTGACATATGTTGGCTTTTGTTTCAGAGGAGGCATGTGCTACAATAATTTATTTTCTAATCCATATCCAAACAGGGCCCCCTTCTCCTTGTCACAAGCAAATAAACTCACTGATTAGATTATCATACTGTGTGCTCAAACCAATTCTTCTTAAAAAGATAAAATGACTATGTTTGTAATCTGAAAAAGCTGAGCGATGCAACTGTCTAGAGAGAGGAGAGGGCAAAGTTATCAACCAGTTGTGGGCTGTGACATAATCCCCTCTGTTATTAGTGAGTGCAAAGTAAAGCTGGAATTTATAGCCCTGGAAAGGGAATGACCTAAAATGTATTTCAAAAACAATTTGCCTGTTGCAATTCTGCTCAGGCTTCTATGTCGATACTTATAAATGATGGGTTTTCATAAGGCATAAATATGATCCACTCATATTTTTCTTGCTAGCATACATCTTTGGTTCTGTTTCTTCCCCTAGTCTTTGTTAAGCAACAGGTGTGTCAGCAGCTCATGAGTGTGCTTTTGTGTGTTTCACTAATGATTGCATTTTACTGCTTATATATATTCAGAGAGTTATTTTTTGCCTAACTTCCACAAATATTACTTCCTTGGGTAGTATCATCCTTTCTAGTGACCAGTCTAATTCAATGACACTATTTGTCAGAAGTCAGTGAAGCTGGGCTACAGCATATATTATTGAAATTGAGTTTTTTTTACGCTAGCAGATCAGCACTTCCAAAGCAGGTTTTATAGCTGAATCGGACTAACTGCTCATGTCTGTGATTCTGCTGTTTTACTGAAAGTCCTTTTTTTTATTAATGAGATCCATTTTGAATTCACTAAGTGCTATAAGTGGGCAGCCTTGAAAAGAAGCTTTCCTTCTTTTTCCTGCCCAGTCTCTCTTTTTGATAACATTAAATAACTTCCTGGAAAAGTCTTATGGAATTTAATAGATCATGATAACCTTTCTGCCATTTTTTGACCCATTTCATTTCTTCACCCCTTCTGTAGATTTCTGAGGGATGGTTCGAAATTCATTAATTTTCTAATAAATTCGGCATGTGTTCAGAATATTTTCTATTGAACCCTGTAACATTTTGATTGTTCCCCAGTAGTTTCATTTCTACTAAATTCCAATCTTGTCCATAAGGGACTTTGCCACCTGTTTCAGATATTTAATGCAGAAAATGGGGAAATTAGAAATGTTTAAAATATAAGCAAGAGATAGCAAGGAAAGGTAGAAAGAATGAGAGGAACAGAGAGTACAAAGGATTAAAAGTGGCAGTTGAAGTTTCTTGACACACTCGCCAATATGCCTCAGCCATGATGTGTAGGGTACTACAAAGAGTGATAGAGTAATTCAGCCTCCATAATAATTCAGTCTGCTGAGGGAGTAAGCAAAGCTGTAAGTTATAATGTGAACATCTATCCACCAGAAACTGGAATGAGGCCAGCAGTGCATTTCACAGAGGTGACCACATAGCAAACATGTGGCAATAACATTCAACCATGATTGACGTGGGCTGTATTTCAACTAGTGATTTCAAGGGTAATGGTTCTGTATCCCATTACCAACTCTCTAGGGTGATCAGATGTTCCGATTTTATAGGGACAGCTTGAGTATTTGGATTTTTTTTATAGGTGCCTTTTGCACTCCCCCGTCCCAATTTCTCACACTTTGTCTGGTCATCCTACAGTTCTCTGAGCCATCTCCATCCATTCCTGTGTCTTTCAATATGGCTAATGGAAGCCAAGCTAAAACTCCTTAGCGAGGCTTTGTGGGATGTTAGAGAACTGGGAAAGCTCAACTTTTCACATTATAAGTTAAATATCAGAGTAAAGTGACATTCCAAACTATATACATTTTATTTGAAATGAACCTTATGGGTTTTTTTTCTGTTTTCTGATTTGGGATTGGCAGTACCATCGCAATACTTGTCAGCAAGTAGTATTTGTCTCAGGTGGTAAATATTGACTTGTTTTGCAAGACTGCCCTGAAATCATATTTCCAGGAACGATAATAGCAATAAATTTGGTTTGTGGGTTTTTTTTGTTTGTTTTGTTTTTTTGTGTTGTACTAATGTAGGTAGCCATATAGGTCTGAGCATTTGGGAAGGATGATTTGTTTGCTGGATCATCTCATCTATTTACTTATATATGTAACAAAATACATGCAGAGGTCAAAAGTGCAACTATTTTACTTGCAATGGATAGAAGAGCGGTTATACACTATTTGAACTATGCTGTTCATAAGATGATTTGAGATTTTCACAAAATGGAGATTTTAATCTCCTGTTAAACTTGAATTCTATAAGGATGCTGTCTACACTGCAGCGCTACTTCAGGATAACATCCATTATCCTAAAATAGCATTCTGCGCTGTTTACACAAAGCCAGTTATTTAGAAATACATTCAAAATAATGGGCTTCTTATTCCAGCTCCCTGTAAACCTTGTTGCATGAGGATTAAGGAAGACACCGGAATAGTGATTTATTTTGAAATTCAGCTTGTTTCAATATTTGATGCTGTCTACACACTGCTATTTCAAAATAATCTATGCAATTTGTGTAGCTTATTTTGGGGCATGTGCTACTGTGTAGACTTATATCCTACCAGTCCTTAACTACAGTGTTGTGACCAGTTCCACCATAATATGACTTGTATCCCTGAATAAATTCTGTAAGATTTACTAAACAGCATGCAATGAAGAATCTAAGAAGATATCAAGGTCTTTTGCTGGAGCAACTTAAGTTCCTCAGTAACACATGTCTCTTCATTAAAACATCAGGTTATGTCAGAAAACTCTCCTTTGTCATTTAATGGTAAACACTGTATTGTAAAGCAATAAATTGATGAGTTCATAATTGACAACCTCTCAACAAAACCCCATATCTACACTTGCAGATGTTTTCACTGAGCCTGTCACCCACAATGGCTGCATTTATTTTACTTCTGTATTTTTCCTTAACGTCTGGCTGCAAACATTATCTGCTAAGTATGAATTTTCTATCATTTATTTTGAAATTTGTAATTAAGCACAATTTTAACTACTGGAAAATATTTTTACTTTAAAAATAAACTCTAGTATATGCATTCTTTTGCCTAAAGTATTTTCTCAATATCAACATATTACTGAAATTTTAGTTCATTGTAAACTGTAAGTTAATAATGAAAAGACTTTTTTTATTCTGGCTATTTTTATTCTGATATAAACATTTTGGTAAAAGCACTTCAACATGTCCATAAACACTATTGGTTAATCTAAGATAACACATTATTTTCTGTGCTAAATAGAGCTTTTAGCAGTAAATAAATCCATGGACCAAAATATTTTTCATCCTTCTTTGCTGTTGCTTACATTCACTAATGCCTAGCTTTTAGCTGAAGGATGCCCTATGCCTTAGTTATAAAGAAAACTAAAGACATACCCATTGAAAATGATAGACAGTGCCTTCACTCAATTGCCTCCAAACCCATTAAAATACTTATTTAGTGAGACAGAGAGAATATTCTCTTACATTTTGCCGATGGGTTCAACTTCAATACATGATCTGCCATGGGGAGGAGAGGTTAGGATGACAGCTGTTCATTACAATTCCTTCTTTATTAGAAGAGCTTAATTCTGCTTTTGGCTGGCTGGCCCATATCTGCTAGCTCTAGCACAGAACAACACTTCTAAAAGCTCCTCCTTCATGTCAGCATCTGTCTGTTTACTCCCAATAACAAGCGAAAACAAGGCTTTCCACAGTGCTAGAAATGGGCTATGAGCAAGGTTAACCATTTGAAGCAGGAAGAAAACTCTTACTACTATGTCTAAATCTCGATGGGTAGCGATTCATAGTAACTCACATCATCAAATTAGCATGAGAGGAGTTATGTTTTTTACGTGTGCATCAAAATAAATGTATTTGCTAGAGAATTGGTAGGTGAGGAGTGGAAGCTTGAAGGACAATATTGTTGAATGTACAGATACTGTTTTTACATTCGTCATGCTACCCCAGTATGACTGATGTGACTGTTACTTCGGTTTTCATGAGAGAATTTCCATTCGTGCATTAAAAAAATGCTTTCCAGAAGAGTTGTATATAGGGCAAGATAGCATGGAAAAGTGTGAGAAAGTTTAATGGGCTTAAAGCCTTTTGGATTTATGTTTCAGCTATGAATGAACTGGCAAGGAAATGTCTGTTATCTTGAGTGCCTCTGGATAAACCCAAAATACTCAACCTTCCCTCCGGCGCCTTGAAATGATTAGTCAATCCGGCATTTTATTCCAGAAGTACTGCTTCCAAGAGGTATTGTAGTGTCGTCTGTTAAGAGTGGCCAACACGCATCTTCCAGCATTGTAACGAGATCCATAATGAAAACTAGAATGCTTCTTAAGTTTGTAACATATATATGCTGTAAGCAATATGGCAGTGTTACAACAATAGTTTCCTGTTATGCTGCATATGCCAGCTTTCAAACTTGAAGTTAAGCTTGGTGCAAGCTCAAAACCTTGTCTCTCTCATCAACTGAAGTTGGTCCAATAAAATATATTACCTCACCAATGTTGTGTCTTCCATAAAATTGTAACCCCCCTCCCAAAATACAAAAAAACCAGTACGTCCAGAAATTAGGTGCTAACTATGTATGATGACCTATTTATTATTCAATCTCAGCCCCTTATCAGCATGTCATCTTTGTTTTCTTTACATAATCACTAAATACTAGGCTAAAACTAGGTCAAAAATTCAGATCAGATCAGCTGACTTGGTCCAGTAATATGAAAGAGAAAGAGAGAGAGAGACTAAATTTTTGATCAATCCAATATAAGATATGCTTTTCTCTTATAACTTATAAATGATTCACACAATCATTACATAATTAATCTATCAACATCAGCAAGCATACCAAAAGGTACATGAGTGCCACTATTACAGCACAAATACAATGCAATGTATCATTCCCAATTGTTTCTCAAGGAAAATGTATAATAAAACAGCATTTTAAGTTTTTCCGTTAAAAGCATTTGTGAAAAAGAGCATCTAGATTGGCACGGACTCTTTTCTGCAAAAGCACTTTTTGTGGAAAAGCGTGCCAATCTAGATGCGGTTTTGCACAAGAAAGCCCCGATCGCCATTTTCGCCATCAGGGCTTTTTTGCGCAAAACAGTTTTCAGCTGTCTATATTGGCCCTTTTGCGCAAAAGCATTTCCGGAAAAGGGCTTTTGCCCGGATGGGAACGTCAAAGCATTTGCACAAGAAGCACTGATTTCGGACAGTAGAACATCAGTGCTTTGTGCAAAATCAAGAGGACAGTGTAGACAGCTGGCAAGTTTTTCCGCAAAAGCAGCCACATTTGCGGAAAAACTTGCCAGTCTAGATGCAGCCATTGTGTTTCCAAAACACTGGCACCATCTAATGTATTTCACTGAACTATGTTATGTGTCTTAAAAGGTTCTACCTACGTAACTGTGAAAATAAATAAGTTACTCTCAGCTATGTTGCTAACAGCCAGGACTGACCTTCTAAAAATAATCATTTTATTCATATAAATGAATGGCTCTCAAAGATATTTTGAATCAGTCAGAAACACTTCCAACCCAAACAACAATATTTGTTTTGAGTTTTTTTACCTTGGCAAGCTTTTTCATGTGGTCTCTGGTCTTTTCATTATTTTATACCTGCATGTGTTCCCTAGCAACCACTGTCACTCTCTGGTCACTCCTGTACACTACAAGTACAGGAATAAAAAGTAACCTAAAAGTCCAAAGAGTGAATAATAGTGCAAATACTGAAGGATAGCTGCAAAAAACAATGTCATCTTTTATAACTGCAATGCACATTAGAAAACATAATACCATTGCTACCTAAAAAATGATGGGGTGGAAATTAGCTTAGCACTCAAGAAAGAGATTTTGGAGTCATTGTGGGTAGTTCTCTGAAAACATCCACTCAACATGCAGCAGCAGTAAAAAAACAAAAAACAAAAACAAAAAAACAAAAAAAGAATGTTAGGCATCATTGAAAAAAGGAATAGAGAATAAGACAGAAAAAATTATACTGATTCAATATAAATCAGTGATGGGCAGCAAAAATAGTAGAGTTGCCAGATACTGTCACAAAAAATCCTGAACAGGCAGGGAAAAATTGGTTGGACAAAATACTGTCCAGGCAAAAACTGGACACTTGGCAACCCTAAATAGACTGTGGGCCTACCTGGGCTCCACCTGCGGCCCACAGGCCCATTGTCTGTCCTCCTCCCCCACACACCTCTTGCACACTGGGACACGGAAGCCCTGCCCTTCCTACTCCTGCCCCTCCCTCCCAGAACTTTCAGAGTGTCATGAATTGCCTGTTTTGCGCTCTGCCCCCACTACTATCCCGCCTTCCTTGAGCTGGAACATCCATGAGCAACTGATTCACAGTGTTCCAGCTCTGGGAGGGATGGAGAGGAATGGGGATGGAGTGCAAATGAGCGGATACATGGTTCTCTGAAAGTGCTGGGAAGGGGGGGCAGAGTAGGAAGTGCGGGGCTGCAGCGCCCTCCTGCTCAAGAGGTGTGTGTGGGAAGGGAGCAGACGGGGGGCTGCAGGTGGAGCCCCAATGAGGCTGAATATGGCCATGGTCTGTACATGGTCTGCCCACATCTTAACTGGGGCATGCAGATGTGGCCACCCCATCTCACAAATATACAGTGTATTGAAATAGGAAAAGGTTCAGAAAAGAGAAACAAAATGATCAGGGGTTTGGAATAGTTGCAAGATGAGGAGAGATTAATAATACTGGGACTTTTCAGCTTGAAAAAGAAACAACTGAGGAAGGATATGATAGAGGACTATAAAAATCATGTCAGATAAAGTAATAAAGGAAGTGTTACTGAGTTCCAACAGGAAGTGTTATTTACTTCTCACAGGAACTAGGGGTCACCAAATAAAATTATTAGGCAGCAGGTGTAAAACAAACAAAAGGAAGTATTTTTCACACAATGCACAGTGAACCCTTGGAAGAGGATTCCTTGCCAGAGGATGTTATGAAGGACAAGGAAAATGTATAATAAAACAGCATTTTAATTTTAGGAGGTCATTTTCCACATTATATTTGCAGAACACTGGTATCATCTAATGTATTTCACTGAACTATTTTATCTATCTTAAAAGGTTTTACCTATGGAGCTATGTGGGGCACAGCACAGGCTGGCCAAGGGTTGTGCAGGGAGCGGCACAGAGCCAGCCGGGGGCTATGCAGGACACAACACCCCACGTGCAGGGCGCCAAGATGCTCACCAGCTGCTGCTGGAAATGGGACTGGAGTTTCAGTTGCTCTCAGACTGGGCAGCGGGGTATCAGGGGTGGCCCACTCTGCCAGAAAATCCAACACCTGTCCTATCCTTGGCCTGCTGCCTTCCGACCCAAAAAAAGTTCCCTACCCCTAATGTGCAGGGAGACCTGATGTGCAGGTAGACCTGAGGAGGGAGCTAAAGGGAAGGGAAGGGAAACTCAATCAGGATTCCTTTGAGGAAATCCTTACAACTTGTTTTTCCCACCCTAGGGAACATTCAGCAAGAGAGCAGCGACAGTCTCAAGTAGTTTTTGTGCCTCCATGCAGACATGGTGTTCTTCAGACATACCCACTCCCCGGCTGTGTCTCGGACTGGAGCCTCAGCGGGAGTGCTTCTGTAGCCAGCAAAAACCCACAGGAGGACCCAACAGAATGGCAGTGACACCTCAGGTTTCCTTGTCCTTTCTGAAAGGTGGGTGGTGGGTGGTATGATGCAAATCCATCCCCACATCCGGGGCCGGCTTTAGGCCAATTCGGCCGATTCCCCCGGATCGGGCCCCGCACCGAAGAGGGCCCTGCGCCCTAAAGCCGGAAGTGTGCTGGCATGCCGGGCGCACTGCGGGAAAGGTCATCGGCCCTGGAGGAGGAGCGCGGCAGCTTCCCCGCTCAATGAAAAATCCTGGCTGTCGGGGCCCCGTCGAAACTGTTCAAATTGTGCCCAGCACTTCCTAAAGTCGGCCCTGCCCACATCAACCTCCACCCAACATGCTCCTGGCTCACTTCTGATTGAAATAGGAGAAATTATTGTACCACTGACCCCTACCTAGCACACAAATCTGGGAAGCATGGCCTGACAATGGGCTGCTGGCTCGTTTCCTCAGCCCAGGAAGGATTCAGTGCCACACCCATATCTCTTTCTGGTCACAGTTTAATTGTGTGATAGCTGAACTGAAACATAACCCTTCTAGCTACTTCCCCCTCTCCCCTCGAACAACTGGTTTATTTTGACTCAAGTGATATTTTTAGGGTTTTTTTAATCACTGAATCAGAAAATTGAAACAGTATTGTTTAGAAACAAAGTGTCCAAATGGCTTGAATGAATTTGACATTTAAAAATATATATATATATTTTCCCCCCAGCTGAAAGTTCACCAAACACTCTATTTGCCATCCACTAGCTAAAAACAAAACAAGAGGGCTGTGTCTAGACTGGCAAGTTTTTCCACAAAATCATGTGATTTTGCGGAAAAACTTGCCAGCTGTCTACATTGGCTGCTTGAATTTCCGCAAGAACACTGATGATCTCATGTAAGATCGTCAGTGTTCTTGCAGAAATACTGTGCTGCTCCTGTTCAGGCAAAAGCCCTCTTGGACAAATCATTTGTGCAAGAGGGCCAGTGTAAACAGCACAGTATTGTTTTGCGCAAAAAAGCCCCGATGGCTAAAATGGAAATCGGGGCTTTTTTGCACAAAACCGCATCTAGATTGGCCACGGACGCTTTTCCGCAAAAAGTGCTTATGCAGAAAAGCGTCCTGCCAATCTAAACGTGCTTTTCCGAAAATGCTTTTAATTGAAAACTTTTCAGTTAAAAGCATTTCCGGAAAATCATGCCAGTGTAGATGTAGCCGAGAAGTTAACACTTCTCTTGTGGTTTCCCTTGTTTCCTTGCCCACAGCAGGGAAGATTTCAACATGTTTCCCCTATTGCTAGAATCAGTTTAGCTTCACCTGAGGCATCTTATTCTAGACAGGCTGCCTGCTGCCATGGCATGAAGGTGACAGTGAACAGGAGTGCTAGTAACTAATAACTCATTTACACTAGAGCTCCAGGGTGCTCAATATGCAGATTAGCCAGCATTAGCAGCAACAGGCCATTTTTGGCAGTATTCCTTTAGGGCAGATGTTGCTTATGTATATTTTCTTCCTTCCTAAGTATGAGGTCTGTGGACAGGGACTGTCTGTATTAATGTGTTGTACAGGCATTCACCTGTGAAAATCCAACAGTCAGTAAACTCTGTGTGTGTGTGTGTGTGTGTGTGTGTGTGTGTGTGTGTGTGTGTGTGTGTGTGTGTGTGTGTGTGTCTGTATGAGGGAGGGAAAGAAAAATATATACATTAATATAGCTAGTATACTTACATAGAGAAAACAGAAAAGAAACTAAAATAGCACAATTAAATAAAAGCTCAATCAGTATACACTAACACAGAAAACTGCCTCCTTATATCCAGTTAATTTAATCTTTATAACTTCATGTGTATTATACCTGAACTACCACAAAAACTTTATTCTGAAATACTCTACAGTGTACACTGTACTCCAAAAATCCATCAGGTTTCCTAGCCTCAGAAGATCCTAAAATGATTACATCTGATTAGTTATTGCCTTTTCCCCCCTTCCCCGAAAACAGGAATTGAAATCAAAGAAAGATAACAGGAAACAGCGCAGTCACAATTTCAGCTTTTTTTGAGTTTCTACCCAGAGTGCTTGATCTACTTCTATTGCCCTATTAACATTCTATCAGAACTAATGGACTCTTAAGGTGTCCCTGGAATGCTCAGCAGGTCTCTTTCACCTGTACAGTGCATGGTACATTTTGCAACATAACTGAAGAGTCACACTGGGGGAAATATTCAAAGTGCCTCTTCTCTGTGTGTGTTCAAATCTTTCATTTGCATATGCAAATTGGCTACTCAGATGGGTGGTTACCTAATTTTTATTACACAATTTATCCTTTCTCACAAAGCATTGTAAGATTTGTATATGTAAATATGCCTTTTGCTCTTCCTGTTTTCCTGACCCTGAAAGTGCATAGTTCTCATTGACATCCATTGGAATGCGAGGATAAATCCCATAAACACTCTGTTCATAAGATGTTCATGAAATCTATGGGAGATCTGTATATAAAACATTTACAGAATCAAACCTTTTTTTGCACATATGGGGTCTAATTCATTTCCATTACAATGAATGATAAAAAGCTTCTGATGGTTTCAGAGAGAGCAGGATGATGATGTAACCTCATAAATAGCAAATAAATAAGTTCAGAAAGTTCTCTGATATAATTAAACACATTTTTTATACTAAAAGCACCAATCAAGAACAATCTATTCTGATCTACAAGGAATGTACGAATCCTACAAATACCTATGCACGCATTTATCTTTACACAAGAGATGTTCCATTGTTGGGGATTACCCATATGCAAAAGTTACACATTTAAAAGTGTTTGCAGGATCAGCATGCACTCTTCTTTTATTTATGAATCACACTAGTGAGGGTCCCATTCACACTCATGCTATAAACTCAGCATTTGGTTGGAGATACATTGTTAGGTAAAACTATCTCACATTTTTGAGGACAGAGCCACTCATGCATACTGTGAAACATATGAGATGAACAGCTTAGTATGGGGCCAGACCTACGGCTGGTGTAAATCAGCATTGCTACAAAGATGTCCCTTCAGTCATGCTGATTTGTACCAGATGAGGGTCTGGCTCTATACTTTTCAATCCGTTTTACAAGTCATACAACTAAAGTCAATAGTCAATGGGATTGTTTTCTCGTGGCCACTTCATGGCAAACAATGCTTTTGTTGATATATTTACCGTTTTATTGCTTCTTCTTGTTTTCGGCGTTTTTCATTCTTTTCTTTCAAGTAAGCCAGGTTTGTTTCATTCCTCATGCGATCATTCTCTCGAGCAATGTCTGATGCATTCTGTATAACCAAGCCATCATAGGCCTTCATCCCCATATCTTCAATATATTGGAGAAAAGTGCCCAACGTGACCTCCTCCTGATTAGAACTCATCATCTTGCAGGAGATAATGGACAAAGGAAAGCAACACTTCCTGTAAGTTGAAAGACACATGATACCTTAATCAGTGAGCAAATAGCTTGCAATTTATTACAGATAATACGTTGTCAGTAGCAATTTGCAATGCTTGGCCAGAAATATATTTGAGGCCAGGCTCCCACCTAAAATGATAGCAAACCTGGTAAAAAAAAAATCCCTTTTTCTTTTATGTTATCCAGAACTAACAAATTATGGACATTATAAGCTTGTGTTATCCTGTGATCTTAATACTATCTCTCTGTCCCCTTTAACTCTTCTTCCAGTTATTTATTACATTCACTAAATTGTCCCTCATTCTTGATTTGATTATATATCCTTCAAAGCAAGGACCCTGGATCCCTTTGTGTTTATACCATGCTCAGAACAGTGAAGGCATGATCCCACCTCATGTCCTTGGTTCATATTATTTACAATTTTTTTAATCACACTTTGAAGTGCCATTTATAAAGAGTTAATAAAAGATTGTGACATACTAATTGTCAGTAGGATGCATAATATAAGGTTATAAGCATATCCGTAGAAAAGTTATACCTGGCTGTAAGCCATAATTTCAAGCAACGTATTGGACTCAATAACAATTGATTATTTATTCATATATATTACCCATTTGTCAATCTTTTAGAAATAGAATCTCATATAAAGGTTCTAAATGGTCTCCATCACCTCATAAAAACAAGGAGCTCAGTGACACCTTAAAGACTAACATATTTATTTGGACATAAGCCTTCAGGGTCAAAAATCCACTTCATCAGGTGCATCTGATGATGTGGGCTTTTGCCCACAAAAGCGTATGCCCAGATAAATCTGTTAGTCTTTAAGGTGCCGCAGGAATCCTCATTATTTTTGCCAATACAGACTAACAGGACTAGCCCTCTGATACGCATCCCCTCTTAGGGTGTGTCTACACTACAGAGAATGATCGAACCTGCCACTGGGTACATCTATACAGTGCCATGTAGCTCAAAATAAGCTATGCAAGCTACACATAGCTGATTTCGAGATAGTCTATTTCAAAATTTGGCGCCGTCTACACAGCACCAAATTTAAAAATAGATTGCTATTTTGACAAGTCCCTTAATTCTTGTGGAACAAGGTTTATTGGGATGTCAGATTAGCAAGTCTGTTATTTTAAATATATTTCGAATAATGGGCTTGTTGTAAGACATGGAAAACACTATTTCAGGATACCAGATGTATCCCGAAATAGCGCCGCTATTTAGACATATCCACTGTCGATCTTCCAGGGTTCGAATTAGCAGGTCTAGTTAAGATAGCTAATTCGAACTGAGAGAGGCACTCTGGTTGATGCTGGTAGTCCTGCTTCCACGAGGAGTAAGGGAAGTTGAAGGGAGAGTGTTCTCCCTTCAACTTCCTGCCATGTGGTGAGCACCAAAAGTTGAGTTAAGCTACTTCAGCTTCAGCTAAGCAATTAATGTAACTGAATTTGACCTTGTCCCATAATGTAGACATAACCATAGACTTTTAATGTAGTTATCTTCACAACTCCTCTATGAGAAAAGTACTATTATCCCCATTTCACAGAGGAAAAATTTAGACACAGACTAAAGCAACTTGTTCCAGGCCCTGCAGGGTCTGGGTAGTACAAGGAAGAAGGATACTAACATTTTTCATACAAGTACCAAGTCTATGTAACCATAATGCAACATAAGAACAATGGCAGGACAGTGAGAATACCTTAATTGATCTCACTAATCAGGCTATGGGAGTTCTGTCTGCACGAGGACTGTAATGTAGGAGCGACTTTTAACTAGCATCAAAATATTTCCTCTATTTGCTAATGTTACGTTTCCTGGCCTATTTCAGCATTGTTTCATGCTGCTTTATAGCTAAAATTCTGATGTGGACAATTATTAATTTTAAACATATAATGAAAATCTCTGATAGAGTCCAATAATCACTATGAACCTCTGGGCACAGCCTATAGCATGAAGCCATAATGCTTTTAAATTCACAAAGTAAACAAAACTGGGAAAGACAGAGAAATCTTTTCTGTTTCATAATTTTCTTGGTACTGGTAGCAAAAGCAAGTCTGGTATTAGACAGAAATATTTTTGGTGTCCCATTAAATATAGATCATTTCAGTGCCTTTACTTTCTTTTTTATATAAAACAAATAATATACATATAAAAATGACTCTAGAGCAATGTTAAAGTTGGAAAGATGAAATATTAGAAGTCAAAAATTACTGAAGTCTCAATTGTGAAACCGGTACCCTGCAGGCATGCTCTCTGCACACATGCAGAAGTCTCTCCCCACTCTCACTTTTACATCCATTGGGGTTCTATGTGGGCACAGAAGTCGGCATAGAACAATGTGTGGGATCAGCACCTGTTTGTAGGCCCCAACAGTAGAGTCCAACTGGCAGCCTTGTTCTTCTTGTTATGTCAATGGCATTTCAATAGGGGTGAATTTGGATTAAACTGGCTACCGCTATAATATTTTCAGGTATGAAACCACAAGGCCTGATGCTGCAGCCCTTACTGAGACAAAGTTCCTTTTGTCTTACTTTTAAATTCTGCCTGATTATGGAGCACAGAACTTGACTCAGAATCATTCTGTCTCTAAGGCCTACAGATCTCTTGAAGGGAGCTTGTTTTCTTTTAACTAGATATTTGGGATCTCGTCCCTTCTATTATTTTAAGGCCATTTACATTTAGGCTTAAACACTTTAGTACATCTACACAGCAATTTGGAACATTTGAGAGCAAGCCTCCCAGCCTGGGGCAATAGACTTGGGCCAGCAGGGCTTGTGCCAGGGTTCAACCCATAGCTGTAAAGACAGAGCTTTGCAGCTGCAGTTCAAGTTATGAAGCCTAGGAAGGGGAATAGACTTCAGAGCCGAAGCTGTACCTTCCAAGTGCTGTTTATACAGCCTTTTTTAGAGTGCTAGCACAAGTCTGTTCACCTGAGCTGGAAGGCTTGCTCCCACTTGGTCCAAAATGCTGCATGGACACACCCTTTCAGTGTACAATAAAACAATAACACATGTGGTTGTGACAGAATCCCTTTAAGGTAAGGTTAATCCAACCATGAAATCTTGTCTCCTTTAAGTTAAAGGAAGTTTTTGCCATTTCATTAGGGTATAGAATTTCACCCTTGATGTATACATTTATTGTATTCTAATGAGTCTTCAGAACCTGAGCTAAAGTTCATTGGTCCCAATGACTTTGGTGGATTTTGGATCAGGCCCTAAACAATTATTAAATGGAGAATTAGATCTTTTTTCACTGAGGCACACACAAGTTTGTTTATTATATGACCTCTACATGATAAGTTATTGCATTGTATTGCATTTTCTTTTTTTCTGAGGTATAAAAGATGCAGGAATTTAAGAATATGAAAGAGGTGCTTAGCTAAGGCTGATGTTACAAATCATTATATTTTTTATTTGAGTACATTATTCCCTAGGCTGAAGCAATATGGAGAAGGCTCAATATTGACACACATATGCTCAATAGAGATGAGTCTCTGTTTTGTTGCATGCAATGGCCCAATATTTTATTATATTGTGTTGTTGTATTAGTTACTGTTTATTATTAATCATGTAAATAACACCTTGTTCTTTGGTGTTTTAGAAACAGAGTAAGACACATTCCCTGGCACAAATAGCTTACAATTTAAGGAGGCAGTTCTGCAAACTCTACTGATTACAGTTCTAACTACTATCATTGTCTCATTGGCTAACTTCTGGAATCACTTTATAGCAAGTGTAGCACAGTGTGCCTTGGCTAGTCTCATACCTTTCAGTGTGTTGTATTGACATCAGCAGCACTACATATTGAAACAAGTAGAAAGATCAGTAGCAATTAATTGTTTGCTGGGTCTGACCCTAAGAATCTTGCATAATTCTGAATTTTGCAATCTCATGGCATTTGCCAGTATTAGAAAGTTGTGCCTGCCATGCTTACATAGGCGTACATTTCCAACAACTGGAAATAGTAAATGCTTAAAGTACTTATTACTGTAAACATTTTTACTTTATTAACATATCCTGTGTAGTATGACAGACTGATTTTGTTAATACACATTTTGGCACCCGGATTGTGAATACACTGCTCATGGAATTTTAATTAGCTGGTGATGAAGGACACTTGCATAATCAGTCTGTTTTCAGTGGATTTGATTTTTGAAACTGGAGAATACAGGCTAATTGTTACATGGGGATTGTTTAATTTGGAAAATTCTCTTGTACTACTTTGCACACCTCTCTGCATAGACATCTATACATAGGAGAGGTCTGTTTCAAAACATCTAGTGTCAGATGAATTCTGTTCCTGGTATAGTCAATAGTATAGAAAGCTATTTATAAGTCAATGTCTCTGATTTCACTGAGCACTTTTGACAGTCTATTCTACAATGAGGATTTAGCTAAAAAGGTGTCCAAGGATTACACTTTATTTCATATCAATTACATGAAAGACGCATGTGTCAATTGCATGAGAAATCTCATCTTAAGCAAAGCTATAGCTCTTATTGTTCTCTGTTCACCAGAGGTTTAGGTGTTTTTATAAACTACCTCAGTCCATATGTTTGTCTTCATTTTCTCAACTACTGTATGGATGCTTTTATGACTGCAGTAAATGTGGACATTTTCTCAAGTGTAGCTGTATATTCTGGATGACTTGATAGCTCTATAAAGACTGGTCCTGTATTTATCCAAATGCACAAATATGCTATGCTTTGTGAATGCTATGATATTTATTAGAGTACACAATATAATAATAATAATGGAATACAAAAATGTTATATATTGATGTTCCAAAATATCAGTAAGTATTTTGGGGAAAGCCCTGGAAGTTAATCGCTGTAGGAGAGTTTTTTGCATTTCAGGCAGGACAATCCCTTTTTCAAAAAAACATCAAGATCTGAAAGTCTCCTCACCTTCTCCTCACCTCTGAGGCAAAGTTGAAAGGCGATTGCCAAAGCAACATGGAGCAGCGTATATGCAATCAACTATCAGCATGAAAGATATTAAACTAGAGATTTTTTCTTCTAACTCTTCTACAAATTCATACAGTTTACTGGCCAGGGCAAGCAGTTTTCTGACTGATTTTTGCCTCTTGCCTTGGCAGACTGTAAGGGAATTCTACTAATTCAGATGTCATTTTTGAAAATGTGGGGAAATAATGCATGGTGTATCACAAATCTGTGACATTTTTATACATTTAAAATATAATTTATCTATGTCATCTGATACATAATGTAAAAAATCCTTGCATTAAAAACAAACATTCATCCAGCAAATCCACAATCCATGTGCAGGGAATGCTAGAGTCAGACTACTAAATGCAGTGATTGTGTGTAGTCTCATGCTATACTGTATTGCTATATTGTAACATTCAAAGAAGTAGCTCCATCTTTATTCATGCTTAGGCCATCCCAAGAATCTTCACATTGGCTTTTCACCTTGCTTGATCACCTCAAAATGCAGCTGTGTTTCACTGAAAATAGGCAATGTTGACATTAAACTGAAGGAGCTTGTTCAAATAGCAACAAAGGCTCTGACTGCTTTCTTCTCAAATCAATGGGAGGCATTTTATTTTTTAAACATAGGAGGACTGATGCAGACACAACTCATAGTACATGTCCTGAATCCAACCCTGGATTCCTGGTTGGGGGTGGGGGAATTGTATTCCACCTCATTCCTGCTTTCTTCACTGCACAATCCCACTGCTTTCTTTTACGCCTCATTCACTCTAGCCTTGTCAGCTCGATCAGCAAACTGCAACATTTCAAAAAGCATTTTTGCACAGATCAAGAATGCTAAATGGCCACCATGCCCTTTGAGTTTGTGCTGCAGTGTTCTGGTTGCTTTCAAGGTAGTAAGTGCAAAGTAGACCGACCACATCTGATTTTCACAAACTGACGACTACAACCCCACTAATAAAGGCCTCGTGGTTGTGTGTGCGTGTGTGTCTGTCTCATGGTAGTGTATGTGTGTGTTTATGTGTAGGGAGGAAGTACACATATCCCTCTTCAAAATAAGTGACTGCAAATACATCAGCAAATGGAAAGAGATGCTGTCTTCCATGAAATCATTTCTACACCTGTCTCAATATTTCTACCCCTATGCCAGGTGAGCTTCCGTATGTTCAATATTTGATCTGATTAATCGTTAAAAGGAGAAGCATGAACAAGGAGTGCATCAATAAAAAGCAAACAGCGAGCAGGCATGTTGTTTGCCTAAGTAGTACTACAGAAATTCTAATGTCAAATAGAGAGCAAAGTTTCTATGAATTAGGCACTCGGGCTTTCCTAAGTTGTACAATGTAGTTTGGTCATTTTTAAAAATTAAATAGAGGCTAATTGAGTCTTAAATGCAAATCATTTTTACAAGTTATTTTTGCTAAGATTACATACTGCCCATCTTGCACTTATTACATTACACAACGAGCACCAGTATCTGAATGAAAGCCACAGAAGGTAAGTGCTGCTAAAACATTCACTTAAAGAGGTTAAAAGTGGCTTCTTAGGAAGAAAAAAACCTTTTATGTATATTTAAGAAAATAACCTGTGTCTGTAAAATTACTCCTTTCAAGTGTGCCGGTCATTCTATCAATAGTTTAAAGAACTAAAAATACCATCCAAATCTTGGAATTTGGGTCACTTCATGATGCATTTTGGGCAGCAGAAAGATCATTGCCTACAATGTCTCCTCTCTGTCTTTAGAATTTAGAGAGCTGTGGTTTTTTACTTTGCAATAAGACAGTTTGATCAAGGTGCCCTTTCCAAAAGAAAGAAATATGCTTCATCCCAAATACATGATTTCTTAAAATGAAACAAAATTCAGTGCTTCTTAACAGCAAGCACTTAGTGTAATTCTGAGATTTAGTTTATCCAGACACTACTGGAGAGAATTAGAAAAACATTACAGGCAAACAGAGATGTGTATTTGAACTCAGAAGAAAGAACCAGCTTCTTGTGTATGTGCATTTCTTTCCTCCCTTAAGAAAATGAAATGGAGATTTCGTTGCTAAGAGTAATGTAAAATATTAATATTGTGGCATGTCTGATAAGTAACTAACACGGATATGAATAATGTCAATTAATACATCAGAATATAGCAAAAATGTTTTAATAATTTAGCACTGCTTTTTACAAATGAAAAATCCTGCTTAAAATTATCCTATTATAAATGCAGCTAATGTGTGTAGGTACATAAAATAGTCTGATACACATTTACAGCACTGTTTAGTTAAGCAAGGGCTTAATTAAGGTGCCCAAAACAGAAAAGCAAACTTTTGCATTAGATATCCCTGATTACAAATTATTACAGTTTTGTAAGTATGCTTTGTCTTAACCTTCTCTAATTAGCATTGTATTCTATTATTAACATGCTCAGATAATTTTTAGAAAACATGTACATACCAAAATTTAAGTCCACGGGGACTGCTAAGTGCAATAATCAAAGGTGACTTTTGTCTGTAAAAGCCCTTTCCTGTGGTTATCTCAGTGCAGTCTGAAGGAATATTTCAGCACCATAAGAAACAGATTTGCAATTAGGCTCAGTTTTTCTTCAGTTAAAGTGCATTCAATCTTGTTGGCAAAGAAGCCCAGATTGTAGAATTCTGCATCACTAGAAGTCAGTGGGTTATGTCAGAGATCTTCTTAATGTAGCATTAAAATGGCCTTTCAAGTTTGGCTTTTAAAAATGCAGTGGCAAAAGACAGGTGCTGGCTTCTTTAAATCCACATTCAGAGAACAGAGGACATAGATAATGGGAGGGTACAAACAGCACCCTGCTTTGAGGTCCAGCTGAGAAGAAACTGGATGATGTTTACCCACTTTACAACGCAGAAGATTACACCACCATCATATGCAATAACACAGAGATTGCTAAGGTGCCTCATTTGAATGAATTCTGTGGAGACAAAAACAAATGAAAACAAGGAATAGAAAACATCCTATCCAAATGGCTTCTTGCCGCAGAAAAGATGCTCTCTCTCTCATTGCCACTTAGATACAGAAGGTTTGAGGCAGCCTAGCTTGTGGCATCGACTCTCTCCCCCGTGACTACAGGCAGGCTTGCTCTCTCCAGCTGCCTTAGTCTGTTGATGCTGCTGTTGATTAATCAGGGATTCTCAAACAAAGAGCATGCCTACCTTCTGATACAAGCAGTAATCGGGTGCTCCTCTCTTTCCGCAATCTGTTTGTATTCAGCAGCCAAGCAGCCAGCATTCTAGGACCTTGGATAGTTCCCGCTCACTAGGCCCATTGGAACAGGGATGAGAAGAAGCAAGTGAAGAAAAGACAAGAGACGGGGAAACAGCATCATTCTATTTCTGATTTCAGCTCCCAGGGGTTTAGTTGCTCATTAAAGCCAACTATCTAGGCAACAGATTCTCTCTATTATCTCCACTGTACTGTAGTCTGATTAGCAAATAATCTAGTGGAAAAAAATCTGTATTAAGAACACTGTACATCATAGTTTGCCTCTGTAGGTAGAAAAGAATATGAAATATACACACCTTAAAAGAAAAAGAAAGCAAAAGGCTGTTCTCCCACAGAGAATGTGTAAGTTAACCTTTAGCCCATATTATGGCTCAAGGAAATGAGCAGCCACTTAAAATGGAACATCTAGGTCTCAATTTGATATCTCATATTGATATATCTTTTCAGCTCACCCTCACTGTAAAGCAGTGCAAGGCACACAATTACTGCTGACGCCGATTAGGCTGCTGCTTGGGGAAAGAGGGGAGGAGCTTTTTAACCTCATCAAAACAACCTTCTACCACCTGCTCCCATTGCATGAGAACAAAACTATCCTACTTGGACAGAATAAGAGTGGTCTATACATTGCTTGAACCCCCCCCCCCCCCCATGAGAGATGCACTCAAGAATTCAGCATGCTGCATTATCAGTATCTAGAATGTAACTATGCAGTTTCATAGCTCCCTAAAATTTCAAACTCACTCTCTCGAGGAATACTTTTATTTCCCTTTCTTTATTTTTACTATATCGTTTTATTTGCTCATATTCTGTTTGCTTTTCCTAGAATTAATGCAGCTTGTTTTTGTCAGCTAAAGCTGCTAGATTAGACACAAAGCAAAGGCACTCCATCATAGGCTGTGAAAATGGAGATGTCAAAATGTACATAAGAAAGAAAGTCACACCATTGTCTAACATAAATTCCTTCCCTCTCATCCTGGCCCCTGCACACTGACTCTCAGGCATGTTCTGTACCTGCCATGATTTTTAAATCTAATGTTATAGTAACGTTTGACATAAGTTTTAGAAAAAATAAAAAACTCACTGGATAAATTCCCATCAAACTGGAGCATATAGCCTGCAAAAGTGGTATTACTATGCACCCAAATACCATTTGCAAGCAGCCCTTTAGACAGGACACCCACATACCTTACTGGTAGGAATAATTTCTGCAGATTCATTATGTCTGTGCTGGAACATTGTAGTACGCTCTGTTTAGCTTTAACGGGTGGAAAACTCAACTGGCAAGCTTCCTGAACAGTGGAATAACTTGCTATCTGAGCTCTAGCCTGAGAATGACATGCTACTCCAAACTGTTTAAATAGTAATAATAAATAATTGAGTTACAACATACTTGGTGAATGTAGCTGTAACAACACACTGAGCCTCAGGGTGCATACATGCAGCTGCTCTGGCTTATGGACCTGTTAAAACCGGAAACCGTAGTTTGTAATCCACGTGCCCAACTGAAAATTCCATATACTGCTGCCAGGCAAAGGAGCAGGCTGGAGAGACACTGGTGCAAAGGAGGATATGGGAGAGGCCCTGCACATGTCAGGTGGAAGACTTGGCCAGCGCACACCTGTAGGAAGTAATAGGACTGTAATGATGATGAGTGTCTGGAGCAGAGGTGAAAGTAAGGAGGCGCATCCTGGTACATCACTCCAGCAAGAGCTGGCTGCACTCTGGCAAGAGTAGGCCGGGATGCACTATTTAAAGAGCCAGCCTGGGGTGGGCTCTTTAAAAGATGGGCAGGGCAGGGATGAGGGAAGGAAGGAGCCCCGCAGTCTAGCCCTCATCTGGCTTCAAGAGGGGCTGGTGGTAGCCCCCATCTGGCTTCAGTGGCTGCTCCTGCTATGGTGGAGGTAGAAGGGGAGGTGAAATTGGCTGCGGTGATCCTGGCTTGGCCCCTGTCCATCTGTGGCTGCTTGACTGTAGCATCCCAGTCCTGGCCTGGTAAATTAACCCATCCCCAGGACCCCCTCCCATATGCTCCCCAACCCCCACTCTCAGCCTCCTGCACCCTCTGCACACACCAGCCCCTTGCCATGAGCCATTCATACACCCCAACCTTGACTCTGGCATCCCCCCATGTCCCTAGTCCCTTAGCCTGACACCTGAACCCTCACATCTCCAGCCCCCTGCCCTGACTCCTGCACCCCCGCACACCTGAACCCTCTGCCCTAAGTCCCACACACTACCTCATGCTGAAATTTCTTACAGGTATTGCAACACCCTCCCAAACCTGAGGCACCCCCCAAGCGGGGCAGGTTGTGATAGGACAGTACTTGTAAGAAATTTAAGTTACTTTCACTCCGGGTCTGGGGAAAGGGACTAGGACAAGAACTTAAGGGGCACCAAGTTTGTTTGGTTGCCAGGTTTTGCATTTTTGCTTCTAACTGCATAAAGAAACTCCCTGAGAAGAGGAACTGGGACAGTCTTTGGAGCATTATTTTCCCTTTCTCAGTTGGTAGATCAGCACACAAGCTTCAAGAGGAGTTAAGATTGCTGCCACGCCATAGTGCCTTGTGCGCTGCATGTTCTTCCAGCATAGAATCATAGAACTCTACAACTGGAAGGAACCTCAAGAGGTCATCAAGTCCAGTCCCCTGCCCTCACAGCAAGACCAAGCATGATCTAGATCATCCTTGATAGATGTCTATCCAACCTGCTCTTAAATAACTCCAGTGATAGAGATTCCACAACCTCCCTAGGCAATATATTCCAGTGTTTAACCAACCTGACAATTAGGAAGTTTCTTAGGGTACGTCTAAACTACATGCCTCCGTCGACGGAGGCATGTAGATTAGACAGATCGGCAGAGGGAAATGAAGCCGCGATTAAAATAATCGCGGCTTCATTTAAATTTAAATGGCTGCCCCGCTCTGCCGATCAGCTGTTTGTTGGCAGATCGGGGCAGTCTGGACGCGCCGCGTCGACAAAGAAGCCTTCCTTGATTGGCACAGGTAAACCTGGTTTCACGAGGCATACCTGTGCTGATCAAGAAAGGCTTCTTTGTCGACGCGGCGCGTCCAGACTGCCCCGATCTGCCGACAAACAGCTGATCGGCAGAGCGGGGCAGCCATTTAAATTTAAATGAAGCCGCAATTATTTTAATCGCGGCTTCATTTCCCTCTGCCGATCTGTCTAATCTACATGCCTCCGTCGACGGAGGCATGTAGTCAAGACACACCCATAATGTCCAATCTAAACCTCCCTCATTGCAATTTATGCCCATTGCTTCTCCTTCTATCATTAGAGGCCAAGGAGATCAATTATTTTTCTCCCTCCTCCTTGTAACACCCTTTTAGATACTTCAAAACTGCTATCATGTTCCCTCTCAGTCTTCTCTTTTCTAAATTACACAAGCCCAATTCTTTCAGTCTTCTCTCATTGGAGATGTTTTCTAGACCTTTAATCATTTTTGTTGCTCTTCTGTGGAACTTCTCCAGTTTCTCCATATCTTTCTTGAAATGTGGGACCCAGAACTGGACACAATATTCCAGCTGAGGCCTAATCAGTACAGAGTAGAATGGAAGAATGACTTCTGGTGTGTTGCTCACAACACTTCTGTTAATGCATTCCAGAATCATGTTTGCTTTTTTTGCAATAGTATCACACTGTTGACTCATGTTTAGACTGTGGTCCTCTGTAACCCCTAGGTCCCTTTCCCTTTCCTAGACAGTCATTTCTCATTCTGTATGTATAAAACGGTTTCTCCCTACGTGGGGCACTTTGCATTTGTGCTCATTGAACTTCATCCTATTTACCTTAGACCATTTGTCCAGTTTGTCCAGATCATTTTGAATTATGACCCTATCCTCCAAAGCACTTGAAACCCCTCCCAGCTTGGTATCAAACTTAATAAGCTTACTCTCTATGCCAATATCTAAATTGTTGATAAAGATATTGAATAGAACCAGTCCTACTTGTTATGTCCTTCCAGCATGACTGTGAACCATTAATAACTACTCTCTGAGAATGGTTATCCAGCCAGCTAGTTATGCACCAGTTTACAGTAGTCCCATCTATATTGTATTTTCCTAGTTTATTGGTGCAAAGGTCATGTGAGACTGTATCAAATGCTTTACTAAAGTTTAGGTATACCACGTCCACCGTTTCTCCCTTATCTACGTGTTATTCTATCAAAGAAAGCTATCAGATTGATTTGGTATGATTTGTTCTTTACAAATCCATGCTGGCTGTTACCTATCACTTTATTATCTTCCAAATATTTGCAGATGAGGTCCTTAATTATTTGCTCCATTATCTTCCCTGGCACAGAAGTTAAGCTGACTGGTCTGTAGTTTCCTGGGTTGTTCTTATTTCCCTTTTTATAGATGGGCACTATATTTGCCCTTTTGTAGTCTTCTAGGATCTCTCCCAACTTCCATGACTTTTCAAAGATGATATAGGAGTATAGGAGGTATCTGAGCCTCTAGCTATCAGCTCCTTGAGTATTCTAGTATGCATTTCATCAGGCCCTGGTAACTTGAAGACATCTAACTTTAAGTAATTTTAACTTGTTCTTGTTTTATTTTATCTTCTAAACCTACCCCATTTCAGAGCCTGCCAAATCCTGAACTGAAAAACTAGGATGTGCTCAGATAAGATCCTTCCATGTATCTCTAAGAGAACATCACAATAAACTTATTAAAGTTTGAGAAAATCAGGATCTGCACAGCCAAGGGAATTCTTACAACCTAGCATCTCAGTAAACCTTAACTCTGCCCCCAAAGGCAGGGAAAGGAGAAAAGATGCTCCTGAAGCTGACTCAGGGAGTAGCACTATCATCTCCCTCCTTGAATCAGCTTCTTCCATGTTAGGGCATGATCTTCAACTAGGAGAGAAGTGTTGTGACGGAGATCCTTCCCTCCACTGGAATAGAGGAAGAGCATAAGTGAGGGACCATCAGAAAGGATCTGTGATTATATATGGGAAAGCTGGCAGCGGCCAGGAGAGACAGGATCTCAGGGTGAGGAGATCATTCCTCTCTCTCCCTGGAGTGTGGGCTATGGAGAAGTTTATGTCCACTGGTAATATTGCTGCACAAGACGGTACTCTTGAACCATTGGAGGGGAACTGGTATATAACAAACTTGGAAAGTGTCCAGCCTGTTTGTCTTGGTCCAAAGGGCAGGGAAGGGAGCAAATGATAGAGCTTTGACATCAGTTTGCTCAATATGAGCATAACGGAGGCCACAGAGGGGACAGAGACAGACACATGGGAGCTTGGGGCTGAAATGGTCAGAACAGCAACTGACAACTCAGCTATAGCCTCTGAGCTGTATAGGCTGATGTTCCATAGAGAAGGCAATAGCACAGAACTCAAAAAAAGAGCCACTATTTTTGTAATGTTCCAAGATGTGTGCCTCTCTTGCCAGTATGCATTACTTCCTACCATGGAGAAACTAGGGATATTTTTTTTTCTCTCCTGCTCACTATGTTTCACTGAGGTGTATGCAGAAATGTGTGAGAAGACTTCTGAAATGTTAAAAGCTCAATGTTAGGGTGACTAGCTTCAAGAATCCCTAGTTTTGTGTCTGAGTCAGGGTTTGTCTTATGCTTCAAATGTAAATGCATTGGGGGCAGGAACTGTCGTTTGGTTTTGGGTAAGTACAACAGCAAGCACAACAGGCTTTGGGGTTCCTAGAGACTACCACACTAAACATAATAAAAATGTTTCACCCTTCCTCAGCTGTCAGAAGTAGGACAAGATTTGCATGTCACACAGCCCCGCAAAGCAAAAAGCGGCAGATTGTTTTTACTGAAGAAGGCTGTTATACTTTATTTAAGCTCCAACTGAGTTAATAAGTATTTAAGAACACGAGTGGGCTAATTAAAGGGGCAAGTATATGAAACAAAGGAAAGCTTTAGTCTATATTGTGTGCCACTCCATTCTATTACATCACCTTTCTTTTTTAATTAATCACGGCAAGACTGTCTGAGAAGGATTTTAGGTAGAAAAATTCAACTAAGATGCAGAGTTAAGGAAGGGGAGAGAATCCCAATTGGGACCTTACTCAGTGAAAAGAGAAATATAATTAATAATGACCAGGCATTTCTAAATCTTAATTTGCATGATCATTTCTTTTAAAAACCCACAACAACCTAGTATGAATGTCCATCCACAAAAGACAATGCTAGCTGCACCTGTCTGTCTGAATTTAAATTATACTGTGACTTTCAGTTTTGTACTGGGCAATTGGGACCAGTCTCTTACGATGCTAAGCAAATTACAACTTAATAATTTCAGCTGCACTGAAGTTACCATAGAGTGTGCCAAAGATGCAAGAGGAAACTTGACATCAACTCTGTAATCATTCTTCCACTGTGAGAGACGACTGAAGGACAATATTGTCAGTTGTAAATGCTACATACTATGGTATTTAGTTTAGATCTATATATATTTTAGAGTGTATCTGTCTGCAAGTCCGTTTGTTCAGGAAGTTCACCATATTTGGTAGGCATCTATCTCTCCTCCCAACTTAAAGCAAGGTTAGCCAGAAGCCCCAGGAAAAAGACAGTTTTCTATAACATTAAAAGGGAGGGGCTCCTTTCAGAGGGAAGTGATATGAGAGTGGCCACTGGAGGCAGCGAGCCTGCAGGGGAGAGCTATCCTGCAGAGTGTTCATTCAGGGGGAGGGCTGTTGGCTGGAGCTGACCCTCAGAGCTCCCCCAACAGGTAGCAGGAATCAGAGGGGCTACTCAGAGCCACCCCGAACCTCGCCCTTCCCAGACAGGCTGCAGGACATGGGGGAAGAGGGGCTGGAGGCTGGCTGAGACCTTCACCCTCCCCTGCCTACAGCCTGCAGGCCACGGAGGGCCCCTGGAGGCCTGAATTGGCCTCTGGAGCCTGCCACCCCACAGAAGGCTATTGGGGCAGTGGGAAGGGCATTGCAGGCCAGGAGCAGCCCCCAGATCCTGTACCCACCACACAGGGAGCCTGCAGAGCACAGGAAGAGGCTGCTGGAGGATAGGGCCAGCCCTCAGAGCCTCACTCCTCCTTACTCCGGGGCAGACTGCAGGAAACAGGGCTACTGCTGAAGACTGGAACAAGACCTCAACCCATCCCTGCCCCCGGACAGGCTACAGGCCACAGAGCAGCTGCTGGAAACTGAGGCCATTGCTCCAAGCCTTTTCCCCCTCCCCCCAACACCTATACCCCGCAGCAAAGCTACAGGTTGGGATTAGCCCATGCAGCCCCGGACTCCCGGGAGGACACACCAGCCAGTGATTACAGCCCTGGCCCCACAGGAGTAGCCGCCAACCGGAGAGCACAGCCATGGCCCCCTGGGATGATCTGCTGCCACAGCAGTGCCACCACCCTCCCGAGTCCTACACCTCCCACGCCCTGCCCTCACTCCTGCACCCTCACCCATGCCTGAACCCGCCCCCCCCCCCCGCACACCCAAACCTCTGCTCTGACCCTCTTTCCCATCACCCTGCCTTATACAATCATATAAATAAAGCAAGCACATTTTCCTTTTAATTTACATAAACAAACCCCAAACATTTCTACAGGTAAGGACCAGAACAAGTATTTTAATGTCAAAATAGACCCAGACTATCCATTCCAGCCTCTTCTTTGCTTGGGTGAGCTGATATTAAAGCTCTCGGAGGCGCTGGCTTTAAAAGAATATTACTAGACGGAGGGTCACATGCTTTGTGGCTTCTGTAAGCTGAGCTGTACCCAAACAGAGAAAGCATGTGAAGCTGCTGCCTGTGATATGTAGGCAGCAGCAGGGGGCGCCAGAGAAATTTCTCTGCCTGCAACACTAGAAAATATTCAATGCAAGGTTTGAATGTTAGTGTTGTTCAGATGTACACAAGAGTACATGAAGAGTGGGCATTTTATTATATGCTTCTGATTTCATTTGGTTAAGTACAAGGAGAACGGAAGATCAGGTTTTATGGAGGTAGAGGATGCAATCCTATAAACCGTTCATTATTTAGCAGGAGCAAGCCATAGGGAGTCAGTTGGAACTACTTTTGTAAGAGCTTACATGCTCATGTACAAAGAACAAAACAGAAAACCTTCAGTAAATGTGAATAAGGTCTTCTCACCTGGGCCCTGTGTCGCTCTGACTGAAGATAATAGCAAAGTTTCCATTGCATAGGAGCAGAACTTCAACCTTTCTTATGTTTTGACAGTTGGAAAACCAAAACTAGATCTGGCCACCTCAGGCCTTTCCCTGCAAGAAGCCAACTATCCTTCACACCCAATGAGTCAATTGGCATTTAGGATGCTTGAGGAATCACATTATTATCACATCCCAGCAAGACCCTATTCAGAGTAGTTTCCAAAACCACAAATAATAATTAGGTTCCTGTGGGGGCACCCTTACCTTGAAATAAGCTACACAATTTGTGCTATGCAAATTGCATTGCTTATTTTGAGGTAGTTTTGAAATAAAATGCTATTCCAAAACGTCCCTTTACCTTCATGGAACGAGGGTTACAGGGATGCCAGAAAAGCATGCCCATTATTTTGAAATCTATTTCGAAATAATGGGTGCGCTCAAAAGATGCGGAATAGCTATTCGGGATACCTTTGGTATCCCAAAATAGTGCCACAGTGTAGATATAGCCTATGAGAGTTAGGGACCAAACTGCCATTTGTGACATGGAAAATCTCTCCCAGTGGTCCTGAGTGATTAAGTTTTCCATGTTAGCTTGAACTCATGCTTATTGCTTATGCAAACCTTGTCCAATCCATGGAGACTTTTGCCTGATTAAGAAGTGAAGAACAAGGTGCTACATGTATTTGCATCCACCACAAAGATCGTTCCCTGATTAAGATTATTTATTCCACATGATGTCTGGGGCAGCTGGACTACTTTAAAATTGAACTGTGATATAAAATATTTCATGATATTGTATTGGCCATTTTAATTTCTTTTCAATTAAATTTTTCAATCCAATTTTTCAATGGATTTCTTTCTTAGATTAGATTCAAGGTTGCTCTCCACACCTTTTAATTATTGGATAGTATATGTCCAGTGCTTTGAGTAGCACCCCGTAAAGCTCCTGCCTAAATATATATTAAAGCTAAAAAGACACATTTCTATACAGGACCCTGAAATGTGTGTCAAAAAATGTTAGCAGAGCTTGTATTAGGCCAGCTTGCCACTTCAGGGCTCCAGAATCTCAGTTTTTCTTAAAAAAACCCATCATGTCCTAATCCTACACTTTTTACTCAGGCTATGTCTGCACTACAGAGATTTTTTTTCGGAAAAACTGCCATTTTTCTGAAAAAACTTCATTTACATCCATACTTCAATCACGTTCTTTCCAAAAAAAATCAAAAGAACAGGTGTTTTTCCGATATTGGTAAACCTCTTTCTACAAGGAAGAATGCCTTTTCCGAAAGAGCTCTTCCGGAAAAAGGCATGTGTGGATGGGGTTCTTTCAAAAGAAGAAGTTCTTTCAAAAGAAGAGGAAAGAGCACAGCTGCCACTCCGTCCATTATAATCACAGCTTAAATGCAAGAAGCATCCATTCTGCATGGATCTTTTGAAAAAGTAGATCGCTTTTTCGATGTGCTTTGTCAGTGTGGACACTTTTTCAGAAGAAGTTTTTTCTGAAGTTCTCTTCCAGAAAAGCTTCTTCTGAAAGAAGCCTTCAGTCTAGACGTAGACTCGGGTTTTACTTTGTTTATGGATAATTCTATTGGTCAGATTACAGATATGTTTGAATCATTGATCAGACTAAGCCACCAGCACTTGTGTCTGGAAAACTTTGTCTGCTTGACCTTTCAGAGACCTTGGCACAATGGACAATTCTTAAAACTTACACTGGTACCTATGGGTATGTCTACACAGCTGTGATATTTCGGAATAACTAACATTATTTTAAAATAACAGTCCATGTCTACAGACAAGCAGTTATTTTGACATAATATCAGAATAATGTTGAGCTGGAGGACTGCTTACTCCAATTCCTGTAATCTTCATTGTAAGAGGAGTAAGGGAAGTTGGGGGAAGAGTGCTCTCTCTCAAAATAACTGCTGTGTAGACAGTGCCAAAAGTCCAAAAAAGATATTTCGACTTAAGCTACGCAATTAATGTACCTCAAGTTGCTAATTTCAAGTTTAGCCCTGCTATGTAGATATGCCCTAAGGTAGCGAGGGTGTGTGTGGGGGGAGGAAACAAAGAAAAACACATACAGCCCTGATCGACATAACTATTTTGACAAAAACCCTAGTGTAGGCAACTGTGCCATCAGAATAGTGTAACTATCAGAACAGCTAATTTCACTGAGGGTGTGTCTACACAGCAAAGTCATTTCGGAATAATGGCCGTTATTCCAAAATAACTATACGAGCGTCTACACAGTAATTCCACTATTTTGAAATAACGGACGGCTTATTCTGACTTCTGTAAACCTCATTCTACGTAGAATAACCTCTACTCCGAAATAGCTATTTCAAAATAAGGCTTGTGTAGACATTCCACTTCTGCTATTTCAAAATAGCCCCCCATCAGAGCCATTCTAAGTTATTCCTCCTGGGGCTCTAAATTGAGATAGCACATATACATTAGGGAAGCCTGCCTCAGATTAATTTTGAGGCTTCCCTGCAGGGTAGACGTGCTATTTCAACATAAGCTATTTCGGAATAATTATTCCAAAATAGCTTATTCCAAAATAACTGTGCAGTGTAGATGTAGCCCTAGGAGAGGTGGTAGAAAAACTTCTTGCCATTTTCAGATGTATCAGTTCTAAGAGGTATACCAGCCTGCTGCACTAACACAGTCTCCATAGGGTACAGAATGGCTGTTCTTTGAGACTCAGGGTGTCCTCCAGAGTGCACGGATGTACCCAACCCTCAAGGAAAAATAGCCACATTCTGAACCCCATAGGGAAAAGCAAATGTGAGAAGCCCAAAAGGTCACAGTCATATTTTTAACATCTTCATAATCTACTGTGAATGAAATCCCATTCTGGTGTCTCACATTAGTGGGAATAGATTTGTGGATGGCGTTTAGAAGACTATACTACTTTCTTTCTTCCTCTTTCTCCCCTGAACCTACCTTCATAAATCTTGGAACTTGAAATCTTATGATTTGTATTAATACAACCTACACACATTTTGTGCAGCACTATAGACAACCAAGTCCCATTCTAGCTAGGGCACTTGTCCAGTATCTAGCATCCATTACAATTTCAGTAGGATTTGTGGTTGCTCAATACTTCAAAGTATCAGGCTGTTAGATAAATAGAAAAATGGTGGGATTATAAGGGAATGAAAGAGCTCAGGGAAGAGACAGCGTCTTGTACTAATGTTCTCTAGACAAAATAAAAGATGTATTTACTAAATAAATAATTGATCGCTTTTGGTATATATTCTAAAAACATATTTAAAAATAAATTGTTGCTGTTGGCTAAACTCCACTTTTCATTTATTTTTAATATGCATTTAGCTTTACAATGAAATTAAAACAGACTATTTATTATACTTTCTTCAGTCTAATTTACTTTAGCTTTTTAAAAAGCTAGAACACATATTGGTTTTCAGAAGTATTTGATGCCAATACGACGAGGAGTCCTGTGGCACCTTATAGACTAACTGAAGTGTAGGAGCATAAGCTTTCGTGGGCAAAGACCCACTTCGTCAGATGCATCTGACGAAGTGGGTCTTTGCCCACGAAAGCTTATGCTCCTACACTTCAGTTAGTCTATAAGGTGCCACAGGACTCCTCGTTGCTTTTGCAGATTCAGACTAACACGGCTACCCCTCTGATACTTGATGCCAATAAAATCACTATCAGATATTTGTTGCTACAAACTTGTTTATGTTGGTGTTATGCAAGCCCTTGGTAACTGAACTGCACTCCTGGAAAATGAAACCAGTTGAGTCTCACTGGACGTTCACTATGTGTTGTTAAAGGACTAACCATCTTAATTATGTGCTAGTGTAAATCTTCATAATATTTGTTCTCTCCTTAATTCCAGTGTGATGTGAAGTGGCATTCTTAACCATGATGACAATTAAATCACTGTAGATGGATGTTAGACTCCACTGACATGAATAAATCCTGGAGTTGTTGTTTCAGGCTCTCTGCAAACTCAGGCAGACAGGTCAGAATCAGTGAACACTGTATCATATTTTAAAGGGCTTTTTTCCCACAAACATACCAGAGAGAGACTTGCTTTCATTTAAATGAAATCTGAAACATCAGAGATCAATTTAGAAGGTGATCCACATATCCATCACCCACCAGCAAGTCTTTTTGCTTTCCCTGCCAGAGTGAAACTCTATACTTTGTGAAACAGTGGCTTACATGGAAAAGGAAGGCTCTTTGATGCTGTAAATGCGAGTACTGCACATTTCATATGAGCACAAGGGGAAAAGTGATGAGCCATCACTAAAACAAAAGGAAAAACCATGTAGCACTTTAAAGACTAACAAGATGTTAGTCTTTAAAGTGCTACATGGTTTTTCCTTTTGTTTTAGCAAGATCAGACTAACATGGCTACCTTTCTATTACGAGCCATCACTAAGGGTATGTCTAGACTACATGCCTCTGCCGACAGAGGCATGTAACTTAGACATACCGGCATAGTCAATAAAGCGGGAATTTAAATATCCCCGCTTCATTAAAATAAAAATGGCCTCTGCATTGTGCCGGCTCAGCTGATTGTCGGCGTGAACTGGCAGTCAAGATGTGGATCGGTTGACAGGAAAAGCCATTGTCGATTGATCCCTTATGCCTCGTGAAACTTGTCGGCAGAGGCATATAGTCTAGACATACCCTAGGTTACTTCTTCCTAGTAGCAGGCCAAAGAGACCAGCACATAATTAAGCACTCAAGTCACATGCTATGAGCCATCACATTTAATTCTAAGTCCCCTCAGAAACACACTGTCCCTGAACCCTTGTTAATAAGAGGGCATGAGCAGGAAGAACTGAAGATTCACTTTCGTTAGGTATAGAGAACAAGGCACAATATTTAATTTTACTTGATCTCATGCCTCATATCCAGTCAAACTTTTACTGGAGCACAGCAGTTTTGTCATCTTTTGGAACTGCATGTTTTATAATTAGGGCCATATTTTAGGGCCAGATGTGGACATCCCAGAGACATCAATGAGAATTGTAGGCAAGCTCTTCAAACATGATGGAATTCTTAAAGCATGTCTACTCTAGGAAATTATTTTGAAATAACTTATTTTGAAAAAGCAACTCCCACAATAATAATTTTGAAATAGAGTGTCCACACTATGGAAGCTTTGAAATTAGAACAAGGCAGGCTCCGTTAATGTTGACATGTTACTTCAACTTAGTGTTCTAAGAAGCACTTGGGAGTAATTACTTTGAATGGCTCTGGGGAGTAATTATTTTGAAATAGCAGCAGTGGAGTGTCCACACCACCACTATTTTGAAATAACTATTTTAAATACGTGCCATTCCTCAAAAAAAGCAGGAATTATTATTTCAAAAAAACCAGCCCCCTTATTTCGAAATAAGGGGCTTGGTAGTGTGGGTGCTCCGCTTGTTATTTCGAAATAAGGGGAGCACTTAGTGAGTAGGAAACAACCAAAAATGAAGTGGGTCAGAACTCAACAAGGAGGAAAGAGATGGGAAACAGAAGAAAGAAAAAATGGAAGATACCTGAGGAAAGAGAATACAAAATGCAATGGGGATTAGAGAAAAAGGGGCAGGAAACACACAAGAGGAAACATCAGGAAAATAAACTGGAGCTTCAAAGAAAAGAAAGAAAGTGGGAGATAAATGGCAAATGCCATTTATTAAATTACAAAATAGAGTGATTTTCAACTTTAGAGCAATATATATATATATATATATATATATAAACACATTTCAGTTTTTTGTGAAGTTTACATTCTTTTTATTACAGTACTATAGAAACCAAGAAGGAAAAAAATATTTCCTGGTCAGTTTCTATATAAACAATTAAGAAAGTCATATCTCCATAGCCACAGACAGCTAATAATTGGATAATGGCAGCTTAACATATTCCTGCTTGTCCACCTCCCCCTTATTTTCTTTATGAAAATATTGTGATCCTCTGTACTCTTTTGCTATAATAGCTACTCCTATCAGTGGATGTGCTGAAATTGCCCTCACAAAAGAATTAAAGAATGCAAATGTGGAATACCAATTAACCTCTTTACAATTAAAAATATCCCTCTCTATTATAGCTCCCATTAGTGATACTCTAGTTAATGGACTGTCAACATTTCCATTATACCTTTTCCCCCTGCACTGTTACAGAGCTAAATCCAGGCTAATCACCTTGAAAACATACTCATGGATTTACACAGTACCACATACAGAGTTCAAATGAGGTAAAATATGGATACACCTTACTTTGAGCCATTACTGTCTAAGTAAGTACACATCAACTAATGTGCATTAAAATATGCTGTGTAACTTTGCAAGATGGTTTTCTTTCAACATTTGTACAGTTATTTCATGTACCAAAACAAAACAAAAAATCCTCACATAACTGTAGAGGTATGTCAAACTAATTTGGTAAAAGTTGCACTTTGAAGCTTTGTCCATAACTGACTTCTTTCAAGCAATATGTATTTAGATGATATGATCCTTTTCCAAGAGATTGGGGACAGTGGGTTATGTTTTGTACTGTAATTCCTAGACACTGCAGGGTGAATTAAGGACAAGAGTTCAACCTTAATAGCTCAAAATCCCCTGACATCTTTATGATGAAGCCACACTCTCATTATTGTAATGCAGATTTTTGTATGTCAAATTCATTACACATTTAACATGTTCATATATATTGCATTTGTCAGCCCTTGAAACATTGAAAACATATTTAAACATTTTATAGAGGACTAGGGAAAAGAAAAATACGAGGTATTGGTTGTACAGACAGGAAAAAGGCTATATGAGGTAAATTCTAAACCACAATTTAACTCTTGATTTAACTTGCATATTTCTCAATATGTTCATATTGGTATTGACCAGGGTTTGTAAAAATGCACTGGCAACATTTTGAGTATTTAACTTGTACCTAATTACTGAACTTATTCTTTGGTCAACTTTATTCTCACTCAGAGGCAATGCAGCTTTGATGTGAACTGATTAAATCCAGCCCATGCAAATGAACTACCACTGAGCAACAAAGAGATGTAATATGCTCACTTCTTGAAAAGAGTAAAATAAAGAATATTTGACTTTTGAAGAGGCTAGCTTTTTTTAAACCAGGTGTATGTGGATAAACTAAAAATCTCAACATATCTTATGTACATTAGGCATATTGAAATATCAATTAAAAGAACTAAATTTTATTTTGAGGCCCAGTTTGTGCGCACAAACCCCTCAAATTTTAGAAGCAGAAAATATAGCCTTCAGGTACTCTGATCCTCCATAGATATGCTTAACTTTGCACACCAAGAGCAATTCCATTGAATCCAATGGGATTACTCCTTTTCCTGAACCATACACAAGTTTTTTTTGCAAGATTGAGACGTTTTGTATGATTACATGACGACCAAATATCCTGAGCCTAATTTTCTAGTTTATCAATTTAGCTATACCTCGTTTCTAACACTAACAAACTTTTTTTTATCATGGAGCTTTAACACACATGTGTATGCCCTGAATACATAACACTTAACCCACAGTAAAAACAAACTAAAAAAAAAGTCTCAGGCTAGATCTGTACTACAGCTTTTTTTTTTTTTTTTTTTGAAATAGTGAATGTATGGTGGTGACAGAGTAGAAATACAGGCACTCCACTGCAGAATTCTATAAACTAGTGTGATGGGGTGGGTTAAACCTTGTTGAAACTAGTGGATGTAACAGCTGCCCTTCATTTGGGATAAATATAAGCAGTAGTTAAGCTCCTTTATGGAATCAGATAGCTGAAACAGTAGCAGCTGCCATCCAAAACATAGCAACATGCATGGCACATGTAGGCAGAGGGATTTCTCTGGGTATTATTTTATGAAGCTTCTTGTGTCTGAGATAGAGGCATGAAGATCAGAGAAAAAGAGAGAGAAGGCAACAAAGGACCTCCAGACACAGCATGAAAATCTGCTGGGAATGTAGCCCTGAGAGAAAGCTAAGAGCGAGCTTTTGGGTAGGGAGTGCTAGCTAGAAAGGGGTTTGGAAAAGTCAGCAAAGCAATTTTCAACATGTCAACTATTCTATTTTATTTTATTTTATTCCAAAACTGTCATAGAACTAACACTATGAAACAGCATGTTGCTCTTGCTGGAGCCATTACTGATTCAAGAAAGTGACTGGCCAAATATCTAGCAGAGGACAAAGCGATCTACTAGAAGGGTTAAGAAGATCTGCCAAAAGCACCTGTGGGGGCAGTTGCTGTTGTCCACCCTTTAGTAACTTTAATAGATTGAGGGCCACAAATTCAAGGGTCAGTATGTGCTCCTAGTTGTCCATAATTATTTATCATTCATATAGTATCACTGAAGAGACACATGAAGACAAAAATCCCTGCCTAGAAGAGTCTAAGCAACTGAACTCCAATAGCAAGAGTGCATACGATAGCTGTGCACATACACAGCTGCAAACTGGTAGGGTAGAAAAGTAGCTGAAACATTTAGGCTATGTCTACACTCGCGGCTTCTTCCGCGAACAATGTGCAAATGAGGCTAAGCGTGGAATATCACCGAGCCTCATTTGCATACCTAATGAGCCACCTTTTTTTTCAGAAGAGGCTCTTGCGCAAGAAGGAGCATCTACATTGCCCCTTCTTGCGCAAGAAAAACCCTCTTGCGCAATGCCGTTACACCTATTACTTGACAGGAAGAACGGCATTGCGCAAGAGGGTTTTTCTTGCGTAAGAAGGGGCAGCATAGACGCTCCTTCTTGCGCAAGAGCCTCTTCTGAAAAAAATGGTGGCTCATTAGGTATGCAAATGAGGCTCGGCAATATTCCACGCTTACCCTCATTTGCATATTACTCGCGGAAGAACCCACGAGTGTAGACATAGCCTTATAGTGAAATGAAATTCCATCAAAGTCAAAATGTTTTGCCAAGCCATATTGGTTTTGATGACATTTTTGGTTGTGAAGAATTTACCCCACCTCCCACTGCCCAGGGCTCTCTGTTCAGAAGTTTTAAGAAAGAGCGTGAGAGGGAGAGAAAAAAAATGATAACTTTTGCTTTTTTATTTTAAAAAAAATGGATGTTTTAACACAATTCCATTTTGTGACAATGTTCAAAAGGTTTTGTTTTCATTGCATTAAGGATCAAAAAGACAACCCTTACACTTCCATTTTCTTTAGCTTGGTTTTATCCTGTCACTCCAAGTTATAATTCCCTGGAACACTCTACATAATTTCTCATTTCCTTAGTGTTTATGCCAATCAAACATCTGAAGTACTTTTAGTTTACTGAAATACACCTCCCCCTAAAACCTCAACTACTGATTAGCCAAACTATTCACCTTTAATGTCTATGATCTTCCCTCTACATTTTTCTCCCCTGACACTCAGCCTTTACTTTTCTACATTCCCCCATTTGTTGACATCTTTCTGATGTTGAGAAGCCCAGTATTTTTATTTCTGCCTAAGGGTCCTTTTGCATTATTCCTTTGTCCTCATTAGAACTTGTAAAACCTCCCACATAAGTATCTACTACAAATTTATTTAATGGGCAGGTTATCCCTGCTTCCAAATAATTAAGAACAATGCTAAATAAATATTACAATAGTAATATCAAAGTCTGTTCTCAAATACCTAGAGGGTAAATCCTGAATCCTGCCCAACATATCCTATAGTGACAAGTGCCTTGGACATAGGGCAGTAATGTTTTAGTCCCACAAAAAAAGTATAAAATTTGATGAGACCTTATAAGGGCCTACGTAACCCACACACCTACTAGGTGTGGTTCACTGTCCCATGTAGTGGCACTTAGACCACTTACAGAGAGAAAGAATGAGTTTCTTCTAGCCTTAACTGAGAGACAGGTGGCTTATAGCTTTATAACACCTGCACTGCTAAACAATACATTTGAGTGACCTCTCACATTAGGATAAATTAAAAGCAACTCCATTGACCTCAATGGAGTGATGCCATTGTAAACTGGTGTAGAGAAGACTCTGGTTTGCAGACATGTAAAGATTCTACAAGTGTTTTCCATGCAGAGAAGTATGCAGCCCAAGGGAACTGTCTTGGAAACCCCTCAAAACATATGATCTCCTCCTCTTCAATGTTCTTTGCTCAACAATTAGTTTTTACATTTAACTCACAAACACTCACATACCTGCTATCCTTATCCAGGATATCTTAAGCTCAGCACTTAAATAAATTAAAAAGAAACTCTCTGATATTATTCCAGCTACACAGATTCACTCCTCAAAATGAACAAATAGAAGAAAGGTACAGTAAGTCCTCTCTCTTTTTTTGTCCATTATCCAAGCACTTTTTTCCCCTAAATTTAATTCCACAGAACACACAACAGGATTCCCTAATCTTCAGCAAAGCAGGCCTTGAAGTTTAACATTTCCATAATTTAAACAGAAACCTAAGAACCAGTGTTCTTTTTTGTGGGGCTTTTCTTTTTAATCATGGCAATGATTCATAGAGAGGATATGAAACCGTAAAGGTGACATGAACTTTTTGTGAGCATACGTCAACTCCTGAATGAAAGGGGCATTATTACTTCTTATCTGTTGTTTCTCATTATTCATCTGTTTTGTTCTGCTTCCTTGCCAAGATAGTTTAACAGTCCTGATGTCAGATATTTTACTAGTTTAATTACAAATATCTGAAAGGGATTAAAGAAGAGACAACAAAGCAAAACACAGACTGAAGGATTTTTATTTAATTTTGAAATAGCAAAATGTTGTTACCACACAAGTTTAAATGAATTAACTCAATGAGTACTTGAATAATGCTATGACACTCAGGAGTGCTGAGAACAACTTAGTTTCTTGGTCACTGTCACCTGACTTAGGTCTTGGTTACAAACGTTAATATAACTGGCACGCAATTCTGAATCTCTGACCACTTGTATTCTCTTACAGAGACCAGAGTTCCAAATTAGAATGGATGTGAGCTATGAAATAAACTGATTTTCATAGATTAAAATGAGTAGTGGCTGATATGTCTACATACGAATCATCTTAGTGGAGCAAAGGGACCAGGACTTAACTCCAGGTAACGACTTTTGGTTCTGTTGGTAGGTACTCCTCTCTGCTCCCTCCCCTGTGCAAACAGGGCCTTGGTGGGAAGGAGCCAGTTGGGGGTGAGTCTCAGTTGAAAGAGACCAAGTGGGAGCAGGGTCTTGGGGCTGAGCAGGAAGCAAAGTGGGGCCACAGTCTGGATTAATCTTGAACAATGAGCAATCCCTATAAGCATTTTGGTGGGTGTTTGAGCCATGGAGCACCCACAAAGTCAGCATCTGCAGAGTCAGCTTCTTCTTAGTTCAATGGATAGAGGCCTGAATTTGCCAACAGCACTCTTGTCCCCACATACATATCATTTGCATGATTGTCACAGATTTCTTACATGCACATTTTTCTTATGAGAAACCCATGGGTAAGTTATGCAGTGACACTGACAGCAGTCTCGGAAAGAACCTTTCATCCTCTGCTCCTGGCTGATCTAAAACCAGTTGTTTGCATGAGGCTGTAAGTGAGTAAAAGACTTTGAACAGGTGTTTCACATTTGATGTGCAGAACTTATTGCACTCTAGAGACAGTCTCACATGATTGGCACTAATCAAAGTATATAGATCATGACAGCATTGACCCACTTGGAAGAGCACAGGAATCCTTTCCCCGTTATAGATTTTCCACTAAATTTCTCTGAACAGTAACCTCAGATGTTAGCATCCTTTATGACTGCTTTAAACCCTGTGCTGCAGTGGTAATACAAGCTTGTCAACAGCTCTCTTGCAAGCATCAAAATGAATGTTTCTGTACACACTATCTACAAGGAGGGAACACATTTTCTAAGACTTTATTGTATACTGTAGTTACATGAAGTATATCAAAACCTGATTGTGTATAAGTGCCTCCAACACTTGTTACAATGACTAGTTATAAGTGACTCATACAAGTCACAAGCATACTGTTGACTTCAATGGGAGCTACTAATGTAGATGCCTAAATATAAATGTAGGAGTCCTATTCTGTGCATCCATTTTTGAAAGTCTTGGCCCATCATATCATGGTCAACCCTATGATTAATGATGCTTTCTCACTTTTGCAAAGGGCAGTGAGATCTTTGCAGGAAACGCAAAAGACCAATTATGGTAATTTCAGAGAGCCATGAATTTCCATAACCAGAAATGGAAGCAAATCTCCTGCCTCTGGAAACTCCTTCCAAAACCAAAGCAACACTTCAGGAGGCCCAAGGCATCCTATGCCTGAAAACTGACAGATACACTGGGGAAAATACTTCCATAGTATTAAGGTAAGTTTTACTTGCTTGATGTTGGCATTACATTTTCATCATTTGGATCAGTAATAATCCTGCTTATTAGCATTCTTGAGAAAACACAAATGAGGTACCTGTTCGTTGTCAGTCTAGGAGAGTGTTTCTTAAAGTGGTCTGCAAAACCACTTTGAGAAATCTGCTAACTGGCTGATCCAGTGTGTTTACTCACCAGCTCCACAGTCATGGAGCCGCGGGGCTCCCACTGGCTCCCGTTATGGGGCAGACTCACCACTAGGGTCTCCTGCTGGCAGCACTAGGAATTAGCTTTTATCTGCCCACCTGATGCCTCCCTTTGGCTGGTGTCTCCCCGTGTCCTTACTCCACTTCCAGATCCATATTGCTCCCAGACCATGGCGTCCTCTTCAGGACATTGCCCTCCAGAAGTGTCCACTACAGTTGTCTCCCATCCCCCTTCTGAGGGCAGGGGGGATAAGGTATTTATCGGGAGTCCTGTGTCTCTGCACTCTGGAGTTCTCCCCTCCCAGGGAACCCCTAATTTCCCTATACTCACCTTGCCTCAGTGACCCACTACCAGTCTTCATCTAGCCCCTGCAAACTGTGGTCTGAAATGGCCACTCATCATTGGCAAGGGGGTGTGGATCTGCTGCCTCTTTCTAGCCTGGCTGTCTCCCTGCAGCCATAATATATTCAGGCCTTGCCTCAGGCCCTACAGCCTGGGAGTGAGGCCAAGCCAGAACTCCCCAGCTCTTCCTGCCTTTCCTCAGCACTGCTCTGTTTCAGGAAGCATCCAGCTTCCCTGGCAGCCAGGTCCTTCCTGCTCCCCAGCTAGGGGAGGAGTGTCTCTGTCTTCGCCTCCCTCCCAGAACCCTTATTTATACTGCCCCCAGAAGGCCCTAACTGGTAGTATCTGCCTCAGCCATGGGCTGGGTTTTACCCTTAAAGTGCCAGTGCAGAGCAAATGCCCCATCATAGCTCCAGTTCGCCATTTGCAGCCAAGGGGAGCTGCGGGAAGTGGTGTGGGCCAGGCTGCCATTTCCCACAACTCCCCTTAGCTGAAAATGGCAAATCAGAGCCAATGGGAGCTGCAAGGCTCCGTGACCACGGAGCCATTAAGTAAACACACCGGAGTGGCCAGTTAGCAGGTTTCCAAAGGTGGTTTCACAGACCGCTTTGAGAAACACTGATCTAAGAGAACAACTTGAAGATGCACATATAAAGAGAAAACTCCTTGATGCCTATTGCCAGGTGAGGAGTGCAATCCAGACCGGTAAGTGATTAGATTTCCAATAATATGGTGCATGTCACCACTCAGATACAGGTGACATTGGTTAAGCTTCCATACTGGGCAAGCAACCAAGGGGTTAACACAGGCATTGTTGGCCTCAGATGATTGGCAGTTTCACTGCAGATTAGAGGATAAAAGAACTTTACCTTCCTTCCATGGTTTTGGCCTCAAGGTGACACCAGTTTAAATTCCCACATACTCACTCACCAGTCTGTGAGTATAAGGGAGTTGAAGGAATTCTGGGGAGGCACGAAACAGAACATATAAGTCTAGGTTATGCTCTGTTGATCATTGGCTATAAATATCCCTCCTAAACTCTTCAGCACTAAAAATAAAGAGAAAATTAAATGGAAAAGCTAGTCCACCAAAGAGGAAGTAAGAATATACTGGAGTCTTCAGAACAGAATATGTCAGATAAAAAATATTGGATCTCTGCTGGGTATTTTGTAAGTTGCTGAAAAATTTGACTGGGCTTCTAAAGAAACATATAGATGTTTTTATAGATATATGCACCTTGTACTTATCTTTACAATTGTTTTTCAGAATTGCTCATTGTGTTCCAAAAACAGGACACCAGATAATGAGGAGGAGGCCATTAGTGAAGATGAAGATGAGTTGAAGATGAAAGACTTTCAGTACTAATGATAAAAGTAGTAACTACTAGTAAACCATCCTTAGAAAACGTTGTAACACCTTCAAACATTTCTTATAAATTCCTCCTTGTCCAGCTCCAAAGCCAAAAAAGAATAATTCCAAGTTGCAAGAACACAACAACAAATCTGTTTCTACCTGCAAAGTCCTCCGCTATTCTACAATATGACTCCATACCAAAATCTGAATTGAATATCTGTAATTTGAGGGCTGAAATTGAATACCCATAAATGTTTATTTGGCCATATTTTTGCTTTAGGTTGATCACTATATGCAAAAAAAAATATGAAAAGGCACAATTGCAAAGCAGTACAGAAAGCAGTTTGTTTAGGACACTGCAGTTGAAACTTGTATTTAACACATGCATTGTGGAGTACTTTGTTTTCATTTCAGGTACTGATATTCAGCCATCTGGCTTTCCTTGGTTGTTTTTTTAATAAACGTTCTTCAATTGCAAAGGATACAGAAAGAAAAGTGAATATGTTCTTTAATCAAAACTACTGCAGGCTACAAACCGCTGTGCCATTGTTAAACCTAGATAAATCATTAGGCAAATAAAATTTCTGTACCAGAGACTATTTCCCAAAGAATTCTTTGTTATTCCTTTTACGCATTCTTTTGTTCCCACTAGTGTGCATCCCAACCACCAGATGGCTGGAAATTTATAATTAATAGTATTCATTAAAAAAAAATACAAGGAACTTGAATTTTTGAGTAGCTGTGCCCATTTCTTATAGTCTCAATAAAAAGTCAGAATTTCAGATAAAACAGATGAAGATTTGCCTTGTGTCATGCCAGGGGAAGGGAGTAATTTTGAATTTATTATTAGTGGATCACCGTTGAACCAAGAGCTTGCAAACATTAAGATTCAACTTGAGTTATGTGAAACACTGGATGATCAAATAAATTCCAAGTGATGAAGAACCATCTTGCCTCACAGAATCACTTCTAGCTCAAGCTTGTGAGCATCCACAACTTCATTGACTTCCACCTCATCACAGGATTGTGCACTGAGACAGCATTATCAAAAGCAAGGCTTAATAGTCAAGGTTTCTAAAGTGACCAGGGATGTTGGATGTTGCCATTTTTGTGTGCTCAAGCCAGGATACCTTTAAGAGGGTTGATTTTCAAAAACAGGTGCTCAGCATATGCTGAAAAATCAGGTTCTTTTTAAGGCAACTTCACTTAGAACCTCAAAAACCGAAAGCCCTAAATTCATTAGTCATGACTGGAACTCTTGGCCTGAAGAACTCACCCTGCAGTCTTTATTTACTATTTACACAAGTAAAGTGGCTGCTTTTGTTTTTTCACCATTGCTGCTAGCTGAATTAATGGAACAGTTTAACATATCTTCTGTATTATAGATTATTTTTATTGTAGTCGCAACAAGAGGCTGTCCAATAACTGGAGACCTTACAATCGAATCTATGGTGACTGAATGTCTTTGCTGTGTATTTCAGATAATAGCGGTAATAATTGTATGGGCGATTGGCAATTTAACATGTTCAATAGAGGGAAATATTTCTAGGACTGGGCACTCGCTTACTAGTGTCATGCTGCAAATATGTTTTCATATGGGAATTTTACAGGGCCTTACAAGGGCAAGTGCTTTCTAACATTCTCTAACCATATTGGCAAAATGGTTTGAGCTCTATTAGCCACCAAATTCTTGTCAGACTTTAACATCCATTCATTTTTGAGTCCTCTTCCCTTGTTTATATAAATTACCATGGCTTGTTATCTGTCAGGATTTGTGTCTGTGAATTTAATGGAAATGCACTTCTCAAAATCACCCACACTGTCAACAGCTCTAATTTGTTTACGTTGAATCAGTCTCTCCTCCCCCCATTACCCTTCTGTTTCATACCATTTATATTAGCTTGTCAGCTGGTTGGGGGGGCAGGAGGAGGGAAAGGAAGGGCTGCTTATGTGCAATCCTGACAGCAGGAGGATTGGATCACTCAAGGGACTAGCAATGAGTTACAGATCCTTTCACTGCTAAGCTTTTGGTTTCAATCAAGTCCTGGTCAACAGTGATAAAAAGTTATGACCATTTCATTTAGTTATTATTCAATTGTATCTACTTTACTCGGCTGATTACTCACAAAAAGCTTTTTGTGGTACTGTGGTGTTTATTATTCATAATGTCTTAGCTGGTTGTGATTGCTCAAGAAAGTCACCTACTGGTGTTCCTGGTCTCTGAATGAGGACTGCACAAGAATGCCTGGTGCAAACTGAAATGCACAGAGGACGTTCTCTTTTGGTGAATATTTATACATGCAACTTTGGGTATAGGCTCACCTAGCTGTAAGATATTTCTTTGTGTGTGGCAAGGTTATATAGATTTTAGAAGAAATTAAAATCATTTGGCAAGCAGACCATTTTAATATATTAGATGAGTTGTGGTAGCACACCACTAGGACCACTACTGACTGCACAAAACATAGAAGAAAAAGATGGACCCAAAGACCTTACAGTCTGCTTTCTACTTCTCTTCAAGTAACCTAATCCACAACAAACCAAATCAACACACATCATAATACAATTTATTGTGGGTGACTGATTGTGGTAATACCGATCAAATATCCAGTTCATGTTATTAAGTCCTCATTCAATGTGCTTTGCTGAACTAGGAATTCCTAAGAGACAATGCACTGACTTATAGCACACTTTGTGTGGCAGTACAGTAATCTGGGTCTCTATGAATGGTAGGATTGGAAAATAGGTGGCCATCCCTACTGGCTAGCATATAGACCAGTCAGGATATGTGGGATTCTACCAATTAGGATACAGGGGTGGAGTCACCTGAGCTGAACTTCAAAGAGTCCTAGTTTTAGGTGATGCCAATAAACCTGCTAGAGAAGGGGTAGAACATAATGATCACCCAACCTCAAAAGCCAGGAAGATCTAGGTTAGAGACATGTGGGTCATGACAATGAGAAGCGGGAGAGAAGGAATTCAGTAGAATATGTCATTTAGTATCCCACCCAGTCCAAGGAACCTGCTTGTAGCCTTGAAGCTACTACTAGTTCCCAACTTCCCATTTCATGGGCAGCAGTGTCTGGTTAATCTCTACTGCAAAAAACTATCAGGTTTGCCTCTCCCACCCCTGCTCTGCAGCTATCCTCTGCATACAAAAGTGAAAGGGGATGTGTTCCTTCCTTATGGGCTGCCCACACAACAGGAAGTGGGTCTGGCCCACGAAAGCTCATCACCTAATAAACAATCTTGTTTGTCTTAAAAGTGCTGCATAGTCCTGTCTTTTGTTCACACAGCATCTGTTTCATTGCATCTGGGGACCTCTGGAGAATGGAGCAGGATTTTCACTAATGGAACAGGATTATAATAAAACCTGACATCTTTATCATTATGAAGCCAAGTCAAAATTCTAGAGGGGTGTTCTCTTAATCACCCACAATTTAGCAAATGAAATCACGCTATATGAAATGTGTGCAGCTCTTGCTCTACATCACGAGATCCATAAACCTGGTAACTAGTCTTCTGGGGAATAATAATTGTAAGTTATGTTTAACAAAAATCCAGTAACTTGAACTGTTAGCAAGGTGGAGATGCCTGCTTTTTAAAAATAAAAATACATCTGTGTTTTTGGTGTCTTGTGTCTGGGTTTTGCCTGTATGTTTTTCTAATTTTATTCGTCTGTGAGATTACCAAATATACACCCCTGTCCCATTTACACAGATGGGCATCCTTAAACTCTTCACCCTGCATAGTCACATTGTTTGAAGGACTGAGGCAGTGGCCATAGCACGTTATTAAAGGTGGTCCGAAGCCACAAGTGTCAGGGTTAAATCCACATCCAGATTAAATCCCAAAGTTTAGACTGCATGGGTCCAAGATCCGACAACAGAAAAATTTTGATCATAGTGGAAGCTTGGATTTCAAATATTCCTAATGTTTATGGATCTAGAGATCCAAAGGTTTAGTTTGGACCCTTTCATTTTCCCAAGATACATAGCAGAAACTTAAAGATCTTCCCCCTCCTAGTGTTACTTTTCATTGCATTTTAACAACTAATCAGGATTAATTAATTAATTCTTGGTGCATATAAATTTGATTTCCAACAATTTAACTTAATTTCATTTAGCAATGAGCCAGAAAGGTCCCATTCTCACACACAATTCTAACGAATATATATTTAATGACATTCTCCACCCATTTTTGTCTGTATTAAATGAATCAAACAGCTGTAGTTCTGTGCTACCTTTGTCAGTGCTCTTGGCCTAGATCCATGCATGCCAATTAGAAAATCATTTGCAGACCAAACAGATGTTTTTAAGCCACTTAATAGCTATTCAGTTCTTTTAATACTTAGCAGGGGTGTATTTTTTTAAAATCCTTTTTGGCTTTTACCTCTTTCGTATAGTGGCTTTTCCCATACTGGTGGGATTTATATGGACTGGCAGGCTTCCACTCAATGATTAATCTATAGTATCTGTGGATATTGTAGCAATCCATAGTGCAGAAAGACAAAAATGGTTCACTTCATTTGATCAGGCTGAATTTGCTACACTATCTTACCATTTGTATTAAGTAGATTTAAAAAAATAGGAAAATTCTAGCAATTATAAAATTATCTATTGAAGTCTTACATTGTATGATGACCAATCCTAAAACTGCTACCATGGAAGTGTGATTCCATTATATAGATCAGTTTTTAGGATTTTTTTATATATCTATCCTTCTGGCGAAATTTAGAGCACAGTATTTCAAGATGGAGTCAGGGGGAGAAAGGTGAAATCCCGGCCCTACTATGTCCATGAGATCACTTGCATTGGTATCAATAGGCCAGGATTTCATCCTGAGGGCATGTCTATGAACAAATGGTTACTGACAGTTTTGAAAATCCAATGCAACCCTCTGCACATCATTTTTCTTATACTGGTATCTTAACTGGTATTCTTATCACCATTGAAATGGTCCAAAGTAAACTCTTGAATCCCTAAATCCATAAACAGTAGGAATATTTGAAATCCAAGCTTTCTGATGTCATAACTTGGACCCATGCTGCCTAAAATTTGGAATTAATCTGGATGTGGATTTAACTCTGACATTTGTGGTTTAGGACCACCTTTAATAAAATTATGGTGGAGGTTTTCAAAGCTTCCTGTGGAATCTGGATGGGAAGTCTGTTCAACTAAAGGATCTCTCTCAGGGTATGTCTAGACTACATGCCTCTGCCGACAGAGGCATGTAAATTGGACATACCAACATAGTCAATGAAGTGGGGATTTAAATATCCCCTGCTTTATTAGAATAAAAATAGCCACCGCGTTGTGCCAGCTCAGCTGTTTGTCAGCACAAAGTGGCAGTCAAGATGGGGATCGGTCGCCAAGGAAAGCCTTTGTCGACCGAACCCTTATGCCTCATGAAACAAGGTTTACAGGATTGGTCAACAAAGGCTTTCCTTGGTGACCAATCCCCATCTTGACTGCTGCTTTGTGCCAACAAACAGCTGAGCTGACAACACAGTGGCCATTTTTATTCTAATGAAGCAAGGGATATTTAAATCCCTGCTTCATTGACTATGTCGGTAGGCATGTAGTCTAGACATATCCTCAGACTACAAATGCTGCACCACCTTCAGCTGGTAGCTACATTACCTAGGCTTCTGTAGAAACTCTTTAGATCTCATTTTGAAAATGTGCTTTTGAGTTTCTAGCTCTTCAATAATGTAGCTGTAGAAATACACTTATGCTATATCTACACTGCATGCTTCTTGAACAAGAACTGTTTTATGCCAGAGCTCTTGTGCAAAAAGTCTTACGCAAGAGCATGTCCACACTGCCATGTGCTTTTGCGCAAGAGCATTCATGGTAGTGTGGACGCTCTTGTGCAAAAAAGCTCTGACGACCATTTTAGCCATAGGGGTTTCCTTGCGCAAGAAGCCCGTTGGCCATCCACTCTGCCTTCTTGCACAAGAGGGCTTATTCCTCTTGGAGAGAGGAATAACTCTTGTGCAAGAAGCCCTCTGTTCTTAAACAAGTAAATTTACAGTACAGCATCGGAATGAGCATGAAGTATAGAAGCTCCACAAGTTTGAGCAAGAACGACCATTCTTGCACAAAAAGCCTGCAGAGTAGACGTAACCAAAAAGTAACAATTTCTACATATATCCTCATCTTCCAATATTAAATATTTCTTACGGCATTTGTATAACTGAAAAAATGACTGACTTAGAGCTCAACCTGCATCTTGCTCTAAACCTTCTAGATGGAAGCTAATGTAAAATTTCTTCTTCGCAGCTTTTCCAAATACATTGTATTTTAAGTCTTCCCCCCAAAAAATACTCTTGTGCATTATCCTCCAACCTGACTGTGTTAGCTGGTCAGAACAGAGAAGTGCTGATTCTCTCACCATGAATTGGGTTTTTAAAGCTGATACATGGACAACCACAGACATTCCTCTAATTGCTTACTATTTTGTAACCTACTCTCACTACTATAACAGCAGAGATACTCCTACATCCGTACTAGTCAACTATGACTAAGCAAAGCATTGTGATTTATAGCAAACAAGTGCAGAATGCAGACTCGATTGAATTTTGGAATAATGTCACTGAGTACTATAGTCTATTAGCAACAATGCCAGAGTAATTCAAGCAGTTAATGAAGAGATGAGTATAACCCCTGCTTTGAATTCCAGCCTTTGGGCAATAGTCATAAAGAAAATCCTACACAATGTATGCAAGATACTTTATGCATATTTTAATTTGGGAATAGTGCAGATCTACACATCGCATTCATAACGGATCTTGTAAAAAGCACAGAAAGATCCTGACAGGAATGTCTCTCTCAAGTGTATATCTTCAATAAATAGCCAGGAAATTTCAGGAAGGAATGGCTATTAGCCAGCATGGTTAGGGATGCCTATGCCAGAAGCTGCGAATGACAGATAATGGATCATTTGATGTTCATTCCCTTGGAGAACCCAGAAGTAGTCACTGTCAGAAGACCAGATACTGATCTGTCTGGACCTTTGGTTTGACCCAGTTTGGCTGTTCTTATGTTGCATAAATCAGAAAAGAGTTTTGTCTGATGTGTGTATCTTTAAAATTTCTTTCTACAAGAAAACATTCACTATGTAGATTATTCATGCTATGCCCATTTCACTGTAATGCATATATACGCATCTGCTCCTTCAAATTAAAAAAAGAAAGTATCAAGTATACAATCCCCCTCATCATCAATTATGGGAGAAACCCAGGGCAAGAGAGATCTGGGTGACTTTGATCAGTTGTGACATGGATGTCATTTATGCTTCTGGAGGGATGATACTAATTG